>NC_079347.1:1925012-2225012 GCF_029582105.1 Oenanthe melanoleuca
CTGCTGCCCAGGCGGGCCCGCAATCCCCAGAGCTGTGCTGCTGCAGCAAAGCAGGAGAGGAAACACAAAGGGAGATGAAGACCTCCTAAGCTTCATCAAACCCCACCAAAAAGTCAGGAGATTTGGGGATTATGCTGTGTAATTACATTACCTGCAGAAAAAAGTTGCCTGAGAATTTCCTGTCTTGTGCTGCCAGCGCTTTTCAGCCATTAGTAACACACAACTTCCCATTGTCTTCTCCCGAGGCACAGATGGGCTAATTTTCAGCTACCTGATAATTACACATTGTTTGAAACTATATCAAAAGCTTCCACTCCTGCCATCCTGCAGCAGCCATTCCTGCAGCTCCCAAAGTCCCTGGCTGGAGTCCCCATCCCTCAGTCCATCTGTCCCTGCAGGAGTGGAGCTCCTCTCAGGTTCCCCAGGCTGGTTTGGAAGGGATTTGCACTTTTTCTCTCACCAGAAGCTCCATCCCAGGTTCATGTGGGACAATTCTACATCGAGGTGGTTCTGCTGAAACTCTCCTGGGATGCTGGTGTTGGGGGAAATGAAGGAGAAACCAACACCAGAGGCTAAAAACCGGCACAGCAAAGGTTTAGTCTCAGTTTTCCTGGGCAAAGGGGATTGCCAGGATGGAGAGGGAGGGTGGGAGCCCCGAGCCCCTCCTCTCAATCCAAGGTGGGGCTGGAGAATCTCCTTGTGCCCTGATCCCTCTTCTTCAGGAGTGGTTTCTCTGCCAGCTGAGCTCTGATTGGATTTAGAGGGTGTTTTTTTTAGTGGGAAAATGCAAAAGTCCTGCTCACTCGTGGGTTTGCTGCTCCCCATCATCAGGCCCTCCTGTTCCCTTATCAGAGAAGGAAATTAAATTGGGTTGACATGACTGGCTCTTGACAAACCCATGTTCTTTGATTTTATTCATCCTTTTACAAGTTGCTATTTAAGCCTTTCCTCCTGCCTCTTTCAGGGAATTTAGATTAAGATGATTATTCAGGTTTTTTTCTAACATTTTTTTTTTAAATTTTAAGTATCCTCTTCAAAGAGAGGTGCCTCTCTCATCTCCAGGGACCTCTGCACCTTCATCAGTTTTAAGATAACCACCAAGGGTTCAATGTTCCAGGGTGGTTTTTTATCAGATCCTCTCATTTTGAATACATCTGACACATCCAAATGGCTCCAAACTCCTTCCCTTCCTCTGGCCTTCCCCACAGTTCCCTTCAAAGCAGTTTCATTACCTTTCATCCACAATTAACCTCTGGATAAACACTGCAGCAATGGAGATGGGACAAGTCCCTGCTTGGAATGCTCAGTCTGTTCTCCCTCCCCAAACATTCAGAGCCCTTCACATTTTCCTGTTCTTGTTTTACATCTGATTTATTTCTGGGCCCTTCTGGTTGTCTCCAAAACCTCATGAGCAGCTCCCACTGTGTGAACCTGTGCTACCCCTCTTTTTTCCCCCAGGAATGTGCCCGTTCCCACTCTCCACATGATTTTTTCCAGCTCCCAGACCCTGCTGCTGCCATAATTCCATCTAATTATGCTCCTTATCAGCTTCCCTGGGAAGCAGTTTGTTGTTGTGCACCATCTTTGGTGTCTTCTGGGAGCTGCCAGCTCTCCTGGGTTTCCTTCTTGCGCATTCCCATCCAGGAGAGCTCCTCCAGCACAGCCCTGATCTCTGTCAGCTGCTCATTATTTTGTTATTTCTATCATCCCACCTCGCTGTGCTGCTGGGAAGAGATGCTCAGGTGATCCAAAGCTTCTCCTGTTCCCAAATCCCTTGGGATGAGAGTTAAGGACTGACAACGCTGCACAGCTGAAGGAGGGGATGGCTGAAAGCTCCTGAAATCCTCCTGGTGGAGATCCTGTGCTGGATCCTGGGTTTTTGGAGCTTTCTGTGCTGTCAGGCACTGACCTCTAGAGAACACTGCTCTTGACCTGAGGCCTTGGAGAAGCTTCCAAATTTAAGTGATGGAGTTAAAATCACTGGTGTGTAGTTAAACAGAAATGTGTGAGTTCACATGGTGAAGGGTTTTAAATTTGAGGTTTTTATAATATAGTAATAGGTATGGGACAAGATGGAGGATTTTGGGTGGTGTCTCTTCAGTGCCCTTTCTCCTTCTTGGTGGTTTCAGGCAGTAATTTCTGGTTGGACAGTCAGTGCTGCACTGAGGGCCACAGGAGTTTGGTTATTGGGTCAAAAGTATAAATAATATAGGTGTTAATTCTCTATTGGTCTGTTTAGCTTTAAGAAACCTTGTAGCAATTGGATCTGGCTCCATTTTGCTCACTTTTAGCTGGTGGCTAAAATTGTTGCTGAACTTTCTGTACTTTAGAGAAGGTTTAATAAACAACCAAGCCCGAACACAAAAAATTCCTTCATGTGTTTTTTAGTCCTGGCTCTGAGTGAAGACAGAAGAGACTCTAGACAAACCATTAATGAAGTGGTGCAAACACCTCCATCTGGGAAGGTGGGAAAGTGTCTCTGTGAGGCTGGGAAGGGGTGAAAGAACAGAGCAACACGACTCCTCTTCCAAGCAGCAAGAAGGAACAATTTATTGAAAAGCCATGGCATTTATATAAGGGAGATGGTGAAAAACAAAATAGAAAAGACTCATTGGTCAAAAAGACAACACATTTTTGAAAACATGCTTTGTGCAAAATATCATGAGACACTCATGCAGCTTAGTGGTCAACACCAGGTGTTGGTGTTTTCTTTCTGCTTTTCCTTGTTTTGTCTCTGAGAAAGATCCCCAGCCTGGGAAAGATCCAGGCTGGAGCTGAGAAAAGTCAACAGCCTGGGGAAAAAAACAGATTAGGTTTTCCCATGAGCCTTCAGCAGTGCCCACAGGAAAGAGATCCAGAACTGGCCAATTTTCCATGTTGGATTGTGTGTGGGAAGTGCCAGAGCCTGGCATCTGTTCTCCCTGCATGGGATGGGATGGGATGGAATGGAATGGAACACCATGGAATGATGGGGATGGAGTGGGATGGGATGGGATGGGATGGGATGGGATGGGATGGGATGGGATGGAATGGAACACCATGGAATGATGGGGATGGAGTGGGATGGGATGGGATGGGATGGGATGGGATGGGATGGGATGGGATGGGATGGGATGGAAAAGCAGCTCTGCCCCCACTTGGCTCTTCAGGACCTTCATATCCTCGGCTCAAGATGTCCCCACCTCCACATCCCCATTTTGGGCGAGGTTCCCACACTGACCCAAACATCTTTTCGTATCTCCAGTGGCCACTTGGAAGCCAAGAGCCACTGGAAAGGCGAATCCCAGAGGGAGGAATTCCAGGCGCCCTCGGGGATGTTCCGGCTCTGATTTAGTCTCAGGTTTAACAAACGCTCTCCCTGTCGCTCGCTTGTCTCCAGTAACGAAGCAGCGAGATGAAAGACAGGGCCAGGGAAGGTTGTTGAAAAATTACTTGCAAATTAACAGGAGGACAAAGTGTGTGAGTTAATATCGTCTAAAGACCCTTGAAAGCGGCGCTGGCGCGTGCACCCTCCGAGCACCGGCGTTCCCAGGCACAGCTACACTGGTAAACCGAGCCCAGGGGGCTTGATTAACAGGAAATTTTCAGAATGCCAATTAGAGCAAAGTTTACCGAACAAATTGTTTGCACTTGTACCCTAGAACCATCATGAATTTTAATTCTGCATGGATTTATGTGGCTGAAACAATAATTAAAGATACATGAACGCCTCACGTTCAGGAGAATCCCCCAGGGTTGTGCTGGAGTTTTTTGGGTGGGGAAGGGGGTGAGGAGCCTGTTTGGGCAGGAGCTGCTCTCTCCTGGGGGACATGGGGTGGAGAAGGCTTTTCCCCATGGAAACGAGCAGTTTTCCAAGTACTGAGCTCCCAGACTTGTGCTGTGTTTTGTCTTTGATTTCTTTTTTCTCTCTCTTTTATTCCTTCCTTTCTGTAACCTGACAAAGAACGATGCAAGGCATGTTTTCCCAATAAACAGTGGCTTGTGTTTTCCTGCCTCCCACTTTTGGAGGCTGTGGGATCTTAAATTAGCTCCATGTCTCCCCCAAAACTCGAGCCTTGCCCCTCCCTATTCACCTTCAGGTGCAGAGGAATCCCTTTTCTCCTTATCCTTGTTCCTGCTCAAAATTTCCAGGTTTGGATATGGGGGAAAGGCAAATGGGGATGGATCCCTTTTTTTCCTTATCCCTGTTCCTGCTCAGGCATTTTCAGGTTTGGATATGGGGGAAAGGCAAATGGGGATGGATCCCTTTTCTCCAGATCATTGCCCAACCATTCCCAGGTATAGATATGGGGAAAAGCAAATGGGGATGGATCCCTTTTTTCTTTTTCCCTGGGTGCTATTCAGCTATTCTCAAGTTTGGATGCTGGGGAAAGGCAAATGGGGATGGATCCCTTTTTTCTTGTTCCTTGGCTCCTGCTTAGCTATTCCCAGGTTTGGATGTGGAGGAAAGGCAAATGGGGATGGATCCCTTTCCTCCTGATCCCTGTCCCTGCCCAGCCTATCCAGGTTTGGATATAGGGAAAAGCAAATGGGGATGGATCCATTTTCTCCTGATCCCTCCCAGCCATTCCCAGGTTGGGATATGGGGAAAAGCAAATGGGGATGGATCCCTTTTCTCCTGATTGCTGCCCATTCCCAGTTGGGATGTGGAGGAAAGGCCTGGAATGCCCAGGGAGCAGCTCTGCCCCCAGCAGAAGTCACAACCAGCGGTGTGATGTCAGTGTGTGTCTTCATTTGAATTCCTCTCCTCCTCTCCTGGTTGCTGGTAAATAAGTTACACATATTTTTAGAAGAAGTTATTTTCTGTCACTGCACTTTTAAATGTCAAGCTCCTGGAGAGGAGTCTGAGAGAGAGTTTAAGGTCAGTCAGGCTTTAAGGGAGAAAAACAGGTGGGGAAGAGCAGCAGTGGTCGGGCTTTGGTCCAGCCTAAGCCAGGCTGTGGTTTAAATGCTGGGCAAGCAGGAGCATCCCACACAGAGGTGACAGCCAGGGGCACGGCTCTGCCTGTCCCTCAGCTATGGAAAAATGGAAAACATGACCAAAAAATGCTGGATGAAAATCCTGTGTTGTGTTGGTGGAGGAGCACTGATGAATAATTCATCCCCCCAAAGGTCGGTCTACAAATGATTAATTAACCTTAAGAGAAGTTGTCCTCATTGAGAGCATCCCTTGTCCTGAACAGCTTCATCATGTCTGCATGGGCTGTTTAAACACAGTGTTTTGGGAAAAGGATCAAGGAATCTTGGAGCAAACAGAGGGGCCAGCACCAGCCATGGGGGTCACAGCAGCTCCTCAGGCTTAGCTGGGCCCCTGTGGGTTAAACCAGGCTCTGCTGGACCTGCTGAGAAGTGGCTGGGAGGTGCTGGAATTGCACAGAAAACTGCTTTTCATATGGGAGTGTGGCTCTCCTGCTGGGAATGCTGCTCCTGGATCTCCTGCTGGGACTAATGGCTGTGGGGACACTGCCTGGTGTCCCAGGGCTTGCTGCATTTGTCACCAGCCATTTCTCATGTGCATTCATTAACAAAGTGCTCCTTAAAAGCTTTTCCAGCGTCTGGAGCCATTGCTGGCTGATCCCTGTGAGCAGAGTCTGCCTCACCCCAGCAGGGTCCCGAGGAGCTGCAGTGCTGGGCACCCCTCAGCCCCTCTGATTCAGGCTCCAGGAGAGCCCCCAGCTCTTGCCAGGGCCACTTATGATGCTGATATTGATTTATTTTAATTAACTGATTTATTTTAATTAATGGATGTGTTTTATTTTGGCAGAGGCAATGGCTGAAGGCTGGGCCCCCTCAGTACCTCTCCCAGGACGAGTGTGGAAATGTTGTCAACATCAGAAAGTTGCTGCTCCTCCAGCTCCTTCTTCCTTCCCCTCCCAAAATCAGCAGGACACTGGGTTCTTCTTGCACTAAAAAACAAAAAAAAACACCCCAAAAAACTAAAAAACTCTCCCCTGACACAGCATGAAGGATTGAGAGCAGTGGGGTCATGGGGACCATCCAAATGACATCATTGTGTCAGCTCAGCCTGGTGTTCCTCCAGCTCAGGCATCTCCAGCTTTAATCCCCATATTTCTGCATTTGTACTTTTTTATTTTATTTTTTTTTTAGAAGCATGAAAATGATTTACAACATTTCACACTGCATTTTTTTTAATCCCTCGAAATGAAAACAAATCTTTTCCTGGCTTTGCCTGATTTCAAGGCCTCGCTTTTGTTCTCCCAAAAAAAAACCTATGGGTGGGGGAAACTCCTAAAATCCCCAACTACTGGAAAGAAAATTGGTATTTTTCCAAGTTAAGGACTCTGACAGAGCGAACATACATGTTTAATTTGAAAATGTTGATTCCAAATGGATTTTTGTTTAAAAAAAGCTTTCCTCGAGCAAGTCAATATTTGTAATCAAATTGAAATTTCCTCTGGGAATTATTTATTTTCATGAGGTCTAATTTTTGCAAGGAAAAATTCTACGCAGGAAAGGTTTAAGGCGCTTTAAAGCAGCTTTAGGAATCTGGGAGATGGGAGGGGGCTGGGAAATCCCACTCAGGCTGAGCCCACTTGCCTTTGATGAGGGGGAGCTGATGAAAGAGTTTCAAGGGATTCTTCTTTGAAAAGGGAAAAGAGTGAGCAGGAGGAAAGGGGAGGAATTGGAAGGGAGGAGACGTCCAACATCAGTTCCCTCCCAATTCCCTGCTTTATAATCCTCAGAAATCAAGAATAAAAAATCCATGTGGCCCTGGGTGTGCCCTTGGACAGCAAAGTGAAGGGCCTGAGCTGGGCCACCACAGCTCCATGGCCACCACAGCCCCATGGCCACCACAGATCCATGGCCACCACAGATCCATGGCCACCACAGGCCCATGGCCACCACAGATCCATGGCCACCACAGGTCTGTGGCCACCACAGTTCCATGGCCACCACAGCCCCATGGCCACCACAGCCCCATGGCCACCACAGCCCCATGGCCACCACAGATCCATGGCCACCACAGCTCTGTGACCACCACAGCTCTGTGACCACCACAGGTCTGTGGCCACCACAGCCCCATGGCCACCACAGATTGATGGCCACCACAGCTCTGTGACCACCAGAAGTCCATGGCCACCACAGATCCATGGCCACCACAGATTGATGGCCACCACAGCTCTGTGACCACCACAGCTCCATGGCCACCACAGCTCTGTGACCACCACAGCCCCATGGCCACCACAGCCCCATGGCCACCACAGGTCTGTGGCCACCACAGCTCTGTGACCACCACAGCTCTGTGACCACCACAGGTCTGTGGCCACCACAGCTCTGTGACCACCACAGCTCTGTGACCACCACAGGTCTGTGGCCACCACAGCTCCATGGCCACCACAGGCCCATGGCCACCACAGCTCCATGGCCACCACAGATTGATGGCCACCACAGCTCCATGGCCACCACAGCTCCATGGCCACCACAGATTGATGGTCACCACAGCTCCATGGCCACCACAGATCCATGGCCACCACAGCCCCATGGCCACCACAGCTCCATGGCCACCACAGCTCTGTGACCACCACAGCTCCATGGCCACCACAGCTCCATGGCCACCACAGGCCCATGGCCACCACAGCTCCATGGCCACCACAGCTCCATGGCCACCACAGATCCATGGCCACCACAGCTCCATGGCCACCACAGATTGATGGCCACCACAGATTGATGGTCACCACAGCCCCATGGTCACCACAGCCCCATGGCCACCACAGCCCCATGGTCACCACAGCCCCATGGCCACCACAGCTCCATGGCCACCACAGATTGATGGCCACCATAGGTCCATGGCCACCACAGCTCCATGGCTACCACAGTTCTATGGACACCACAGCCCCATGGTCACCACAGCCCCATGGCCACCACAGCTCCGTGTCCTTCAGGGAAAATCATCTTGCCACAACCTCACTATGATTTCCTACAGAATCTCTGTCCATTTTAGAGCGGCACTTGTGGTTAATGATGTGCCTAATTTCCATTATTCTGCCTTTTATTTATTCTCAGTGTTATGAATTGCCTTCCTTCGTGCTTCTCTTCGTGATGGTGCTCTGGGGACACAGAGGGGTGGTAGGAGAGCAGCAACAGAGCCCTGCAGTGTCAGCCTGGAGCCCAGAGCCAGCATTCCCGGGCTCCAGACACTCCCAGACACTGTGGCAGCTCCTGGGGCATCGTGGGTGGCTCCTCACCAGCACCCTCAGAGCTTTACGAACATGCCCTCGTTATTTTCCAGCTCAAACCACTCCTGACCTTCCCAACCTTGCTGGCTCATCCCCTTTTCCAATGCACTGATCACCAAACAAAACCCTTTTTCACCCACCAGGCCCTGATTTTGTTGCTCTGCCCAAACACAATCCCTGCCTGGGCTTGGATACCTGTGGGGAAAGGCCCTGCTGAAAACATTTAGGGACTGGCAGGAAAATTATGAGAATGATCGGGGTGATTAATTTGGAGTTGTCGAAGACACTTTTAAAAGATGCCCTAAGTGTGTCCCAAAAAGCCACACTGATCACAAAAGCAATGAAGAAATGCACCTTGATGAGATAAGAGGTGAAAGAAGCAATAAAACCAAATAAAGCAGCCTATATAAGAAATGGGATAAGAGCAGGCTGACAGCAACAATCACTGGGCAGAAAACAGGGATGCAAAGAGGGCCTGACATGAACCTGAGCTGGGAAAAGAACCTCAGTGGAGATGGAGAGGGGGTTTCCTAACCCAGTGTTTGGATTTCCAGGTGTCCTGGCAATTCCTGTGAGGAGGGAGCACAGCAGGGCTGCTCCAGGGGGTCACTGGTTATTTTAGATGGAGAATTCCTGGTTTGGACAATACTGAACTATTTGTGGAATGCTCCTGCCTCCCCTCTGACAGGGGTTTTTTAATAAATCTGCAATCCAAAGCTTGGAAACCAAACTCTTCAGCTGGAAAGGCTTCAGATCCATCTGGTTTAGCTCTGCCATCGCTCCCAAGGACTTGGAAAAACACCTTGTGTTGTTCTCCTGCCATCCAGAGCACTGACTTCCCTGGCAGGACCTAAACCTGTGGTTTTCAGGAGCAAATCCAGCATTTCCCGGGGCAGGAAACACGCTGGGAACATGCAAGAGCATCGTGGATGCTGAAAATTCCCTCCAGGTGCCCGGGAGCTTTGGCTGCACCTGCACAACCAGCCAGGTACATGGAAGAGAGGTGGGAGAAATTCCTGCTGAGCCCAGGGGTCTGTCTGTAAATTGGGGTTTTCCTGCTTGTTTTAGGGGTTTTCCTGCTTGTTTTAAGGAGTTTTGCTCTGTCTGAGGTTTGGATCCAGGTTTCTCCACCCTGGGAAAAGCTTGGGTGGAAGTTCAGGATCTTCTGTTCCCAGCCCTGGGCAGAGAGGTGGGAAAGATCCCCCTCAAACAACCAAAATCCCAGGAATTGCTGCTGGCACTGGCACAAAAACCAGGAAAATGTTGATTTCCACGGGGAAATACAATCACAGGGAACTTGCAGCTGTCCAAACCCGATTAAACCTGACCTCTGATGAACTGCAGCCTCTCAAACAGCCCCTGCTCAGTATTGGCACTGCAATCCCCTTGGAGGGCTGGAGGAGCAGCAAAGCCTGGAGGTGCCAGAGATGTTTAATTCCCAGGATTTCTGTGCCTGTTCCCAACTGCAAACCCCAAAACTGTGGATTTGGGGTTCTCAGAGCACCTGAACCTTGTCAAGTACAGAAAATCCAGAGTGAGACAGAAAGAAATGATCTTTCCCAGCAGGATGGTGCTTTCCCTCAGGTTGGTATTTTTTTTTTTTTTGAACCTTGGAGGAAAAGCCTCCAGGAAAATCCCCCTTCCCTGCCTTTGGAGCAGGGCAGGTACCCCAGGGAATTAACACCGAGTTAGAAATAATGGGAAACATTTGGGGAAAAATAATCTGGATTTGATAATAACCACCAAGGAAGAAAAAGAAGCTTCTCTGCAGAATTCCTCACCTCCCAATCCAAGGACTTCACCAGACCTCAGCCCTGTTCAGCACTACAAATACATCAACAATTTATTACCTTGTTCCCTGGATTACTCCAAGCTTTTTGGAACCAGTCTAAAGCACAGGCAAATCCATTTAAAAATTGATTCCTTGTATTTCTTTATACCTGCCTCTAACTTGAGTCCCTTCCACAGCAAATTCACCCTTTGCCTTTCCTCTCCCCAGCAAGGTGTTACTGACAGTTTTGGGATTATCCCCTGAGTGTCCTGGAGCCATGGGGTGGGAGATGCAGCTGCAGCTCCTGGGAATGGGGGGATAAAGCTCCTCCACCCTGGGATTGCTGTCAGCAATTCCAGATCCTCCCTGGCTCCCCCTGACCCCGGGCTGTGGGGTGCTGTGGGCTACACTGGGCTGGAACTCCTCCTGCCCAAATCTGAGCCTGGAGCAGAGCTCCTCTCCCCGTGGGTTTATCCAGAGCTGTGGCAGGAGCTGCACTTTCCCACCCCAATTCCACAACTTGGGATCTGCCACCTTTGGGTGCTTCAAATCCAGCAAAGGGGAAGCACAGCCAGAGGTGGTTCAGGCTGGGTAAGGCACTGCACTTTTCCCAAAAATCTGAAAGCAGCCCACAGCAATCCCCACTGCCAAACACCTGGAAAATCACGGAATTCCACGTGGTTCCTGAGCAGTGGGAGCAGAGGGAACCCAAAATGATCCCAGCCTAGAGCTCCCTCCTGCAGCCCTGGCTTTGCCCTGGGGCTGTTTGATGTCCAATCTGCCATTCCCACCATTCCATGGTGTTCCATTCCATTCCATTCCATTCCATTCCATTCCATTCCATTCCATTCCATTCCATTCCATTCCATTCCATTCCATTCCATTCCATTCCATCCCATCCCATCCCATCCCATCCCATCCCTGCCAGGCCACAGCTGTGCCAAGCCCTGGGAACACAGGACAGTGATGCCAAAACCCTCCAGCTCCAGCAGGGCCAATCCCTTCTCCAGCAGGGCTGGGACCTTCCAGGCCAGCTCACTGCACAATTAGGCTGAGATTAAGCAAAGCTTAAACCATTTCTGGGAGCTGGACTCCAGCTGATCACACTGGAGGTTGTCACAGGAAGGTCCAGGATTGCAAAATCTTCCTTCCCACCCAAATGAGATTCTAACAAATCCTGCCAGCAATTTCTCACCCCTGTCCTGGAGCAGAGCATTCCCAGCCTGGCCAAGGAATGATGGAAGTGCTGTGCTGGAAGAAAGGACATGCTTGGAAAAGAGATCCCACCTGGATTCCTGCTTCCAGCTCTGGGGGTGCCAGCACAGGAAGGATCACAGAGAGGCCATGGAGATGCTCCAGAGCCCGTCTGGAGCCAGGCTGGGAGAGCTGGGGGGCTCACCTGGAGAGGAGAAGGATCCAGGGAAAGCTCAGAGCCCCTCCAGGGGCTCCAGGAGAGCTGGAGAGGGACTGGGACAAGGGATGGAGGGACAGGACACAGGGAATGGCACAGCTGGATGGGATTTTGGGCAGGAATTGTTCCCTGGCAGGGTGGGCAGGGCTGGCACAGGTGCCCAGAGCAGCTGTGGCTGCCCCTGGATCCCTGGCAGTGCCCAAGGCCAGGCTGGACACTGGGGCTGGAGCAGCCTGGGATGGTGGGAGGTGTCCCTGCCATGGCTGGGGTGGCACTGGGTGACTTTTATGGTCCCTTCCAACCCAAACCATTCTGGGCTCCTAAAAACAGTGGTTTTGAACCCAAATGCCCTGGATTTCCTTTTGGCTCCCTCTGGTTTCACAGGCAGACACAGAATCATCATTTTTCTAATTCAACATCAAATCACTTGTAAGGCCTCAAGATTTCTAATAAAATTAAGGACACTTAATTAAGGACCCTGCAACTTTATTTTGCTGATATTCTGCTGGAGCTGTGGTTTTTTTTTTTCACTCAGAGCAAACCCCTGAACGTCCCAAATCACCCTTAATCCCACAAATCCGGCATCAAACCTTCCACCTGCTGGGAGCCAACAAATTAAACAGCTCCAAACTTTTCCTGGAATAACAAGGACAATCAACTCCAGCAGCAGAGAGAAAGCCCAGGATCACAAGATGCTTTTGGAAACAATTTTTATTCCCCAGCTTATAAAAAAATATTTTTTTATGCCATGGGGGAAACAAAGGAGGGGGGTTTATAGGATAGACCCAGCCTGAAATAAAGAGGGGAGGGGGGAACCCCAACCCCATTTTTCACCCTCTTACCACCACCTCAACACCAGCTTTATTCTTGTAAAATATTTAGTGGTTTCCCTCCACAAATTTCCAAACAACTTGGCTGATCCTGCAGGTGAAAACTGGTTTAAAAATTAATTGCAAGCTTTTAAAAATTAATAATTATTTCGCTTAATTAAGCTTGCAGCCTGGCAGTTTTTTTAAAGCTGTGAACAATTTGGGAGCTGCTGCCGTTGGGGTGGAAAATGCTGGGGGATGAGAGCTGGAAATCTGTTCCCTCCATTGTTTCCCAGAGCAGATTTTTGGGCTCTTCTGCATCATCTGCCTGGTTATTGATGGCATTCCTGCCCCTATCAAAACCTGGATCTATAACATGGCAATTTTGCTGGAATTTCTTTTGTTCCAGCCTAATCTAAAATGTTTTCTTGTTGTCCATAACACATTTGGATATGGATTTTTTTTTTTTTAAATGGATACTTCTACTCCTCACATCCATTGTTCTTTATTTCCCAGTGTCTAATTTTTAATCACAGCCATTATCTTCCTCCCTTTCCTGATTTGTTACTTATTATCTGCAGGCCTGCTCGTTGCTCTGGCTCCTTTTCTTTTTTTTTTCTTTTTTTTTTTTTTTTGCCAGGATTTGTTGTGATCTTTCCTTTGTGATCACCATAAATACTCCTGTCAAGAAGGAAGGGAAACAAAAGCCATTTATTTCAGGGAGAATCTGAGAAATTTCTGCATTTCCAGTGAAGCACTGGAGAGAGCTTTCAAAATTGCTGCATTTTGCAGAATTCCTGCATCCAAATGGGATTTTTAATTTTTGGGATCTCTGTGGCACATGGCAGGACTTGCCCCCAAAATTTTCTCCATTCTCTCCATCATGATTTACAGTGATTAGAAATCCATAAATCTGAATTAATATTGCCCTGCAGAGGTGGATGCACAAAAGGACTCTGCATCTTTAATGGCTTTAAGCTGGAAAAAAGAGAGATTCAGATGGGATGTTGGGAAGGAATTCCTCCCAATATCCAAAAAAGCCAAAATAATAATGCACACAAAAACAGCATAAAAACACCAAAATAAAATTAAAAAAAAAAAAATCAAGTCCCAAAATAATCAGTCATAAACTAAAATATCTCCTTTTTTAAACCCTAAAAAATAAACTCCTCTTCCCCTGTAACACATAAAAATATTATCAAATAAATGCAACTGTTCTAACTATAAATAGCTATCATATAAACAAAAACATTAGTATTAAAAGAAGTCAATATTAAAATAACTACAATCCCTTCAGTTTAAATAGTAAAAAAATAAAAACCCCTACTGCTCCCCTCCCCCCACCCCCCCCCCAAAAAAAAACCTGTGTTTTTTCAAAACCTCTGTTTTTTTGGAGGATGGAGAGGCCCTGGAAGTGCCCTGGATGCACTTGGAGCAGCCTGGGATGCTGGAAGATGTCCCAGGATTTAAGATCCCTTCCATCCCAAACTTCTCCATGATTCCAGGGCTGGGACTGTGGGCAGTTCAGGACAGGGGGTGGCACCTGGGAATTTTTGTGGTTTTTGTGTCCCCCAGGCAGAGTTTTCCCTGGAGCTGAGCTCTCAGTGCTGCTCCTGCCTGCCCCTTGCTTTGCTTACATGGATTTTCAAATAATGACTTCTCATGAAATAAATTTCACTGGAGAAAATAAATTATTTCCGGGCCTGGGCGTTGATTCCCCATTGCCAGCACCTCATTGGCATCTCAGCATTTCCATTTCCATTCACAACTTCATGTATTTCCCTCTTCATGCAGAAAATCTGCCTATTTCTACTCAGCACAAGGGGAACTTTTGCTGGGCTGTTTAACCTTGAACAAATGCTGCTTTAGCCATTTTCAGGACAGCAGAATGACAAATTCTGCCTCTGCCTTTCTGCACCGCTGCTCCGTGCTTTAAACCTGAACGTGGCAGGACTGAAAGCAAAATACAAAATGTGTTTATTTTTATTTTTTTTTTCCCCCCTCAGTGCTGCAGTGGAAATGTGCTCTGAGTCCTGCTGGGGTTTAGATTTTTTTCTTTGAAGCTGTGGCCTGCTGTTTGCTTTCCCTGGCTGTGTGTGATGCCCTCCTGCTGCACTCAGGATCCCGTGGAATTGTGATCCCAGAGATGCCTCCTTGGGTGCAGCTCCACCAGAGCTCCTCTGCTCCAGGCCTGGAGCTCTCCTGGAGCATGAGGTGAATTTTAAACCATTTTCCTCCAAGGCTGTTGAAGAATTTAAACCATGAGCTCGATTCTCCCCTCACAGTGGTGCAAGGTGAGATGTCCTGCAGGGAATGCTCTTGGAAAAGCAGAATTTCTGCTCCATGAGGAAAATCCTGATTTTCCACCTCAGATTGAGGCAGTGTCTTGGGTTACAATACAGGATGTGGCCAGAAATGTGAATTCTGTCCCCATCTGTTGAGTGCCCCTGATCTCCTGGCACACATTCTCTGCTCATGGGCCATCTTTAAACCAGCTGGGCAATCATCTTTATCTTCCCACAGCCCATCCTCCCTCCAGGAGATATCTCCTGTTCATGGCCACTGAGTCCCAGGGCATGACTGATAAAATTCCATCATCCCACTGGGAGATGCTCCAGCCAGGGGAGCAGCCAAGCCTTTCCTACCCAGATAAAAACTGACATTTGGGACACCAAGGCACCTTCTTTCCACTGGATTCCAGAGGAAAGCCAGACCTTTGCACATCATCCCTGGAGCTTCAGAGGAAACTGCACCTTCTCCAGGAGCACTGCTGCAGCTGAACCACATCTGCCCCTGCAGGAGGATGCAGCCACCATTGAATGGGACTGTGCCAACACCCTGACTGACTGACGGGTGTCAGCTTGGATTCTGACTCTGGCAGGGTTGGGATTGTTCTGTGTAATACTGCATTGCTATTTTAATTTTCCTAGTAAAGAACTGTTATTCCTAATTCCCATATCTTTGCCTGTGAGCCCCTTAATTTCAAAATTATAATAATAATTTGGAGGGAGGGGGTTTCCATTCTCCATGTCAGAGAGAAGTTTCTGCCTTTATTGGCAGATTACTGTCCTTAAAACCAGGACAGGCAGGCTCTCAGTTTCCAGTCAGGATTAAATAAACCCAAACCTGTGCACGAGACCCAGCCTCATCCTCAAGGGACAGCCCAGCCCAGCCATTCCAGGAGATTCCTGAACAATTCCCAGGCAAAGTTTCCAAATAAGAAGGAGAATTCAGGAAGCAAACCTGGGAGGTGTGGGGAGGCCAAGGAGGCCACAGCCCCTCTCTGCATCTCCCTGGAGTTTTTGGTTCTCCTGCAGCCCACGTGGTCCTGACCAAATCCTGCAGGGAAGAATTTTGGTGGCACAAAATCTGACCAAAGCAGGTTCCTCTGTCCTGATCCATGTGCTATCCCAGTCTCTGAGCTGCAGGAAATGTGAATTATCTCCCTGTGCCACCCCTGCCCATCACTCTCACTTTGGAATGAAGAGTCTGAGACATTCCTCAACCCTTATCTTTCCCACTTCTCTCTCCATCTTTTCTCCTTCCTAGGTTTTTTTTTTTCCCCTGTCTCTTTTTTTTTTTTTTTTTTTTCCCTCCTCCAGTGGAGGGAACAGATCTGCAAACAGCAGTTAAGGAGCAGGTGAAATATTGATCTGTGCAATGACAAATTGATCTCTTCTGTTTTGTTTAACATTTTCCCCCCGAAAAATTTCCACACTCAATTTACTTTTAGGCTATCACAGATCACTGAGGCAATTGGTTTTTTTCTCCCTAACTGTATCTGCAACGTGGGCATGCAAGGGAAAAGTCACATTTCCTGAGAAGTTAGAGCTTGGTTTGGGCTTGTGACTGGTTCAGCTCAAACCCCAGAATCCCAGAATGGTTTGAGTTGGAAAGGACTTTAAAGATTATTTAATTTCACCAATTCTGGGATGCCTTCCACCATCCCAGGCTGCTCCAAGCCCTGTCCAGCCTGGCCTTGGACACTTCCAGGGATCCAGGCACAGCCACAGCTGCTCTGGGAAATCCATTCCACCCTCCCAGGCTACAATTCCTTCCCAATATCCCATCTAAAATTCAGTTCTAACCCATTCCCCTTGTCCTGGCACTCTGGTTCCTGACACAAATCCTTCTCCAGTCTCCTTTAACCCATCCACACCCTGCAAGGGGCTCTGATGTCTCCACACTCCCTTCTCTTCTCCAGGCTGGACAGTCCCACCTCTTCCTACACGGGATTTTCCAGTTTTGCCCCTGTTGGGATCTCCTGCCCTGGCTCTGCACCAGGAACTCAGAATATTGAATAATTATCATCAGCAACTTCATGGTTTAATTGCTTTCCTTTCCCTCTCCTGATCTGGAGCTGCTGCTCCACCCTGGGTGCCTCTCTGGGCACTTTTGCTCTGCTGATTTATTCCTGAATTGTGATTCCTGCACAGTTATGAGGCAGAGTAGAACCTTCTCTGTAACTCTACATTTTTACACTGCACTCCTAACTTCTTTCAGAAACTCTGGTTTTCCCAAAGCTTTTCCCACCTGGAAGCTCATGGGCTGCAAGAACTCTTCCCCACTATCCCATATTTATTCCTGTGCTTCCTGAGGTCTCTCTTTTATCTTCCTGAGTGTTTAATCCATGGGCTGGGCCATCCCTGGATTGCTGCTGGAAGCATCCCTGCATTTCCCACCTCCAGCTCCTCTGGAACCACCTTATTTTTACTTATTTTTATTTAATTTAATTTCTTGCTCACCACCACTAAATGGCTCTTTCCTGTGCCACATCCTTTGAGTTCTGGGGTGAATTCCAGCTGCTCCTTGGAATATTTTTAATTTCCCCATTTTGCTCCCCCACCTCCTCAAAGATCTCTGATTTTGGGATGGATCCTCCACTGTGGGGGCTCCACAGCTGCTGAGGAAGTTGACAAAAACAGTTTATTATTCGATTTATTTTTAGATTTATTAGGGTTTAATATTAGATTTTTACACTTCCTCAAAAAAAAAAAAAAAAAAAAAAAAAGGGGGGTTGTCTCTGCTGTCACAGCTTTGTCTTGTCACACTCCTTTTCTCATTTTTCCCCTTTGAACATGACTTCCACTTTTTGAAGGATACTGTTTTACCTCTGACAGCCTCCTTTGGTCTGCTCTTTAATGAGAACTGCTAATTTTTTGCCCTTTTAAGGTCTCTTTTGATAATTGTATAGGTTTGCTCTCATCCTCTAATAGAAGATCTTTAAACAATGTCTGTGTCCCCTGGAAAAATGTCACCCTTCTGGTGGCTGCTTTTAATTTCTTCTTAACAAGCCTCTCCCCTTTTATGTGGAGAGCCTTTTTGAAATGAAGTTGTGATGAACTTTTGCTGGTTTATTTTTAAATTCCTACAATGTTACTGAGTTTAAGCACATCCAGACACTTTTACAGAGCAACCCTTCAATAACAGCATTTAAAATGCTCAGGATCAAATCTGGCATTGCTTCCCCTGGCTGTCCCAGGGAGGAATTCTCTCCTGTCTCTGTTTTTTTCCATGGAGTTTTTGGGATTTTCCCCATTTTTGGCTGGTTTGCACCCCCTGGTCCCCAGATTATTGATGATTTTTATGGTTAAGAGTCACCTGGTCAGGTGGGTGCTGATGTAGCCTCAACCTTTTGCTTTGGTTTTGAATTTAAACTCACAGAGTGAGTTATTTTCTAAAATAAATTGTTCTTTAATTGTTCATTGCACTAATTAATTAACCCAGCCCTCTCCTGCATTGGCTCCACTGCTGCTTTCTGTCCTGGCACTCTGATTTCAACAGAAAACCCAAAGGCTGGGATAAAACTTTAAAAGGCACATCCAGGATATTCCTTTCCTTGGAATTTCCCACTCCAGCTGGGATTGCTGTTCCTAAGAACGAGCTTTACCTGGATTTTTATGGTGCCAAATAAATCTGCATGAGAAAACAACACCAAATATCTCATTTCAGCCATGGAAAGTTTATACTGATAATTACAAGATTTAAAGAGAGCTCCCAACCTCCCTCATTGCACTCCCAAGGATTATTCCACATTTTCCACAGGGAGTGAGGAATGTGTGACCACACAGAGGGAGGTGGTGACAACCCAAGCACCTTCCCCTCTGCCATGTTTTAGGAGTGTTCCCAAGTCCCATCATTTCCTCATTTCCCACCATTTTCCAGGTTTTTATCATGGCTGAAAACTGCCAGGAACACTCAACAAGGGAGGAGAGGAGGAAAGGGAAACCCAGGAGCAGCCACTCACCCTGGCTGGCTCTGCCTGAAAACATTTGGAAAGTGACTCTGCTCTCCTTAAAGACACTGGGAAAAGCCTTGTCTGTGCCAAAAAAATCTGTCCTGAGGTTTGAGATATCTCCTGTTAATGGCCAGTGAGTCCCAGGGCATGACTGATAAAATTCCATCATCCCACTGGGAGATGCTCCAGCCAGGGGAGCAGCCAAGCCTTTCCTACCCAGATAAAAACTGAGATTTGGAACATCAGAGCAGCCTTTTCCCACTGGATTCCAGAGGAGAGCTACAGGATCACTGCTTTGAGAAGATCACTTCATCCAGACTGCTATCACCATGCTAATTATGGGGTGTCAGGTTCTATTCTGACTCTGTCATTGTTTTTTTCTTTTGTACTATTGCATGTATTTTATTTTTTCTCTTTTTTTCCTAATTAATTGTACTTCTGACTTGGAGTGTCTCATTGGTTTTGATTTCAAAGCCATTACATCTCCTGTCCCAGGATTCTCCTATTTCCTCTTTGTTCTGTCTAAGCTGTTGTAAACTGGTAGGAAGTCACTGCCCTGTTTTAAAAACCCCAAATCCTCAGCATCACCCCTAAATCAGGGGAGGACTCTGCTTGTCCAGAGCAGCTGTGGCTGCCCCTGGACCCCTGGAAGTGCCCAGGGCCAGGCTGGAGCACCCAGGGCTAGTGGGAGATGTCCCTGTCCATGGCAGGGGTGGAATGGGATGAGCTTTAATCCCACCTGTGATTCTGTCATACCAAACCCAGTAAGTTTCACTCCAGCTGAGTGCAGACAACATTTCCCAACATTTCCCTTTTCCCTGTTAAACCCCCAGCCTGTTTATTCATTCACAGCTGTCACAGCTTCATTTTCCCCCCGTTCTTGCCTCAAGCATCTCCTCTCCTGCCCTGTCCCTGGAGCTGCTGGGATCACTGGGCAGCCACAGCCACATCTCCACTTGTCTCTGCTCCATCCCCTCCTGAGGCTCCTGAGGATTCTGTTTGCAGTGCACAAGCCCAGACCCTGGGCTTTAGGGATAAACCAGATTTTCTCCTGATTAAAGACTTCTGGAAGATTAAAGATACACAGCCAGGGCCCAAGTCAAAGCTGCAAAGCAAAGATCACTCTGCAACTTTGCACTTGGCAATTTGATTCTTTTTCTCTCTGTCTGTTCTCCTGCATTTTTAAACACAGAAACTGGGAATGGCAATCATCTGCCACGGAGCAGCACAGTGCCCAGCTCAGGAGCAGGGCTCCACACAGAGAGCCAGAGTGGAGTCAGAACAATTCCCAGGCTTTTGGCACAGCCAGTCCAGCTCTGCTGGATGTTCTCCCACTCCCTGCACAGCCCCAGGCTCCTGCTTCAGTCTGGCTTCGTTCTGCTCTGCTCCACTTTCCCTTCCCTGCCGTTCCCAGCAGTTTTCTCCATCCCGCACAGCAAACCTCTCTCCATCGCTCTCCCTCGGCCTGGATGAAGCAGAGGTGCCTCCATCTCCTCCAGCAGGATCTCCCCCAGTCCCACGGGCAGAACAGGCTCTTCTCCCTGCCCTGAAGCAGGAACGCAGCAGGGCTGGCTGGACAAAGGGCAGGGGACACATCCACCCCCCGGGGTGGGCACAGACGGTGCCTGTGGGAGCCAGGACATCTCTGCAGTGCCAGGGACCCAGCCTGGCACAGGAGCAGCTGCACTGCATCAGGACCCACCTCTGGAGCAGGCAGACTCTGCCCCTGCCCCTCCTGCTCCTCCCCACCGAGCCTGACCTGGCTCACCATCCCAAAAACCACTCTCCAGCACAAAGGGCTGTCCCCACAAACCCTCTGCAGTGCCCAGACACACCCAGCCAGCCCCTGGCACGCGGGTCCTGCCACACCCTGGGGACCCTGTGGGGTGCTCTGAGCATCCCCCTGTGCCAGGGGTGCTCAGGGACATCCAGGAGCCCCCTGTCAGTCTGTGCTGAGCTGGAAAAGGATGAGTGTGGCCACCACCCGTGGGAGCTCCTGGTGGCTCTGTGTGACCATGGATTGTCCTGTCCTGCTGCCACCAAGCTGCTCCCATAGCCCTGAGAAAATCCACCCCGTTTCCTCCGTGGCAGGAGCATTCCCAAAAGGCTTTTAGAGCAAAAAGGGCCCGTTTTGTTTGGCTCTGTGTTACGTTACTTCCTCTCCTTCTGGAACAAAGATAGCTCAAAGCGACAGTCAAACAGAGAGGAAATAAAGAGAGTTATGAGGAGAAATAAAAAAGGGTTTATGATCACTTTTCCCACCCACCACGTCCTCCCAGCCCAGCTCCCAGCTGCCAATAACTCACTGAGCATTTCCAGCCCCGGGCTGCTCATCCTTCCAGCCCTGCTCTGGCTGCACACTCCCAGCTCTGCTCAGCTCCTCCTGCACCTGCAGCCTGCTCCAGCTCTGCCTTTCCTCCTCCCCAGGGAAGGAGCTGGCTCCCTTCAGAGGCATCTCCTGCCTCCAACACTGATATTGGAGAGACCTGCCACGCACACACGGAGAGCACCCGCAGATCAAACAGATGCTGTCTGTCACAGAGCTTAGGGCCTAATTACAGAAGATTACAGAAACTATTTATAAATATTTATACCCATTTAAATATATTTATAAACGTATCAGGATTGGATAAAAGTGGGTATTGTTGTTTTAGCTTAAGACACAACCAAGTATCTTTTATACAATGCTCATACAATAATCATATATTTGTATTAAGCTGCTTTTTGACGAACATGGACAGCAGCTGTTAACATTTGAATCGCTGTTAATACAAAGTAGGTTGGCACCAATGAGCTGTGGAGGATGGGTGGATGCTCAGGAGTCTGGAGCAGCAGAGCAGGTGTGCTACAGAGCAGGAATCTTCCCATTCCAAGGCAGAAATCTGCTGGATTCATCCAGAAGGAGACTGGAAGTACAGAAGTAGATGATGGATCTTTTTTTCATCATCAATTTTCTGGTTTGTTTTGGCAGAATAGAGCCTTCCCCTCAACCCTCACCTGTGCTGCACCTGGAGGAATTTCCCCACACTCTTCCTGGTGCTGCTCTTCCCACCTGGGAGCAGCATTCAGCAGCTGGAACACCTGGATCACAATTTCCTGTCACCCACAGGTTTCCCAGCTCCCAACTCCCCATTTTGGGGCTCCCCTGGCACCTCCTGAGCCAGGGCAGGGCTGCTCCCCATGCAGCAGCTTCACTTCTTTGTCTGATGCTGAGAAAAAGCTGCAGCAAAAACGTTTGGGAAATCCCCTGTGATTTTCTCTTTCCTTCATTTGGCCTCCCGAGGGGCACCACGTGTGTGCTGTGCAGAGGTGTGCCAGGCATTTTGGGTCACAGCTGGCAGAGGCTGTGCTCCCTCATCCAGATGTGCCCAGGAAGGCTGGGATGGGAACCTGTCAGTGTGTTCTTGTGGGAAACACAACCCAGACCTCAGGAGGTGCCCAGGGGATGTGGGCTGCCCGGCCTGGAGGGGGGATCTGGAGGAGGACATGGATGGAGGAAGCGGCCAAGTGAAATTTGGGAAGCTTGGAGCAGCAGTGGGGAGCTCCTGGTGTGAGCTGCCCCTGGTGCCCAGCACGAGGAGGATCCAGGTGGGCTCTGAGCAGCTCAAATGTTCTCTCCACCCATCTGGGGAGGGTCCAGCCCAGCCCAAACACCTTTTCCCCCCTCTCAGCAGAGAGCAAAGCAGGGGTTTCACCCTGTGCTCACAGCAGGGAGGTTGTGAGCAGGACGAGCCCTTGGTCAGGCACCAAACAGCAGCGTGTGAACCATCTGCTCCTTCGGCTCCAACACCCCCAGAAAAGCTGCTGGGTTGGAAAAAAGGACATTAATCTGAAAAGCACACAACAAAGCAACTGCAGGGTGTTTCCCCCACGAGCCCAGCGAGGGAAAGCTGATTACCATGACACACAGGAGCCCTGATCTAATATTCCACTCCAAGATTTGCAAATAATGTGCCCATTAACATTCATTAGCTCTTTAAATAATACCTGCCAGACCTTCCAGGCAAGGAGGAAAGGCCCCTTCGCCCAGGAATCCATCACTAACAGCCCCTGATTGTGCAGTTTTCCAGGGAAGTCTCCGTGAAAACAAGGCAGGACAGAAGAGCAGAGCTGGAGCTGTCGCTGCTGCTCCGGGATTTTGGCTCGTTCGCAGCTCAGGGAGCTGCAGGGCTGCTGGGGATGCTCCTGCAGGGAGGTGCCAAGGCAGCTCCTGAGCACCCCAAATTCTCCAGTGCTGCAGACACCAGTGCCAAGGAAGAGGTGGTGCCGTGCCCCAGGAGTGGCATTTTGGGAATCCCACTTCATTCCCAGACGTGGACAGCTCTGAGGGGTCTCTGTGGAAGCCACACCCTGGCAGAGGTGGGAAACTCAAGGTTTGAGATGCAGACATGGCCGTGGAGCTCCTACAAACCCTCTGCTCTGTTTGTCAGGGGCTTTCTGCCCTCCCAGCCCTTCAGCAAGGGGAAATCTGCCAGAGGAAAAGGGGATCCAGGACAGGAGCCTCACCACTCTCTGGTCATACTGGATGCCCAAAGCAACCCCCTGGATAAATCCAATTTTCCAGCTTGCACTGAAAACTGCCCCAGCTGAGAGTTTCTGTATTCAGACCCTGCCAGGGGACCTTGTCCTGTCACCTGTGTGTCCTGTCACCTGTGTGTCCTGTCACCTCTGTGTCCCGTCACCTGTGTGTCCTGTCACCTTTGTGTCCTGTCACCTGTGTCCTGTCACCTGTGTGTCCTGTCACCTCTGTGTCCTGTCACCTGTGTGTCCTGTCACTCTGTGGCCACGTCCCAGGCAGAGTGAGGGCTGAGGCTGCCCCACAGAACAGAGAGGTGAAGCTGCTCTGATCCTTGTGCAGATGATTCCCCAGCTGAATCACGGGGACAGTCCTTGCAGGATTGGGAATTTTGGGAAGAGCCCTGGGGGACACGGACAAGGTGAGCCATGAGCCTGTGGAGTTTGGGGGTGGAGAAGCACTGTCACCTGCTCTCAGCTGATGTCCACAGGTGGCCACATCTTGGGTCACCCACTGACCAGCAGGACCTGGCTCTGAGCTGTGCTGAGCTCTGGGGACACACCAAATTAAAAAAAACCCAAACAAACAACCCCAGCCTACCGAGGAGAGAAAGCTGGGCAGGATCAAAGGCTGGCAAACCCGGTGAGCTGCCCCATGGCAGCAGTGCCAGGATTGTCACCACCCAGCCCAGCTCTGAGCCGCTCTGCCAGCACCCAGAAGAACTCTCAGGCACTGTAGAACTCAAATTAACTGTCCACACAAGCACTCTGCATTTTCCTGGGGTGTTTTAGTGCTTTTAAAAGCAGCTAGAGCAGCAGATAAGTAGGTCCCTGTGCTCGAGGCCATGAGCAAGCCCGGGGGCATCGGGGGCTGTGGCACATCTCTGCTCCCAGGACACGGCTCTGCTTGGCACACATCCTACAGCCGGGGAAAGGCAGGTTTTCCTGGAGAAGAGCCGGGCAGCTCCTCAGAGCTGCCTTTAATCAGCACAAATGAGGATGGGGCTGTTCACAGCCAAACCCCCCGTGATCTGTGTGGTCCGGGGGCAGCAGAAGGGGGCTGCACCTCGGCAGGGTTAGGGAGAACTCTGCCCCAAACAAAGAATATTCCGGAGCAAATAGAGGGCTGGAGAAATCCAGGAAGGTGAAATAGAAGGAGAGAGGGGGACAAACCTTTTACAATGTGCAGATGATCACAGAGCAGCAGGGAAGTGCTCAGGAAAAGGAAATAGTTTGGTGTAAGTGCCTCTCTCTGTAGATATTGCAGAGAAATGCAGGAGCAGGATGAGTTTATGAGGGTGCTTAAAGGGCAGTGATCTGATGAGGAGGAGAAATGCAGAATTAATGTTCTCACCTGGATTTCTCCACAAATTCACCACGCAAGATGTGGCTGGATGGCTCCACACCTCTGAGGGAAATTAAAGAGGATTTCCAGCGGCAGAGTGGAGCAGTGGTTGTTACCACCACACTTTGATATGCAAACCACAGTGGCCATCACTGCTCGTGGAGAAAAGAGAGAATTTTTAGACTGGTCCTTATCCAGTGCCAGTGTCAGCCAAGGTCCCCCCAACTTCCAGGGTGACAATTCCCACCCCAGACCTGCTCTCCATTACTGCTGAGCTCCCACTAATCCTGCCTGCTATCTCTCAGCAGCTCCCATCTCATTTATCCTACCAGCTTCCACAAACTTCTTTAATCTCAAACTCCTGTAAACTCGAGAAAAAAAATCCGATTTATGTTATGTACTCCCCCGTTCCCTCCTCCTGCACCTGTGTGAACATGGATAAAATCACTGTTTAATAGTGCTGGTCAAGCCTGGCTGCTCCTTCTGGAGCCTCCTGCCAGCCCCTTTGGATCAGCTATTAAAAGTTGGTGTGAAACTTGGGAATGTTAAGGAGAGGAGGGAAGGATGGGAATGCCTGGAACGGCCTGAGCTCACCCTCAGGGACTGGAAGGAGAAAACTGGGAGATGGGATCCACCCAGCAGGGTCTCAGTGTCTCCATCCCAGGCACATTTGGGCGTGACCCAGCCCTTTCTGAGAGCTCTGAGAGGGGCTGGGCGTCCATTTTTCATGAGAGAAGGACAATTCCATCCCACAGGAGCTGCTGCCCATCCAGCTGCTCCAGGGCCTGGCAAAGTCAGGGAGAACAGACCTGGCCAAAGCCAGCCCTGTGGTGCCTCTCCAGAGTGGGAAAAGCTCTGCCTGGGTCGGTTTCAGGAAGGTTAACTTTATCCCAGAACAAGCACTTGAGCAGTTTTCAGCTCCTGTTCCCCACAGGTTTGGTTTGTTCCCCGTTCCTTCTGCAGTGCTTGACTCACCAGGCTCTAATTACTGCCTGCAGATATAAACATGCACTTCTGCCTGGAAAAAAGTCCATTATTTTTCCCTAAAATGGAGGGCACTTTGCAGCTGCCTGGGTAATGTGAACACTTGCAATATGTCATTAGAACAAGCTCTCCCCTCTGAGCTGGGAGGGAGCTGCAAGCGGGGCTGTCTGCACCAATTTCGGGAAGTTTTGTAATCCCAGCCCCGAGTCTGAGCAACACCCGACTCTGTAATTTTCCAGCACTAAAATCAGGGAGCCGGGGACAATTCCAGAGCGGAGTTAATCCCTCTTGCAGCCATTTGGAGCAGGAGGGGAAGAGCAGAGGCGTCAGGGAGCCCTTTCAGATTTCACAATTATCTCAAATCACTGGAGCTCGGTCCCTGCGGAGCATCAGCAAACTCAAAGCCCAAAGGCAGGAGAAGTTCAGACAAAAGGCAGCTCCCTCCGTGTCCTCGCACCTTTCAAACATCACAACCTGCCACATTTCAAAGCTCTGACTGTGACTGGATTAAACCACCTGCAACAAATCGTCCCGGTGGAATTTCAGCCTTAAAAAAATCCTCGTGTCATTGTCGGCCGTGAATAAAAAGTTACGGGAGGAAAGGTTATTTTGAAAGCAAAATGATCATCGTGGCTTTCCTTGATTAAATTCTTGCAGCATTTGAGGAGCCCTACTCCAGTTTAAGGCTTAATTTTTTGACGAAATAGCACTTTGATAGGGAAAAAAAAAATCTTCTAAAAAGTAGCTGGCTCTAATGTTGGAGAACCCATAAAAGTGCAGGAAAATAAAGTGCTGGTATTAATTTTAATATATAACCTATTAAATAGAAGCAATGAAATGTTAAACAGAAATAAAATATTATATTCTTATTATTATTAGCATAAGGAAGAACATCCAAAGCAGTGCTGGATATTCAGGAAAGGGAAATGCCAGACTGGTTTGGGTTGGCAGGAACCTTAAAGCTCATCCAGTTCCACGGGCAGGGATGTCTCCCACCCTCCCAGCTTGCTCCAAGCTCTTTGCCAAATCAAATTCCATCCCAACCAACCCTTCCCAATCGTTTATCCCTGTGGTGACACCAGGGAAGGGCCCCTTGCAGCACCTTGAGCTCATCCTGGTGGAGTTCTGGAGCTTCCATCGAGCCTTGGGACACCCAGAGGTGTTTTCTGCTCCAGGGTTGGGGTCAGCACAAGGGTGAGACACACCCCAGGGGTTGAATCCCAGGGAATGAATCCCAGGGATTTTATGGCTCTGTTATTGATGATATTTTCCATATTAATTCCTAGCCCTGGTATTACTGGAGCTGGGCTAATAAGAGTTTGTTACATTTGATTGCACTGCTCAGGCTCTCATCAGACCAGCAGTAAATCCCTGGCTCCACAGAAACGTTCCCATTCCACTGGGGTCCGGCAGGGGGAAGGGGCAGCCACAGCTCCTGGCTCCCTGCAGACAGGGAGGAAGGAAATCCCCAGGGACCTTGCAGTGGCTTTGAACGGTGAATCCAGGCCAGGCCATGTGTGGCTCAGCCCGGGTGCTCTCCGGCCAGCAGGGCATGGGGCTGCCCCTCCCAGCAAGCATTACTGCCAATTAGCAGCCATTCACAGAACCTCCCGCTGCACAGTTAATCAGAGGCAGAGAGGGCTGGAGCTGTCTCACCCCAGCTGAGGATGCTCCTCCTCTTGCATTCCCAGAGCAGCCAAAACCCAGCACGGGCTCTGCTGCCTGCCTGGGACGGAGCAGGAGGGAAATGTCCAAACTTCAACCCCAATGATCAGAGCCACAGGCACTTCCCAGAGGGGCTGACTAAACCCACTGGAGCACCGAACATCCCGGGGAAAGCTGGGGCAGCAGCCTCAAATCAATCGTGAAATCACAGCCACAGCCAGCATCCCATTAACTTCCCCTGCAATCCCATTTAGGAGCGGCCTCGTAGGATGTGGAGTAACACAACGTGACTTTGCTATCACTTGGAGAGAAAACACTCGGGTGCACTGCTGGTTTATCTCGGGAGCCCAGTCCCTGGCACTGCAGCTGCAGCTGCAGCTCTCCCTCCCCTGCTGGCTCCAGGTGATAAGCCCCACACGGAGCCAGACTGCAGTGTCTGGTTTCCCCAAGTGACAAGATGCTTCTTTGTGTCCAAATTCTCCTCTGGAAGCTCCTACCTGAGTGATTTTCACCTGAGTGAGAGGCTTGTGGGGGACTTGGGGGTTTAGCACTGTCCTGGATTTACAAGGAGAGGAGTTGCTGTCGGGTGGGAGCAATTCTGAGCTGGAGAACAGCCTGGAATGCATCCTCAGTGTTCCTGGATCTCCCTGTTCAGCACATCTGTTCTCAGTGCCAAAACCCTGCTGGCACAAAAAGCCCCAGCCCGTGGTGACAGTGTCTTGGTTTGAAAGACAGGTGTCTGCTAGGGAAGGCAGGAAAATGTAAACCCCCTCCTTCCCTCCAAATTATTATTATAAATTTGGAATTAAGGGGCTCTCAGGCAAAGATATGGGAATTAGGAATAACAGTTCTTTACTAGGAAAATTAAAATAGCAATGCAGTATTACACAGAACAATCCCAAACCCTGCCAGAGTCAGAATCCAAGCTGACACCCGTCAGTCAGTCAGGGTGTTGGCACAGTCCCATTCAATGGTGGCTGCATCCTCCTGCAGGGGCAGATGTGGTTCAGCTGGAGCAGTGCTCCTGGAGAAGGTGCAGTTTCCTCTGAAGCTCCAGGGATGATGTGCAAAGGTCTGGCTTTCCTCTGGAATCCAGTGGAAAGAAGGTTCCTTGGTGTCCCAAATCTCAGTTTTTATCTGGGTAGGAAAGGCTTGGCTGCTCCCCTGGCTGGAGCATCTCCCAGTGGGATGATGGAATTTTATCAGCCATGCCCTGGGACTCACTGGCCATGAACAGGAGATATCTCCTGGAGGGAGGATGGGCTGTGGGAAGATAAAGATGATTGCCCAGCTGGTTTTTAACAGATGGTGACAGAATTCACACTTTTGGTCACATCCTGTATTGCAACCCAACACACACAGAGGAGGTGCTGTGACCATGCTGAGCCACCACGGCCTGGACAGGAGCTCCTGGTTATCCCCCATGAATCCCACACCAGGAAAACGCCCTGGAGGGAGGCAAATCCTCAGTCCTGGGTTGTTAGGCACAGCCTGGGAGCTTGCTGGTCATCCAGGGAATGAGAAGCTGCCTGGAGCTGGTGGGATTTGCTCCCCAAGTGCCCCCAGGGTTATTTCAGGAAGGATTTGAAGGATTCTCCAATCCCATGGGTTTGGGATGGAGCCTCCCCTGAGCTGTGCTCTGATTGATCCCACTGGGAATGAGGTAATTCCCACTGGAATGAGGCTTGGAGGGCAGTGGGATGCCAGCCCCGAGCCCTCAGTGCTGCTCCCACTCCCAGGGCAGGGCAGGCACAGCTGGAATGCTGCAGCCAGAAATCAATCCTGGGGTGGTGTGGGGGACATGAACCCTCCCAGAGGCTCCTCCAGCTCTGCAGGTGCAGCTCACCCTGCCTGTGGAGCTGTAGGATAACGTGGATTAACTGATTCAATTCCTCACATCCATGTTTCAACAACCTCCATTAAACCTGCCAATTTCACATGTTCCAGGCATGTTTGGGTGGCCTGTGTTTTATTCATTGTAACTTCTTATTTTCTTGGTTCCTTCTATTTTGCCTAATAAAGTGTTTTCATTTACCTTCATTTCCATATTGTACTGTAGCTAAAGAACAGAGATAAAGAGAGCTACGAGGAACTCGGAATAGATAATTGGTTAATTAAAACAACTTCCCTGGTATGTGGCTTATAACATATTGTTCTCACAGAAGCAACAATCTGGTGAACTGCTCTGCATAGGTAATTCCAACTTCCAGCTGCCTTTAATGAGTGTATCCTGCAAAAGGGCTGGGGATGGTGAAATGTGGATAATCAGGCTTCCTTTCCCAAGCACATTTGAGTGGCTTTGTATTAAATCTGGATCCAGTTTTCTCCCCCCATCCACTAAAGACAATTCATAGTTGTCATGGGAATTTATCCACTGCACACCCACCCACCCTGTGCTGTCACCAGGACCTGTGGGAAGCACCTCGTGTGGAAAAGACATTCCCAGCTGTCTCCTTTTCCTGAAAGGAGTTTGGATTGGGTGGGATACCCTGGAGAGAGGGAAATCACTGCTGCAGGCAGAAGGAGCTGGAGGGGACAGGATGGGTGGGATCAGGGCTGGGACCTGCAAACCTGTCAGAGATCCCACAGAGAGGGACAGGGATCAAGGAGCCAGGGCTGGAGAAAGTGGGAAAATCTGGGATGAGAAGTGGCTGCTGCAATCCCAAAATCCATTCATCACTTGCCTAAACCAAGTCTGGAATCAAGGATCTGCCTGCAGGGACATGCTGGGCATGGGAAGAGCTGTTAATAACCCTTTGGAACATTCCCTTCTGTCCAATCTGTTCCCTTTCCATCCCTCTTGGTGTGTTTGGCATCTAATCTTTGGGGTGGGTCTCTTCAATGTGCCGGGAGCCTGGGCAAACCCATCCCAAAGCCCTGGACAGTGACCTATGGGTCACTTCTTTGGCCTTTTGGGTCACTTTTCTAAACCTCTGGCTTTGACATCCTCTCCAAAAAATTGGTCTGGCAGGTGCTGGAACATCCCCCTCTCCCCACAGGGAAAATCCAGCTCTGTTTGAGCTGGAGATGAGGGCACTGAAATTCAGCTTCCTGATGTATCCTTGTGGCCTGTGAAGCATTGCAACAGCCCCCCAGACACCTGGATCCCTGCAGGAATATCCTAAATCTCAACTGGAGCCCACCTGTGATGGGAGAGGGGGTGGGATGCACACCTGCATCCAGGTAGCCCCAGGAATCAGGCAGTGCTCTCTGCAGGGAGCAAAAACAGGACCAAAGACTCCTCTCAAAGCAAGCAGGAAAGAAAAAAAAAAAAAAAAAAAAAAAAAAAGAGAGAGAAATAACAGGGAGCTGTGGTTTATTCCTCAGTTCCAGGTGATTTAAGTAATTGGAAAATCATAGTTGTGAAACAACTCTTTGCAGAGCATCATAATCAGCAGCACAGCTCAGCGGGGCCTGAGTGCAGCAGAGAGGCTTTAAAGACCCCCTGAGCAACGAGCTTTTGGGGGAGCTGTGCCACTTGGAGATGGCATCTCTGGGAACAGCAGTTCCCAGCAAAAATCTCGAGTCTGCAGGAGCAGAAGGACGCAGAGATTCGGGGAATGCTTGGGAGACTTTTCGCCAGCTTGCTGGCAGCCCCCGTCCTGCCCGGGTCCTGCTGCTGCAGGAGCACAAACTGCAAACTGCACCGACATTTCCAGGGTGCAAAGCAAACTGTGAGCACGTGGCTGCTCATCCCCAGCACTCTGGGAGCTGTGGGGAGCTCTGTGGGCTCCCAGCAGGGCAGCCAGGCCGGGCTGAAGCAGCTCCTCTGTCCGTGCGTCCCCGCGTGAAGCATTCGGAGCATGCCACGTCCCCTCCACGTTATTAATTTTGACTCAGTGCTTTGAGCTCTGCTCTGAGCAATCCATAATCTCCAACCAAATAATCATAAAGGCCCTGCTGGCCTTGAAACATATGTCTCTGACAAGAGCAATAAACCCATTTATTGCTATTGTGGCCACTGCAGAAGAGCTCGTGCGATGCGAGCGTGAGATTTCCTCGGAAAGGGAGCCAGGCCTGGCATTAACTAAATAAAAATATTGCTCTAAAGATCTACTGATCATGTGTGTGGGCATTTAAATATCAGAGATAGTTACTGCTGTGAAGGCTGGGAGAGGGGGAAAAAAAAAAAAAAAAAGGCATAAAATGAGATTAAGACAGAAGGATAGAGGCTGCTGCCATAAAAGTAACTCAATAAACGAGCCTGCACATCCACCAGCATAAAGCCAGGGATACAGCAGGATCAGGTCACAAAAGCTCCAGGAAGAGGAAAATGTTTCTTTAGCAGCCACAGGTTTGGCCAAAATGCCCCAGCCAGTGGAGCAGGGCAGCAATTTGAGAGCTTTAGGAGCAGCCAGGGTCTATCTGTGGTGCTCAGTGGAGCAGAGCAGGCGCTGCCCCAGAGGTTCTCAAGCAGTAAATGGATTGGAGCAGTGATGATAACGTGTTTGCAGGAGAAAATTGCCTTTATTGAGGCAGTGTCATGCTAGAACTCCCCAACAATAACAGGCAGGCTCAGGAAGAGGCAAAGAAACAGATTGGGGGAGATTTTCTGGCTTTTAAAGGAAATTAAACAAGATGGAAATGCACTGAAAGGGAGCTGCACAGAAAGAGAGGAGCAGCATGGGCTCCACTGGGGTGTCCTGAGATATTTAAGAGCACGAATGTGGACAGGACCAAACAAGTTTTATGGCCTGAGCTCCTCTCCACTGCTACATAAAAATCGAGAGACTTGTGGAAATGGAGTTAATTCACCATTGCATATGCAGAGGGAACAGCTGTAATAAAAGGGAATGTGCTCCTTGGCTGGTATTTATTTTTCAAATGTTCCCACTAAAATCCTGGGGACAACAGCAGCAGGAGTGCAGGAGGACACTCCAGACTTTTATAGGGGGAAAAAAGTAAATCATGAGTGAAGGGAGAACAGAGGAAATGAAAGGATGTCATTGCCCTGGGTGAAAAAGCACAGGATCAATGCCAGGCTGAGATTATCACAGATTATAAGAGCAGTTCTAGGATTTTCCCCCTTCCTCACATCAGCTGTGGATGGAACAGGCTCCTGTGGATGCCTAAAGCAGTGGATGCCAGTGAATATTGCTCAGCTGGGGGTACTCAAATCCCATCTTTCCCCTCAACCCTCATTTCATGGTGAGGATAAACACACTGCCACATAAAGATACTGAATCCTAAAGTCAGGGCTAGCTCTGACAGATGGAATAACACCAGACTCTGCCCTTAAAAATACCCATTTATTGGCCAGCAAATAACCTTTACGACAGAGATAATTCCATTCGCTCACTTCCTGCCGTAAAAAAAAAAGTTTATTCTGCCTAAACCACTTCCCAGGAGCTTCCTGAGGGTGATAGGAGAAGGTTTGGGGTGCTCCAGGCTCTCCCCAAAGGAGGAGGAGGGGTGGAGATTTCCAGAGGAGCCCCTGGCACAGCAGGAATGAGGCAGGGGGGGTGCAGCCCTTTCCCAGCAGTGTTTGGGATGTTAAGAGTGACTCCTCAGCATCAAAGCTGTCCTACTTCCCCAGCCTTATCATATTTGCCAGAGCACAATGCAGGGAACAGGGCTCCAGCACAAATCACATTCCACTGGAAGCCTGGGTGATAAATAAATTACATCCCTCTTCTCGAAACAATTTCCCATGATCAATAATGAATAAAAAAAAGTCAGGTCCAAAGCAGTGTTGTGACAGCCCCGCACAGAAGTGAGTGGCAGGCAGGATTTTGCTTCAGCAGCAAAATCAGGGCCTGATAAAACATCACATTTCCCCAGGACTCCAAAGATACTGGAAAATAGGGAGAGAAACTGATGTTCCACCCCCTCCAAAGAGCCACATTTGGAATAAAAAGCTTTCTCCTGCACAAACGGGGCTGGGTGGGGTAAACTCTGTGTCTGAGGGCCAGGGCAGCTCCATCTGGGCACAAAAGCTGCTGGGATGAGGATGCAAGGCCAGGAAAATCCTCCTCCCCAACCCCACAGCCTCTGGCAGCAGCTCAGTGTCAGTGAAGTGTGGGATTTCTGCTCACTACAGCAGAATTTGGGGCTGAGAGGAGAGGTCCTGGTGCCCTGATCCTTCAGCAGCTCAGCCCCGCCTCCTCTCTGCATTTTGGGGACATTCCAAGGTTTAATTGTCACTTGCTAAAGACAATTTCAACTCACAGCTCCTGCATTCTGAATTTCAGCTCCTCCACCCGTCCTGGAGGTCCCATTCCAGCAACCCATAATGTTTATTGCCTGAAAGAGGTGAGGAGCAGGGGTGTGATGAGAAGTGGGAGCCCAGAAACTTCTGTGGAACACGTGGGATAAAAGGGACGTGGCTCCAGTTTATTTACAGCTGGATGAGCCGTAAACAAATCCTTTAGGGGATCAAAAAAAAGATCATGGAATTTCAGAAGGATTTGGGATGGAAGGGAGCTTAAAGTTGATTTTAATCCACCCCAGGGACACCTCCCACCATCCCAGGCTGCTCCAGCCCCAGTGTCCAGCCTGGCCTTGGGCACTGCCAGGGATCCAGGGGCAGCCACAGCTGCTCTGGGCACCTGTGCCAGCCCTGCCCACCCTGCCAGGGAACAATTCCTGCCCAAAATCCCATCCAGCTGTGCCATTCCCTGTGTCCTGTCCCTCCATAATATTCCCTCTCCATCTTCCTTGTTGGCCCCTTCAGCTCCTGCAAGGCCACACTGAGGTCACCCCAAAACCTTTCCTCCCAGCAGAGCTGCTCCAGATCTCTCTGGAGCCATCAACACAGAGTGATCCTACAGGGAATGTCCCCTCTCTAGAAAATCCCTGTGATTTTCTGAGGACAATCTTAGGCCTAACTTAATTCTGTTCCAGTAGGAACAAGGAGCTCAATTCCTGGACCAGCCACATCCATGAGCTGAGATCTCTCTGTCCTGCTCATCTCTGAGCTCTGCCAGGGCTCAGGTAATGGCAGAATTCCCAATTATTATGGTTTTTACTCAGAGAGTGCCATCCCCAACTCTAACCCAAGCATCAGTTTCACAGATAAAAGCAGAATCTCAGACACAAATGTCTGTGCTGACCACAGTTTGCAGCTCCAGTGACTCAGCTCCAGGCAGGAGGAAAAAGTGCAAATCTGGATGAGGATTTCATTACAAACCCTGTAAGGAGCCACTGCACAGAGCTGAGAACTCCTGTGCCTCGTATCCAAGAAGAACAGCATGTTTTTAAAAAGGATGAGGAGGAGCTGTCTCAAGAGCAGCTGCCATGGTGCCAAAAGGCTGAGCTGGAGCAGAGAGCAGACAGGGCAAAAGGAATAAAATCGGGATTTATTGAAAGGATCCACCTTGGGCAGTGCAAGAGCCCGGCCAGGGCTGCACCCAAATCAAACCCCAGATGGATCCTGGGCACCAGTTTTACACTTTTATCACTTTTGGTTCGTCTCCATATGGGGGTTAATTGTCCAACCAGGCAGTAGAGAGTGTGAAAATATAAAAGCTAAAACTCAAGGCATCATCAGGAGCAGGATCATGATCCTTGTGGATCCTTTCCAGCTCAGGATTCTGTGATTAAAGTGCTGGAGCTCCACTTTTCCCCTCCCAGGCTGAGTCACAGCACCCTGAGAGCAGCAGATCAGGGAGGGAAGGAACACAGGAGGAGAAGCAGCTGCTCCTCTGCCAGCACAGAGCACAAAGCTTTTCAAGTCTCTGTCTCTGGTTTCCTGCTGGAAGCAGCCCTGGCTCCATCTGAGCCAGCCCAGCTCCCTCTCAGGGTGCAGCTGGGGCTGGCAGAGCTGCCCAGCCCTCCCCCAGGACAGGCAGACCCCAAACCCACAACACCTCACCCCAGACACCTCAGGGCATCCCATTGCAGCCCTTCTCCTCCTCCAGAAAGGAAACAGTGAGGAATTGTCACCATGCTGTGGCTGGGCTGATACCCTCCTGCTGCAGTGACACATCCACAGGCTCTCCTTCCTTCCTCTGACTCACTGGCTGTCTGGTGTGAGGGACAGGTGTCTGCCAATAAAGGCAGAAACTTCTCTTTGGAATGGAGAATGGAAACTTCCTCTCTCCAATTTATTATAAATTTGAAATTAAGGGGCTCTCAGGCAAAGATATGGGAATTAGGAATAACAGTTCTTTACTAGGAAAATTAAAATAGAAATGCAGCATTACACAGAACAATCCCAAACCCTGCCAGAGTCAGAATCCAAGCTGACACCCGTCAGTCAGTCAGGGTGTTGGCACAGTCCCATTCAATGGTGGCTGCATCCTCCTGCAGGGGCAGATGTGGTTCAGCTGCAGCAGTGCTCCTGGAGAAGGTGCAGTTTCCTCTGAAGCTCCAGGGATGATGTGCAAAGGTCTGGCTTTCCTCTGGGATCCAGTGGAAAGAAGGTTCCTTGGTGTCCCAAATCTCAGTTTTTATCTGGGTAGGAAAGGCTTGGCTGCTCCCCTGGCTGGAGCATCTCCCAGTGGGATGATGGAATTTTATCAGTCATGCCCTGGGACTCAGTGGCCATGAACAGGAGATATCTCCTGGAGGGAGGATGGGCTGTGGGAAGATAAAGATGATTGCCCAGCTGGTTTAAAGATGGCCCATGAGTAGATAATGTGTGCCAGGAGATCAGGGGCACTGCCCCAGCTGGGTTAACAGATGGGGACAGAATTCACATTGCTGGGCACATCCTGTATTGCAAACCAAGACACTGGGGTTTGTAGAATTTGGTATTTTTGAGTTGGAATTAAGAGCTTTGATGTCCCTTGGAGGATTATCTGTGGCTTGTGAGGCTCCTGGGTGTTCCTCAACCTCTGGGTTGGATGTGAGGGCTTGAGGGGAGATCTGGGTCTGTCTAAAGGGGACACAAGGACATGGATTTATTATTCCATGGTAGGCTCTCTAGAATTCTGAAAGCTCAGGAAGAATTCCTGTTTCTGCCACTGGATGTATAACTGGGGGTTTGGGGTTCCTTTTTTTCTTTCTGTAATCCCAACAAGCAGCAGGAAAAGGCAGATTTGTTTTGGGAAGATGCATCTCGACCTAATCAGCAGATTTGGGATCAAGAAGGAGATTTTCCTTAAACCAAGGATCATAGGGAGGCCCTTCTATTTCCCACCCTCCTCATGACATGGAATTACTCTCTCAAAGGGCTCCTGGAGGTTTTTATTGGGCCAAGCCCCTCCTGTTGCAGGAACCCACAGCAGCAGCACATTCACAGTCTCCCTCTCCTTGTTTTTGATCCTTTGATATTTTAGACTTGGAATCAAGAGCTTTAAAGCACCTTGAAGGATTATCTGTGGCTTGTGAAGCTCCAGGATGTTCCTCTGAAACCCTGGATTTAATTCCTGTGTCAGAGTTGCTGTTGTCCACCCTCCAGTTCCCTGTGTCATCCAGGGAGGCACCCAGGGAAGTCCCTCCCAGGGTTACCCAGCCTGATCCTCAATAATTCACCAGAAACACTCAGAAAATCCTGCTGAGTGATCCTAATAAACTGCTCTAATAATGTTCTCAATTAATTATCAGCTCTGTCTTTTTAGCAGCTGTCCTGCTATTTTATAGAGGAACAAAATCACTTCAGCAGTGTCGTTCTGGTCTCTGTTTCAGCCCTCTCACTGAAGCTTTCCCAGTATCCCACATTATCACAGGATGTGCCTTTAAGCCCCAAGTTCCCCAGGAGTTTCTCCAAAGCCCAGTGCACAGCAACTCTAATTTAAATGCATTTGCCTCAATAATACAATTTAATAACTACCACAGTTACAGTTTAGAATGAAAAATAACTCCTCAGCTCCTTAAACTTGCAATACTCCATCCTTTTGGCTTCCTCTTTAATTACTAAGCAGAAATATTTTTGGAACATATTTAACTTTTCAGCAACACTCCCATCAATTTTATCATTCCCATTTAGCAGTGGGCTTTACACCAGCATTAGATCCCTTTTAATTCCTATTATCAGATTTCTTTGAGTCTTAACACTTGGCTGTTTTCTTCTTTTGTTCTTTACTTCCCTAACTAGACTTTCAAATAATGTAATAGCTCAGCTTAGAAGGTAAAGCCCAGATAATTGGGGCTGGATTAATTAATTTCTCTTCCCTCCTTTCCAGAGGTGTCTGCACTCACAGCCACAGCCTGTCACCTGCATTTAGAGGAATGTCTTCACCTAGAACAGCGTTGTGTAAACACAGAGATCCTTCATGTGCATTTCCTGCCCAGGCACTGGCAGCCATCCAAAAATAATGCCAAATTTATCCATGAGAACAGAGGGACAACCAGAGGTTCCAGAGTGATGGCGACTCACAGAGCAGTTAATTCCTTTTGTTTTAATTTTATTTTTTTAATGCAGATAGTTTGCATTGCTCCAGCAAGGCCAAGAATCTGTGTTTATTTCTCTATTTTTGGTTTCTGATTGATCAGGCAAGGAAAACCCTCCTGGGAACCAGCAAGTTCTCAAGTTGGGCTCAAGTGGCAAAACCATGTCCCCACCCTGGTCCCTCTGTCCCTCCCAGGCCATTCCCATCCCTCTCCCAGCAAAAATGAGGGGAACCCCTTGCATTCCCCAGGAAACTGGGGTCTGGATCAGCACCAGGCTGGGACCAGCCCCTCCCCACATCCCCAACAGCTTTTTATTTATTATTATTCCCCCAGGAAGGCTCCAGCCACACTGACCTGCAGGGATGATGATGAGGATGAATTTCTATTTCCTACAGGGGATGAGGAAGAATTTCTATTTCCTACAGGAATGAAGAGGACGAATTTCTATTTCCTACAGGGAAAGATGAAGAAGATGAATTTCTATTTCCTACAGGGGATGAGGAAGAATTTATATTTCCTACAGGAATGAGGAAGAAGATGAATTTCTATTTCCTACAGGGGATGAGGAAGAGGAAGAATTTCTGACTTCCTACAGGGATGAGGAGGAAGATGAATTTCTATTTCCTTCAGGGGATGATGAAGAGGTTGAATTTCTAATTCCTATTGAAATGAAGAAGATGAATTTCTATTTCCTACAGGAATGAAGAGAGTGAATGTCTATTTCCTACAGGGATGAAGAGGATGAATTTCTATTTCCTACAGGGATGAAGAGAGGAAGAATTTCTATTTCCTCCATGGAATGAGGAAGAGGAAGAATTTCTGACTTCCTACAGGAATGAGGGAGAAGATGAATTTCTGTGTCCCACAGGAATGAAGAGGAAGAATTTCTGACTTCCTCCAGGGAATGATGAAGAGGACCAGGAGCTGTGTCCCCTCTGGAGGAAGGGGATGCTCCTGCACCAAGCAGAGGCTGCAGAGGTTCCACAGCTCTCACTGAAGGTCTCAGCCTTGGCATCTCCTTCAAAATTTGGGCTCCAGCAGCAGCCCTGGGGCTCAGCTGAGCGTTTGCAGCTGCTGGGGGGCAGATCCAGGGCTGGCAGTGCAGTCCCAGCACTCAGAGGAGCCGGGCTCACCCTGGGGGATGTGGATGCTCCAGGCTGGAGCAGAGCAGTGGCTCTGCCCGTGCCAGCAGCCTCCAGAAAGCAGCAGCGTTTCCTGGCGTGATGAAGGACGTTCCTACATCTGCTGGCACCTGGAGGCATTGATTCCATGAGCGCTGGTGATATTTGGAGGAGCTCCCTCGTGCTGCTCTCCATCCTGCCCTGCTGCTGTGCCCTCCTGAGCCCGAGCCCAGAGCGGGGACAGAGGAGCCAGGAGGGGCGCTCAGGGCAGGAAAGGGGGTGCCCAGGGGGTGGCCAGGAGGAGCCAGGAGGTGGCCAGGAGGAGAGCCAGGAGGAGAGCCAGGAGGAGAGCCAGGAGGTGGCCAGGAGGAGCCAGGAGGTGGCCAGGAGGTGGCCAGGAGGAGCCAGGAGGTGGCCAGGAGGTGGCCAGGAGGAGCCAGGAGGTGGCCAGGAGGTGACCAGGGGGTGGCCAGGGGGTGGCCAGGAGGAGCCAGGGGGTGGCCAGGAGGAGCCAGGAGGAGCCAGGAGGTGGCCAGGAGGAGCCAGGAGGTGGCCAGGAGGTGGCCAGGAGGAGCCAGGAGGTGGCCAGGAGGTGACCAGGGGGTGGCCAGGGGGTGGCCAGGAGGAGCCAGGGGGTGGCCAGGAGGAGCCAGGAGGTGGCCAGGAGAAGCCAGGAGGAGCCAGGAGGTGGCCAGGAGGTGGCCAGGAGGAGCCAGGAGGTGGCCAGCAGGTGGCCCGGAGGTGGCCAGGAGGAGCCAGGAGGTGGCCAGGAGAAGCCAGGAGGAGCCAGGAGGTGGCCAGGAGGAGCCAGGAGGTGGCCAGGAGGAGCCAGGAGGTGGCCAGGAGGTGGCCAGGAGGAGCCAGGAGGAGCCAGGAGGTGGCCAGGAGGTGACCAGGGGGTGGCCAGGAGGAGCCAGGAGGAGCCAGGAGGAGCCAGGAGGTGGCCAGGAGGAGCCAGGAGGAGCCAGGAGGTGGCCAGGAGGAGCCAGGAGGTGGCCAGGAGGAGCCAGGAGGAGCCAGGAGGTGGCCAGGAGGAGCCAGGAGGAGCCAGGAGGAGCCAGGAGGTGGCCAGCAGGTGGCCCGGAGGTGGCCAGGAGGAGCCAGGAGGAGCCAGGAGGTGGCCAGGAGGTGGCCAGGAGGTGGCCAGGAGGAGCCAGGAGGAGCCAGGAGGTGGCCAGGAGGAGCCAGGAGGTGGCCAGGAGGTGGCCAGGAGGAGCCAGGAGGAGCCAGGAGGAGCCAGGAGGTGACCAGGGGGTGGCCAGGAGGAGCCAGGAGGAGCCAGGAGGAGCCAGGAGGAGCCAGGAGGTGGCCAGGAGGAGCCAGGAGGTGGCCAGGAGGAGCCAGGAGGAGCCAGGAGGTGGCCAGGAGGTGGCCAGGAGGAGCCAGGATGTGGCCAGGAGGAGCCAGGAGGTTGCCAGGAGGAGCCAGGAGGAGCCAGGGGGTGGCCAGGAGGTGGCCAGGAGGTGGCCAGGAGGAGCCAGGAGGTGGCCAGGAGGAGCCAGGAGGAGCCAGGAGGTGGCCAGGAGGTGGCCAGGAGGTGGCCAGGAGGAGCCAGGAGGAGCCAGGAGGTGGCCAGCAGGTGGCCCGGAGGTGGCCAGGAGGAGCCAGGAGGAGCCAGGAGGTGGCCAGGAGGTGGCCAGGAGGTGGCCAGGAGGAGCCAGGAGGAGCCAGGAGGTGGCCAGGAGGAGCCAGGAGGTGGCCAGGAGGTGGCCAGGAGGAGCCAGGAGGAGCCAGGAGGAGCCAGGAGGTGACCAGGGGGTGGCCAGGAGGAGCCAGGAGGAGCCAGGAGGAGCCAGGAGGAGCCAGGAGGTGGCCAGGAGGAGCCAGGAGGTGGCCAGGAGGAGCCAGGAGGAGCCAGGAGGTGGCCAGGAGGAGCCAGGAGGTGGCCAGGAGGAGCCAGGAGGTGGCCAGGAGGTGGCCAGGAGGTGGCCAGGAGGAGCCAGGAGGTGGCCAGGAGGAGCCAGGAGGAGCCAGGAGGTGGCCAGGAGGAGCCAGGAGGTGGCCAGGAGGAGCCAGGAGGAGCCAGGAGGTGGCCAGGAGGAGCCAGGAGGAGCCAGGAGGAGCCAGGGGGTGGCCAGGAGGTGGCCAGGAGGTGGCCAGGAGGAGCCAGGAGGTGGCCCGGATGTGGCCAGGAGGAGCCAGGAGGAGCCAGGAGGAGCCAGGGGGTGGCCAGGAGGTGGCCAGGAGGTGGCCAGGAGGAGCCAGGAGGTGGCCAGGAGGAGCCAGGAGGAGCCAGGAGGTGGCCAGCAGGTGGCCCGGAGGTGGCCAGGAGGAGCCAGGAGGAGCCAGGAGGTGGCCAGGAGGTGGCCAGGAGGTGGCCAGGAGGAGCCAGGAGGAGCCAGGAGGTGACCAGGGGGTGGCCAGGAGGAGCCAGGAGGAGCCAGGAGGAGCCAGGAGGTGACCAGGGGGTGGCCAGGAGGAGCCAGGAGGAGCCAGGAGGAGCCAGGAGGTGGCCAGGAGGAGCCAGGAGGTGGCCAGGAGGAGCCAGGAGGTGGCCAGGAGGAGCCAGGAGGAGCCAGGAGGTGGCCAGGAGGTGGCCCGGAGGTGGCCAGGAGGAGCCAGGAGGAGCCAGGAGGAGCCAGGAGGTGGCCAGGAGGAGCCAGGAGGAGCCAGGAGGAGCCAGGAGGAGCCAGGGTGTGGCCAGGAGGTAGCCAGGAGGTGGCCAGGAGGAGCCAGGAGGTGGCCAGGAGGTGGCCAGGAGGTGGCCAGGAGGAGCCAGGAGGAGCCAGGAGGTAGCCAGGAGGTGGCCAGGAGGTGGCCAGGAGGAGCCAGGAGGTGGCCAGGAGGAGCCAGGAGGAGCCAGGAGGTGGCCAGGAGGTGGCCCGGAGGTGGCCAGGAGGAGCCAGGAGGAGCCAGGAGGAGCCAGGAGGTGGCCAGGAGGAGCCAGGAGGAGCCAGGAGGAGCCAGGAGGAGCCAGGAGGAGCCAGGAGGTGGCCAGGAGGAGCCAGGAGGTGGCCAGGAGGAGCCAGGAGGAGCCAGGGTGTGGCCAGGAGGTAGCCAGGAGGTGGCCAGGAGGAGCCAGGAGGTGGCCAGGAGGAGCCAGGAGGAGCCAGGAGGTGGCCAGGAGGTGGCCAGGAGGTGGCCAGGCAGTGGCCAGGGGGTGGCCAGGAGGTGGCCAGGAGGTGGCCAGGGGGTGGCCAGGAGGTGGCCAGGTAGTGGCCAGGGGGTGGCCAGGGGTGGCCAGGAGGTGGCCAGGAGGTGGCCAGGTAGTGGCCAGGTAGTGGCCAGGGGGTGGCCAGGGGTGGCCAGGAGGTGGCCAGGCAGTGGCCAGGGGGTGGCCAAGAGGAGCCAGGCAGTGGCCAGGAGGAGCCAGGAGGTAGCCAGGCAGTGGCCAGGAGGTGGCCAGGAGGTGGCCAGGCAGTGGCCAGGGGGTGGCCAGGAGGTGGCCAGGCAGTGGCCAGCGTGGCCAGGCAGGCTGGAGAGCCCCTGGGAGCCCTGAGAGCTGCTCTCCCCTCACCGCCGCCTCCCCCCCGCGCTCCCTCCCCTGCCCTGCGGTTCTACGGCTGTAATCAAATCATAACTTTTATTAAATTTGAGATTACTTTTTAATGGAATCAATTTCTTGTGTGGTGCTTCTCCCTTCTGCCCCACGGCTCAGCCACGCTCTGCTCTCCTGTGGTTTTCTCGGGTTTTTATCTCTGCTGCTGCCTCAGCGCTGAGCATCCCTGTCCTGCCTGAGGGGGACACTTGTCCCATGGCCTGGTGCCCCCAGAGCAGGAATTCTTGCTGAGGGACACCACGGGGGCAGCAGGGTTTGTCCCATGTCCCAGTTGGCAGTGGGGATGAATACAGCAAGAAATTTTTCCCTGGAGGGAAGGGAGCCCTCCCCTTTCCCTCTGGCTTTGGGGCTGCATTGGAAATCCTGTGGGAGGTAGAAATTCACCCTCTTCCCCATTCTCAGTAGGAAACAGAAATTCATCCTCTTCCTCATCCTTGTAGGAAACAGAAATTCTTCCTCTTTCTCATCCCTGTAGGAAATAAAAATTCATCCTCTTCATCATTCCCTGTAGGAAATAGAAATTAATTATCTTCATCCCTGTAGGAAGGCAGAAATTCATCCTCTTCCTCATCCCCTGTAGGAAATAGAAATTCATTCTCTTCCTCATCCCTTGTAGGAAACAAATTCATTTTCCTCATTCCTGTAGGAAATAGAAATTCATCCTCTTCCTCATCTCTGCAGGAAATAGAAATTCACTCTCTTCATCATCCTTGTAGGAAATAGAATTTCATCCTCTTCATCATTCCCTGTAGGAAACAGGAATTCATTCTCTTCCTCATCCCTTGTAGGAAACAGAAATTCCTCTTCCTCATTCCTGTAGGAAATAGAAATTCATCCTCTTCCTCATCCCTGCAGGAAACAGGAATTCATTCTCTTCCTCATCTCCTGGGGAAGTCAGAAATTCAGACAGGAATCCTGTGGCTCCCTGAGGATTCCCACACCAGGACAGCCCCTGTGGATGTCCCCAAGCACAGCAGCTCAAACCTTCCCACCTTTGTGACTTTTCAGTTTCCTGGGAACCTTCTTGCCCAAAATCCATTTTGCAGTTTTATGTAACTTTCCCCTCGCCTTCCCCTCCTCCCCTCGTGCTGATCCCTTTCTTCCCCAACACCTACAGACTGTATTATATCCTCTGCTGCAAAAACCCCATTCTGCTTTCACTTGTAACCATATCATGACAACAAGAAAAATAACAGTGACAGCTTTTATTTGGTCCTCCTCCTGCTGATGTTCTTGAAAAGGAATTTCACATCCTAACTTCGCCTCTCACATTGAAACTTTTTGGATTCTCCAGATTTCTCAGCGAGGATTTTCTAAATCCCATATTTTCTAAAGCCTGATTTAGGTGCCACAGAGGTCAGGCTGAGTCCTTGTTGGTTCAAGACCTGGCTCTAAGCCAGGCCCCCTCTCCCAAAAACTTCCTCTGAGTCTGGAATTACCTGAGTGCTGTGATGGATGTTCTGCTCCGGAGGCGCGTGGGCTCGTGGGCTTTGTGCTGTCTATTACAGAGGAGTTTCATTGAATTTCTGGGGGAATTTAAATCTAATTCCTCCAAAACAAATCAAGATGCATTATCTGCAGTGGTTTCTTCACATGAAGCTGGAGCAGCAGCTCCTGAGCCCAGGGATGTGCAGAGGGGCTGCAGGAGCCCCACGTGGAGCAGGGAAGGGGCGTCAGGGGGTACAGACCCCACTGGGGGTTAACAACCACCCCAAACAATTCCATATCCCAACTTTTCCTTTCTTCAGCCTGTTTGATGCTCATGTTCACACCCAGAGCATCCTAAATGTTTGTCCTGACCCCAATCCCTGTGTTCATCCCACTGCTGGAGCCATGGAGGAGGCTCCAGGGTGGGCAGAGGATGGAGCAGCTCTGCTGGGAGAGCTGGGATTGTTCACCTGGGCAGGAGAAGCTTTGGGGTCACCTCAGTGTGGCCTTGCAGGAGCTGCAGGAAACATGGAGAGAGATGATTTACAGGGGATGGAGGGACAGCACACAGGGAATGGCACAGCTGGATGGGATTTTGGGCAGGAATTGTTCCCTGGCAGGGTGGGCAGGGCTGGCACAGGTGCCCAGAGCAGCTGTGGCTGCCCCTGGATCCCTGGCAGTGCCCAGGGCCAGGCTGGACACTGGGGCTGGAGCAGCCTGGGATGGTGGGAGGTGTCCCTGCCATGGCAGGGGTGGCACTGGATGAGATTTGAGGTTCATTCCAACCCAAACCAGTCTGGGATTCTCTGGACCTTCTCTCCTGCAGAAATAAAGTTGAGCTCTGCTGTTTGATGTATCCAGGACACACCAATATAATCTTTTCCCTCCAATCCTGGCTCTCTCTTTCAGTTTAATAAAGGATCCACCTATTGATTGGAGTTCTGATGTGTCTGCCTTGCTACAACTGAAATATCTTCCATGGCTGAGCATCCATGAGGCCAGAATTGGGTTGTCCATAATTAACACATCTCCAGAGGCCTTCCCAGCACTTAACCACTTCCAAAAGCGCCCCAAATGCCTCTTTTGGGAATTTGGAGGAGATTTTATATTGTTCTTTGTGCCCCTCCTAGGATGGGAGCCCAGAGCTTTCTCCAAACTCCAAAATCTCTCATGCAGTGACAGGGAGAAGTTCTGAGTCTGCAGCTGCTCAGGTAACTTTGCTCTGTCTCCTCCTTTCAAAGCCTGATTTTATTTCTCAGCCAAGTCCATTCTGGCTGTATCTGTTCCTGGGAACAAAAGGATGTTGTTCTTTGAGCTTCATTTGAAATGCTCTTCCATGGTCATTTATGAAAAGCATAAAAATAACTTCAGTCCTGAAGCATGAGACACATCACCAAGAGCTATATATAAATACATATATAAACGAAAATATTTTTGTGTGTGTTTGGGTGTAGTTTTTAAGGATGACATTCCTTTTTTTTTTCTTTTTTTTTTTTTTTTTGCCTGGGCATGTGGGGTTTATTTCTGCAGAGGGAGAAGTTTTTTTCTTTCCCAGTCTCACACAAATCACCAGGACTGGGGGAGCTGCAGCTCTGCTGTAATTCTGCCTGTAATTAATAAATCATCTGAAGAGCAGAGAGTAACAGGTCCACTTTGAGGGCCAACAAGAGACTTCTAAGTATAGAAGCCTTTGAAAAATTAAAATCAGAGTCCATTTTGGTGTCCTCTCTCAGCTCCTGGATTTCCTTGCTCCAGCCCATGGGGAAGCTGAATTTTGTCCCTGTGAGCCCCTGCAGGTGCACAGATGGGAGTGGGGTCTGGGCTCAGGGATGGGGCTGCTGCCATCCCCGTGGCTTTTCCCACTGCTGAGAGCTGCATTTCAAACCCTCATTTCTGGCTGCTTTCTGAGCCTCAGGTTGCAGTAAGTAATTAACTCCCTCTGTTACACTCCTCAATCAAACTGAGACACTCTGGCTGCTTCTCCCCAGTTTGATTAAGTAAAAAAAGGATCAAAAGATCATTTCCTACAAACCAACACTGTGCCAGGCTGGCCATCCTTGGTGACCTGTGCAAGCCTTGCAGGTGCTCCAGCAATTCCCTGGCACCTCCTGCCTGCCTCTCTGCTCCCACTGGAAAATACCTTTCCAAACTGGGTCTCCAGGTCCCCATTTACCTGCCTGGGCTGGTGGCTCCTGATTGCCACCCTGGCTGCTGCCACTGTCCCCTGGCACACTGATCCCATGGAATGTGCTGGGGAGGTGCTGGCTGCTCCCTGCTGGCCCAAGTGATGTCTCCCCGGTTTCCCTGGGAACAAAGAACCCAAATGCTGTCCCTCAGCCTGGGAGGGAAGGCCATTTGTCAGTGGCACCTCCAGGAGGACAGGCTGTCCTTCCTGCAGAGCCACCCCAGCAGAACAGCCCGAGCTGCAGACAAACATTATGTAAATGTCTGTTCCACAGCCTTGCTCAGCCTTCTCCTGCTTCATTAGGTCACTGGCAGAGAATGTTTGCATCCTTCCATCACAGGCTGTTTGCCAGAAAAAAACTGTTTTTTTAGGATTTTTTTTAGGATTTTTTTAGGATTTTTTTAGGAATTTATTTAGGATTTTTTTAGGAAAAGGGGCTAGTTCTTGCTGCTGGGGAAGCCCAGATCTCCGTGTGAGGTGTTACCTGCTCTGTCTCCTCATGCACACCTCCAGTGAAGCTGCACTGGAGGAGAAGAGAGGAAAAATAATTGCAAAGGATGAATGGAAGAAGTTTTTTTTAAGGAAAGAATAATGAAGTATTGGAATGCTTTGCCAGGGGAGCTGGTGGAGTCACCATCACTGGATGTGTTTAAAAAAAGTCTGGATGTGGCACTTGGTGCCATGGTTTAGTTGAGGTGCTGGGCTGGGTTGGGCTTGATGATCTTGGATCTTCCAACCTGGTGATCCTGTGATTCTGTGATTCTGGGATTGTGGGATTCTGTGATTCTGTCATCCTGTGATCCTGGAATTCTGGGATTGTGGGATTGTGTGATCCTGTGATTGTGTGAATCTGTGATCCTGTGAATCTGTGAATCTGTGATCCTGTGATTCTGGTGTCCTGTGATCCTGTGAATCTGTGATTCTGTGATCCTGTAATCCTGTGATTCTGTGATCCTGGGATTCTGTGATCCTGGGATTGTGTGACCCTGTGATTCTGTTATTTTCTGATTCTGTGAGTCTGTGAATCTGTGAATTTCTGATCCTGTGATCCTTTGATCCTGTGATTCTGTGATTCTGTGAATATGTGAATCTGTGATTCCTGTGAATGGAGTCAAGCCCAGGCTGTTCCTGGGGCTCACACCACCCTCAGGCTGTTCCTTTTGCCCCCTGGGTTGCCCCAGGGCTCCAGGACAGGGATGAGGATGCTGCTCCCAGCAGGAGCAGAGCCCCTGGGAAAGGGCTCATTTTCCAAGCAATAAATGCACACAGGATGCTCCATGCAATAACAATTTTCTTAAAAATGAAGTTTCTCTGCCAAAAGTCCTTGAATTTTGCTCTGGTGACCCTGTGTCCTGCTGTGCATTGCTGGTTTCCTGGGATGCTCACAGGATGGGGGGTTTCAGGCTCCTGCTCTGTTTTTTTGGAATTGCTGTTTTGAGCTGTCTCTGTGGCCATTCCCATCTGGATTCCCCAGAGCTCAGCTCCTGCCCTGCCTGCTCTGGAGCTCTTCCTCCCAGTCTGCCCAGTCCAAACCAGCCACATCTGCACGTGCTGTGTCCTTACACTGCTCCCCTCACCTCTGTCTCCTGAGATTTCTTCCCTGAACCTTTGTCCAGGACACTCACCCTCCAATCCAGCTGGGATTGAGAAGGATATCCAGCACTCCCTGGCATGGAAGGTTTTACTCAGAAGGAGCATAGGATGAGTGGTTCCCTCCCATTCCAGGCAAGGAAAATGACAGGAATAATAAATTCTGGCCAAGGAGGCCAGAGGGATCCTGGGGTGTTTTCCCAGCAGGTCAGGGGTGATGCTGCCCCTGTGCCCAGCCCTGGGGGCACCTCTGGGCTCTGTGCCCAGCTCTGGATCCTCAGCACAGCAGGGCCAGGAGCTCCTGGAGCTGAGCCAGGGCTGGAGCATCTCAGTGCCCAGGAAAGGCTGAGGGAGCTGGGGGGGCTCAGCCTGGAGAGGAGACACTGAGAGAGGGCTGAGCCCTGGCTGTCCCTGGCTGTCCCTGGGTATCCCTGTCTGTCTGTCCCTGTCTGTCTTTCTGTCTGTCCCTGTGTGCAGGAGGCTCAGAGCAGTCCCAGGCTCTGCCCCAGGTCCCAGCAGTGGCACCAGAGGAAGGGGCAGGGCTGAGCCCAGGAATTGCCCCTGCACAGGAGGCAGAACTTGTGCCCTGGGCAGTGCCCAGCCCTGAGCAGAGTGTGCAGAGAGGCTGTGCAGTGTCCCTGCCTGGGGATATTCCAGATGTTCCTGTGCCCTGAGCTCTGGCATGGAGCAGGCAGGTGGCACCAGGTGAGCTCCTCCCAACCTCACCCACTCTGGGATTCTGTGACCTCTCAGAGTTTGTAAGAACTCACCCAATTCCATCTCCTTGTCCTCAAAACCTCTCCTCCCTTCTCCCTCTGACTCTCCCCACACGTTCAGGTGGAGGAGCTGATCCAAACCTGATCTCAGTCAGATTTTCCTCCCTTGGGCAGGACACCTCCACCCTGTGCTCCCAGCAGGAGAAAACCTCAAATATTCCCAGCAATGCTCCTCCATCCCCATATTTAATACACCTGGAATGCCATTCCCCTAAAATATAAAAAGCAGGGGGAACATAGAAGTAAATATAGTGCCTCCCCAGCATTCTAGAAGTAAATAGAGTGCTTACCTGGAAGAAAGCACTGCAGGAATACTAAAAGTGAGTTGTTTGGTTTGACAGAGCACAATGAGTACCTGCCTTCATTACTCTGTGAAATATGGGCTGCTCCGAGGCATTTTGATAATTATTTGTGTCATACACTTATTTATTTATTTTGCCTTTAGCCCAGCCTGGGTGTGCCAAGGATTTTTTGTGGAGAAATCCTCACACTGTGTGCGTGTAGGAAGCTGCAACAATTCCCTAATTCTTTGTGGAATGACAAGAACCGTCGGTTTGTTGTTTTTATTTTAATCCTGGAAATGAACATTGGTAATCACTGTTTCACGGAGAAGCAGCTCAACACATTCCTGCAAACTCTGCTGAAAGCAAGCAGGGAAAATTTCACCCTCAGAAAAATATTTTGCAAAAAAAAAAAATAAGGCGTGAATTTGAACGCACAAAATCAATTTTTTTTGCATCCTTGGCAGCAAGAGCCTCACTCAAATTTCTATTAAGCTCTGAGAAAGCTGTTCTGTCTCAGGGAAGACAAAGTCTTTCTTGGATTTTCTTCCACAGATGCCAGGCTTCTAATGAAAAACCCAGATAGGAGCAAAACCAGGGGGGTTCAATATTCCTTCTGTACCAACTTGGTAATTAAAAATTGGGAAAAGGAATCCAAAACCCTAAAAATGGATGTAGGCCAAAAAATCGAGTTGGGAATGGATAATCTCCCCAGCCCATGGGTGTTTTGTCCCTCACTGGTGTCCCAGCAAACCTGAAATTTCCAGGGTGGGATGCACAGGAGGTTGTGGGGTGGGAATGGGAATCAGCAAAATTTGGGTTAATTGGGTTAATCAGGACAGGGAATTTGCACTTCTCAGGGGTTGGGATGCAGCTGGAGCACCTTTTCCTTTAAAAATATCCAGGAAAATGGCCCAAAAATTCCAGGAGAAATGGCCCAAAAATTCCAGGAAAATCACCCAAAAATTCCAGGAGAAATGGCCCAAGAACTCCAGGAAAATCACACAAAAATTCCAGGAGAAATGGCCCAAAAATTCCAGGAAAATTGGGAGTTTGGCTGATGGGAGGTGTTTCTGTGAGTCAGGAGGGGACAGGAGGGTTGCACTGACCACTGCTGTGTTTGTGTTTGTGTGAGGGAGCTGGGAAAGCACCAAATCCTTGCATATCCAGGTTTTCCATGGACAGCACATCCACAGGGTCCAGGAATCTGCAGGAAGACTCCAAAGGAAGATGGAGAGAGAGGATTTCCAGGGATGGAGGGACAGGATACAGGGAATGGCCCTCACTGCCAGAGGCAGGGCTGGGTGGGATATTGGGAAGGAATTTTTAGTGGTTTTGGTTCACCAATTTGAAATTTTCTTGTGAGATGGGATTAGGAGGAAGGTAAAACAGGCTTAATTTTTAATGGTATCAAGAGAAACTTTATTATTAGAACCTATAGCAAAAAAAAAATCAGAATAAAACTTTAGACTACTTTTCCTCCCCCCCTTTCATTTCTTTTCTTTTACACTGAAAACATACAGAAAATAACTCATTTAGTCATCTTTAAAACAGCTTTTCATTAATTTATTTAAGAGAGGAGACTTTCCTCTTTAGTTTATGAAGATTTTTCCACAAGACACAGTTTTCTTGTGGCCTTGATGTCACAGTGATCAGTCAGCTGGGAGGATGGAATTTTGATCATTTTACAAACCACCACAAATTGTTCCCTGGGAGGGTGGGAATCCTGGAAGGATTTCCCAGAGCAGCTGTGGCTGCCCCTGGATCCCTGGCAGAGCCCAAGGTTGGACATTGGGATTGGAGCAGCCTGGGACAGTGGGAGGTGTCCATGGCAGGGGGGATGGGATGAAGATGAACATGATGAAGATGAATGTGGTGGGATGAAGAAGAAGGAGATGGGATGAAGATGAAGGTGATGGGATGAAGATGAACACAATGGGATGAAGATTAACACGGTGGGATGAAGATGAACAGGGTGGGATGAAGATGAAAGCTGTGGGATGAAGATGAATGTGGTGGGATGAAGATGAATGTGAAGATGACCACAATGGGATGAAGATGAAGGTGATGGGATGAAGATGATGACAATGGCATGAAGATGAACACGGTGGGATGAAGAGGAAGGTGATGGGATGAGGATGACCACAATGGAATGAAGATGAAGGTGATGGGATGAAGATGAACACAATGGGATGAATGTGGTGGGATGAAGATGAACACAATGGGATGAAGATGAAGGTGATGGGATGAAGATGAACACAATGGGATGAAGATTAACACGGTGGGATGAAGATGAACAGGGTGGGATGAAGATGAAAGCTGTGGGATGAAGATGAATGTGGTGGGATGAAGATGAATGTGAAGATGACCACAATGGGATGAAGATGAAGGAGATGGGATGAAGATGAAGGTGATGGGATGAAGATGATGACAATGGCATGAAGATGAACACGGTGGGATGAAGAGGAAGGTGATGGGATGAGGATGACCACAATGGAATGAAGATGAAGGTGATGGGATGAAGATGACCACAATGGAATGAAGATGAACACGGTGGGATGAAGAGGAAGGTGATGGGATGAGGATGACCACAATGGAATGAAGATGACCACAATGGGATGACGATGAAGGTGATGGGATGAAGATGAACACGGTGGGATGAAGATGAAGGTGATGGGATGAAGATGAAGGTGATGGGATGAAGATGAACACAATGGGATGAAGATGACCACAATGGGATGAAGATGAAGGTGATGAGATAAAGATGAAGGTGATGGGATATTTAAGATCTCTTCCAACCCATTTCCTGTGATTTTGTGGGAGGCTGAGGGTTCTGTGGGAGCTGTGTCAGCCCATCACTCCTTCCTGGGGAATGAGCCCCTCCAGGCTTGTTCTGCTGCCCTGAGCGTGTTCCCGGGGTTCTCCAGGCAGGGAGAGCCTTCCCCTCCATCCTCCCCCCATGGGGCAGCAGAGTCCCTGCTGGCACGGTGCCCCCAGCCCTGCCAGCGCTGCCCAGGGCTCCAGGGCACCCTGCTATTGCCTGTCAGGGAGATTGGTGGCATCTGAGCTGCCAAACGTCCCGAGCCATTTCCAAGGCGCCGCCGGCCGGTGATGGATGGAGTTATTATATCCGCACAATCTTATCCTGCCCCCCAGCAAAACTCCCTGCTGGCTGCAGCGGGGCTGGGCGAGCTCAGGAGCGCTGAGCACATTTGTCTTGCAGGGAGAGGGAGAACTGAGGGCTGCAATGAGCAGCGTTGGACAGCCGGGAGGGTGGGACTGCAGCTCGGCTGCTCCCCGAGCCCTGCTGCTCTCTGCCAGCCGCTTCCCGGGCAGCAGGAGCGCTCCCCGCAGCTCTCCTCCCATCCTCTGCTGGGAAAGCGGCTGCGGTGCCAAAATCGCCCGAAAATTCCAGGGAAAATGGCCAAACATTCCAGGAAAATCGCCCGAAAATTCCAGGGGAAATGGCCAAACATTCAATGAAAAATGGCCAAAAAATTCCAGGAAAAATGGCCAAACATTCCAGGAGAAATGGCCAAACATTCAATGAAAAATGGCCAAAAAATTCCAGGAAAAATGGCCAAACATTCAATGAAAAATGGCCGAAAATTCCAGGGAAAATGGCCAAACATTCCAGGAAAAATCACCCAAAAATTCCAGGAGAAATGGCCAAGCATTCAATGAAAAATGGCCAAAAAATTCCAGGAAAAATGGCCAAACATTCCAGGAAAATCGCCCAAAAATTCCAGGAGAAATGGCCAAACATTCAATGAAAAATGGCCGAAAATTCCAGGGAAAATGGCCAAACATTCCAGGAAAATCGCCCAAAAAATCCAGGAAAAATCTCTGAAAAATTCTACGAAAAATGCCCCAAAAATTCCAGGAAAAATCGCCCAAAAATTCCAGGAGAAATGGCCAAACATTCAATGAAAAATGGCCAAAAATTCCAGGAAAATCGCCCAAAAAATCTAGAAAAAAATGGCCCAAAAATTCTAGGAAAAATGGCCCAAAAAGTCCAGGAAAAATGGCCAAACATTACATGAAAAATGGCCCAAAAATTCCAAGGAAATCGCCCAAAAATTCCAGGAAAAATGGTCCAAAAATTCTAGGAAAAATGGCCCAAAAAGTCCAGGAAAAATGGCCAAACATTCCATGAAAAATGTCCCAAAAATTCCAGGGAAATCGCCCAAAAATTCCAGGAAAAATGGTCCAAAAATTCTAGGAAAAATGGCCCAAAAATTCTAGGAAAAATGGCCCAAAAAGTCCAGGAAAAATGGCCAAACATTCCATGAAAAATGGCCAAAAAATTCCAGGGAAATCGCCCAAAAATTCCAGGAAAAATGGCCAAAAATTCCAGGAAAATCACCCAAAAATTCGAGGAAAAATGTCCCCAAAATTCCAGGAAAAATCTTGGAAAAATTCTAGGAAAAATGGCCCAAAAATTCCAGGAAAAATGGCCAAAAATTCTAGGAAAAATGACCAAAAAATTCGAGGAAAAATGTCCCCAAAATTCCAGGAAAAATCTTGGAAAAATTCTAGGAAAAATGGCCCAAAAATTCCAGGAAAAATGGCCATAAATTCCAGGAAAATTTGCCCAAAAACTACAGGAGAAATGGCTAAAAAATTCTAGAAAAATTTTCTCCACACCTGCTGCCCAGACAGGCTAATTAACCAGTAAGAATTAGTTAATCCTCCCAAGCTTTGGGAATGAACCATCAGTGGCTGATCCTATTTTTGCTATATTTTTATAATAGGTATGGGGCAAGATGGAGGATTTTGGGTGGTGTCTCTTTCTGTGTTCTTCTTCCTTCTTCTTCATGGTTTCAGGCAGTAATTTCTGGTTGGACAGTCAGTGCTGGACTGCAGGAATTTGGTTATTGGGTTAAAAGTATAAATAATATAGGTGTTAATTCTCTGTTGTAGCAGCTGGATCTGGCTCCATTTTCCTCACTTGTGGCTAAAATTGTTGCTGAACTTTCTGTGCTTTTGAGAAGATTTAAGAAACAACCAAGCCTGATCACGAGAGAATCTGTTTCCTTTGTGAGTTTTTTAATCCTGGCTCTGAGTGAGGACAGAAGAGACTCCGGACAAACCATTAATGAATGGTGCAAACACCTCCATGTTACGCCCTGGGATGGGGTGGAGATCTAACACCGATTACACTGCATTCCGTGATTCCAGGATCCCGATATCCCACGATTTGTGTGCCGGAGCAGCCGTCAGGAGAGGCTGTGCCCGGTGCTGCTGTCACAGAGGGAGGATGGAGGATGGAATTCCATGGAAAAGGAGCATGGACACTCTTCCCCTGGGCACAGCATCCCCAGGCGGCCACAGGGATGGGAGCTGGGGCTGTGGTGAGCTGTGGCTAACAGAGCTGGGGCTGTGGTGAGCTGTGGCTCCCAGAGCTGTGGCTGTGGCTGTGCCTCCCCAGAGCTGGGGCTGTGGCTGTGGCTCCCAGAGCTGGCCCCGGGGCTGTGGCGAGCTGTGGCTCCCAGAGCTGGCCCCGGGGCTGTGGCGAGCTGTGGCTCCCAGAGCTGGCCCTGGGCATGCTGTGGAGAGCAGTGGCTAACACAGCTGAGGCTGTGGCGAGCTGTGGCTCCCAGAGCTGGCTATGGGGATGCTGTGGCTCCCAGAGCTGTGGCTGTGGCTCCCAGAGCTGACCCTGGAGATGCTGTGGCTCCCAGAGCTGGCCCGTGGCGAGCTGTGGCTCCCAGAGCTGTGGCTGTGCCTCCCAGAGCTGGCCCTGTGGTGAGCTGTGGTCCCAGAGCTGGCCCTGGGGATGCTGTGGTTAACAGAGCTGGGACTGTGGCAAGCAGTGGCTCCCAGAGCTGGCCCTGGGGATGCTGTGGAGAGCAGTGGCTAACAGACCTGGCCCTGGGGATGCTGTGGCTCCCAGAGCTGTGGCTGTGGCTCCCAGAGCTGGCCCTGGGGATGCTGTGGCTCTCAGAACTGGCCCCGGGGCTGTGGCTCCCAGAGCTGTGGCTGTGCCTCCCAGAGCTGGGGCTGTGGCTCCCAGAGCTGGCCCTGTGGTGAGCTGTGGTCCCAGAGCTGGCCCTGGGGATGCTGTGGCTCCCAGAGCTGTGGCTGTGGCTCCCAGAGCTGGCCCTGGGGATGCTGTGGCTCCCAGAGCTGCCCCCGGGCTGTGGGAAGCTCCGGCCGGTTGCTCGCCCTGCTCCGCGGGCGGGGAGGGGACGCTCCGCTGCAGCCCAGCTCGGGACAGGGTGGGAAGGAGGAAACAGGACAGAGCTCCTGCGCGATTCCCAGCCCCGGGAACAGCGGAGAGAGTTTAATTTAACCCTGTGTGGGCTGGGCAGGACGGGTTGGGGTGCGGGATGTGACAAACGGGGAGCACTGGGGACACCTTTGTCTGCTCCTACGGGGCAAGGGGCACTGGGGACACCTTTGGCCACCCCTGGCCAAAAAGGGGCATTGGACACTGCTGCCCACCCAGACAAGGGACACTGGGGACACTCTGTCCATCCCTACCCAAACAAGGGACACTGGGACACCTCTGCCCATCCAAAGAAGGGACACTGAGGACACTCCTGTCCATCCCTAACCAAGAAAGGGACACTGGGGACATCGCTGTCCACCCAAGAAAGGGACACTGGGACACCTCTGTCCATCCCTACCCAAACAAGGGACACCTCTGTCCATCCCTCCCCAGGAAAGGGACACTGGGACACCTCTGTCCATCCCTCCCCAGGAAAGGGACACTGGGACACCCTGCCCACCCCTCCCTGTGTGAGGGCTCCTTTCCAGCCCTGCCCCAGCAGCATCCTCGCAGTGACACCACCAGGACCAGCCTTGCCCGCTCATTAAACCCTGGCAGGGGTGGAGCAGCGAGTCCCAGGGAGGGCTGGGAAAGGCTTTTGCTGCCGTGTCCAGGTGGGATCAGAGGCTGGGAACCCATCCTGGCAGGCCCCTGCTCCTCCCCGAGTGACAGCCCTGCCAGGGCACTGTCACACATCCCAGGCAGCAGCAGAGGGGCAGCCAGAGACAGCAGCGAATTTGCATTAAAAATGGTCACGTTGGCATTTGCTTGGTGCTGAACATCGCTGCTCTTCAAAGCAGCACACATTTTCACAGGGAAAAGGAGAGGAAGGAGCACACTGTCCCAGGTATGAGGCCGATGCCTTTGTCCCGAGCAATTTTCATCTTAAGAATAAAAGAACTGCATAAAGGAAAATACTGCTGAGCACATTGGTTTGCAATTTTCCAGCCTTTAAAGGCTGGTCCCATCACTTTCCTCCCAGAGAGGTTTGTTCTCTGGCCCCTGAGGACACTGTTTCCTTGCCAGATCCTAATTTTCAAACCTCAGCTCTTTCAGCCCGTTCCAATAAACATCACAAGAATGTTGCTAAATAGGGAAAGCATTTTTTTTTCTTTTCTTTTTTTTTTCTTTTTTTTTTTTTTCCACTCCTGAAGCCTTAAGAAGGAGAGAAAGATTTTGTTAAATGTTGGGAAAGGATTATTGGGGGCTGAGGTGCTGTTTATCCAAGCAGGGAGGGTTTGGAGAGGGAAAGAAGGGTTAAACCTTTTGGAGTTGGGGAAGTGGGCCTGGGTGGGGCTGGAAAATCAAGGAATATTGCCCTGGTAGTGGAATTAGTGGGATGTTTGCAGGGCCCTTCTGTATCCCAGCTCTTCCCAAGGATGGGATGAAGATGAACACAATGGGATGAAAATGAACATATGAAGATGAAGGTGATGGGATGAAGATGAAGGTGATGGGATGAAGATGAATGTGATGGGATGAAGATGAACATGATGAAGGTGATGGGATGAAGATGAAGGTGATGGGATGAAGATGACCACAACCATCAGGTTGTTTCAGGCAGTTTAAACACTCTTCCTTGTCCTTTCCTTCATTCCAGCATCCCTGGCCCAACCCCACCAGGCCAAGGCCATGGCTTTGAGCACAGGGAGCAGACTGAGCCTGCCTGAAGAATGCCAGGCTCATTAGGATGACTTTAATGAACCAAAGCTCATCGGTGGCTCTGGACACCAAGAAGCTGCTGGGAAGCTCTGGCTGCACCGTGCTGGGCACTCTGGGGTCGGCCCAGTGACTCTTGGTGGCATCCCCAGCTCCATCCCCTGTGTCTGGGAATGTCCCAGCAGCTCCATGGGAGAGAAAACCCCCAAAAGGAGCTGCTGAAGCCTTGAGAGAAACCAAAAACCTCCCAGCAGAAGATGCTGCAGGAGCTGCTTTGCTCTCTCAGAGGGAGGTGAGAGCTGAGTTGATTGGGGTGGAAAATTCCAGAGATTTGCAAGTCAAAGAGAGACAAATGAGTTGTAAGAGGTCGATTCTGCTTTTCTGGGTCAGGGGCTTTACCCAGCCACAAATTCCCTGGTTTTGCCCAGGATGTGGAAATCTGGGGGTTGCTACCTGAGCTGGTGAGTTTCCAGGCTGGAAGCCTGGCCTGGGAATGCCTGGAAATGCTGGGATGGGAGAAGTTTTAATCCAGGGGTGGCACCTGCATGGAGGGTAACCACACATCCCGGATTTTGTGCCATTCCACGTGCAGCACAGCAATGATTTAGTGTGCTCACACATCTAACGAAAATAACTTGAATTTAATGCAAGAGATCCGTGGCCATTTTCATCCCTAATCCATCTGCCCATTCCAGCGGATTCCAGAGCCTGGAATTCTGCTCCCAAATCCCCCAGCCTCATTTTAACTTCCTTGTGGTTCTCTTTTTCTTTTTTTTCCCCCCTGCTCCTCTCGTTGCAATTTCAGTCAGCCGAGCGCTTGCCACGCACTGAGACATCCCTTTAACTCCCTTTCCTGGATGTAATTTCTCGGAATTTTTGTGAAATCCATCTGCATGGATCCCAGTGCATACAAATCCAATGACACCATTCTAATCAGCCTTAAATGCTGCAGCAGCCCGCTCCCATTTAAGCTAATAGCTCCCAGCAGGCAAAGGTTGTTATCCTTTATGGACCAGCCCTCTGGGGAGCCACAGGAACAGCTTGGAACAACAGGGAATGCGTTTGGAACTTGCCAAACTTTACTTACGGCCTCGCAGGGCTTTGGGATTTGGTGAATTTTAATTTTTTTCAATTTTTTTCCCCTTTCCCTACGTGCACAGCAAAGGTTTCTGAGCCCTGATGTGCTCGTCTCAAAAGGGAATTTCAGTTTGTAATCGCTCTCTCAAATTATTTGCTCTCACCTGCGTGGGCATCTGGAAGATTTTGGACTCTCTGTTTTTTAGCAGAGGAGAAAACTCGACCCTGAGAAATCCCAGCGAGTTCTGGGGATTAACACGTGGATTTCCAGGCGGGGATGTTGGAGGCAAAATCCTTGGGAAGTGCCAGAGCTCTGCTAACAGGTTTGTAAATGGAGGTGCTTTGGTTTAAAAGGGGATATTTATGAGGTGTGCCGGTGGAGTGAAAACAAGCACAGATGGGGGATAAATCTCCCTGAGCAGCAGTGCAGCACTCCCGGATCGTTCAATAATCAGATTTTAGCACCTTTAGGCCTTCCCAGCAGCTCTGGGGGTGGCACAGGAGCTCCTGTCCAGCCCCTGCCTGTTCCAGCTGCTTGGAATTTTCCAGGCTCTGTCTCTGCTCAAAGGGTGGGTCTGTGATGAGGAGAGGGGTTTGAATGAAAGAAAAATATTTCACAGAATTCCGGAATCGCTGAGGCTGGAAAATCCCTCCCAGCCCATCCAGTCCCAGCTGTGCCCCATCCCCACCCTGTCCCCAGCCCAGAGCTCTCAGTGCCACCTCCAGGATGGGCACTGCAACCCTCCCTGGGCAGTTCCAATCCCTGAGCTCCCTTTCCATGGGGAAATTCCTGCTGCTGTCCCCCCTGAGCTCCCCTGGCCCAGCCTGAGGCCGTTCCCTCTCCTCCTGTCCCTGTTCCTGTTCCCAGAGCCCGACCCCCCCGGCTGTCCCCTCCTGGCAGGGAGCTGTGCAGAGCCACAAGGGCCCTGAGCCTCCTTTTCTCCAGCCTGAGCCCCTTCCCAGCTCCCTCAGGATTTTCCAGCCCCTTCCCAGCTCTGTTCCCTGCTCTGGAGCCAGGCTGGGAGAGCTGAGAGTGCTCACCTGAACAAGAGAAGGTTCCAAAGGGGCTCCAGGAGAGCTGGAGAGGGACTGGGACAAGGGATGGAGGGGCAGCACACAGGGAATGGCACAGCTGGATGGGATTTTGGGCAGGAATTGTTCCCTGGCAGGGTGGGCAGGGCTGGCACAGGTGCCCAGAGCAGCTGTGGCTGCCCCTGGATCCCTGGCAGTGCCCAAGGCCAGGCTGGACACTGGGGCTGGAGCAGCCTGGGATGGTGGGAGGTGTCCCTGCCACTGCAGGGGTGGCACTGGGTGATTTTTCAGGACCATTCCAACCCAAGCCAGTCCATGATTCTCTGGAATGCTTTGGGATTGGGATGCAGCTGCACTCCACCCATCCTGGGAGGGCTCCTGGGAGCCCCAGGCTGGCCTGGGCTGGAATCCTGGCACACATTCCATGAACCATCCCTCAGCATCCCTCTCCAGTCTGATTGTTTGGGATGGGCCCTCGTCTTCTGTACTCCTCACTGTACAAATCTGCTGCTGGGGATGGAATAATTCATCTCCCTGGCCCAGATAACATGAATGGGACACAAATAATGGACTGATTTTGCACAGCACTCCCGAAGATGAATGGGCTTCCTAATCCTTATTTTATCTGGGAAGAGTTGAAGCATAGTGAAGTGAAGGTCTGAAGATTCCTCTCTCTGCACTCCCAGGCCCTGCTGGAGCTGCTGCTTGGCAGATTCCTGGGGCTTGGGTGAGCTGATCCCCCCTTGCAGTGGCAGCTGTGGGATGTGAAATCTCCAGGGCTGCAGCCAGAGCCCCACAGGAGAGCCCAGGGATGGTGCCAGTGGTTTTCCTGGAGCTCTGGATGTCACTGTGACCTTCCCCACAAACAGCCAGGGAAGAGCCCAGCAGGAGAGAAGGGAAGAGCAGAATAACCCCCAGAATATTCTCTGAATCCTCCTTGCAGGAGGGAAAAGCAGAATAACCCCAGAACATTCCCTGAATCCTCCTTGCAGGAGGGAGAAGCAGAATAACCCCAGAATATTCCCTGAATCCTCCTTGCAGGAGAGAAGGAAGAGCAGAATAATCCCAGAATATTCCCTAAATCCTCCTTGCAGGAGGGAGAAGCAGAATAACCCCAGAATATTCCCTGAATCCTCCTTGCAGGAGAGAAGGAAGAGCAGAATAATCCCAGAATATTCCCTAAATCCTCCTTGCAGGAGGGAGAAGCAGAATAACCCCAGAAATTCCCTGAATCCTCCTTGCAGGAGGGAACAAAGAGCAGAATAACCCCAGAACATTCCCTAAATCCTCCTTGCAGGAGAGAAGGAAGAGCAGAATAACCCCAGAACATTCCCTGAATCCTCCTTGCAGGAGGGAAGGAAGAGCAGAATAACCCCCAGAATATTCCCTGAATCCTCCTGGCAGGAGAGAAGGAAGAGCAGAATAACCCCAGAACATTCCCTGAATCCTCCCTGCAGTTGCTGCTGGTTGGTTTTTGTGTTCCCTGGCAAAGGAGACAAATCCTGATTGTTTAGGTTGGAAAGGACTTTTAGGATCATCAAATCCAACCATTAGAGAGGTGCAGATGTGCAAATATTCCTGGGTGGGGTTTATGGAATTCCCACAGGGATCAGCCAGGTTTTGCCAGGGTTGGGGTTGGATCTCTGCCCACTGTGTGTCCTGGCAGATCTTCTCCCAAAAAACCAAAAATCTACAGGGTGCTGGACCTGGATCAGCTGAGCCAGAGCATTCATTCCCCAAAATCCTCTCTGGTTTCTCCTCTGCTTGTGTGGAGGTCCCTGGGGAGGTGGAAACTCTCCTGAGGGTTCTTTTCCTCCAGAAATCACTCTCCAAGGTTATTCCCCTGCTGCTGGAGACACTCCCATGTTCTCTGGCAATTCTCTGGCAATTGTTTGCCCTCTCCACCCCAAATTCCTCCTCCAAAAGAGGCTCCAAACCCCTCCTAGACTTCATTTTTAGAGTCAGAGGCTCCTTTCCCACATACCCCCACAGATTTTCTCCTTCTATCCCACCCAGTTCAGGCTCCCAAATCTCCCTTGTGCTTTTCCCAGCAGGAAGAGGGAATGTGGGACTCTCCAGGATGGAATGTCCATCTCCTGGTGCCACTTCCCTGAAGGAGCCTGGCAGCAGTGAGGGATCTCCCCAACAGTTCCAAGCTGGTGGCTTGTCCTCTTTCCACACAAACCTGGCTGTATTTCCACCTTCTGTGCCCACCTAAACTCTGTGGCTTTATTTTCACCACAAGCTCTTTGTTCCTGGATGCTCTGGAAGGGGAATTAGTGCCTAATCCTTCTGTGTGTGACTCCATGCTTTGCATATCATCCTCGTGTTCCTTGTCCCCAACATCTTCCCTTTTGTGATGAGCTGAGCTCGTGTCTGAACTCTCTTCCCTGATCCTAGAAGGTTTTTTCCTCCCATCCTGGGAGATTACAACTAATTCATTGCCCAGCCATGCATGCCAAAATTTAAATAATAAATCATCTCTCCCTGCCAGCAAACACCCCTGGACACGAAGGCAAAGCCCCCAGTCCTTCCCAGGAAAATGGGGCTCTGCCTCAGCCTGAAAATTCTGTGAGCTGTGGCTTGGGGGTGCTTCCCCCTCCCTTCCCTGCCTGTCTTGGCTCTGCTCTGAAGGAAATGATTGTGTTGGGATGCCAGGGAAGGGAGCAGGGGAGCCCAGAGGAGCAGATGTGGGGCGAGGATTGGAGGGAAGACACGGCACAAAATGAGAGCAGGGAACAGAACCTGGGGTGCAGGAGGATGAGAGTCAGTGTGTGACCCACGTGCCATGTGCTAAATTCCCCTCTCCACCACCCTAAAAGGGTTTTATCCTTTAACCAACACCGTGGTGAGAGGTTTATTCAAGTAGAAAATTTTTAATTGCATTCTCTTGTAGTCAAATATTAATGGAAGGACCTTGTACAAATAAAAGTGAATAATGCAACAGCTTAGCTGACAACATTGTTTCACATTCATTGCAGATTGTGAACCTTCATTAAAATGGATTATTTTTGCTTTGGAGATTTAACCAGCAACATGACTTTCCCCTCTCGCTGGCCCTGTTCTGCCTGAGCCCGCAGAGAGCTCGGGCCAAGGAGGAGCTTGCAAAATTAATTCTGAAAGAAGAGGCTGAAACTTCCAGGACGTGAATTCTCCTCATCCCCTGGGCTCAGAGGAGAGCTCGGCACAGAAATCACCAGGCAAGGCTTGAGCAGAGCCCTGCCATGGAGCAGAGCTGGGAAAGGCAGGGAAGGATCCAAGCAGTGACCTCTGGGAAGGAATCTGAGGGGATTCCAAACCCAAGGGGGGTCTTTGCTTTTTAGGACAACATCAGTTGGGGGGGTGAGCTGCTCCTTCTGAGCCAGCCAGGACAGAGAGAGGGGTCTGAGGGCTCAGCCCAGCCCAGAGAGATCCTGCCCAGAGAATCCACAATGGTTTGGGTCGGAAGGGAATTTAAACCTCATCCCATCCCACCCCAGCCATGGCAGGGACACCTCCCACCATCCCAGGCTGCTCCAGCCCCAGTGTCCAGCCTGGCCTTGGGCACTGCCAGGGATCCAGGGGCAGCCACAGCTGCTCTGGGCACCTGTGCCAGCCCTGCCCACCCTGCCAGGGAACAATTCCTGCCCAAAATCCCATCCAGCTGTGCCATTCCCTGTGTCCTGTCCCTCCATCCCCTGTAAATCATCTCTCTCCATGTTTCCTGCAGCTCCTGCAAGGCCACACTGAGGTGACCCCAAAGCTTCTCCTGTCCAGGTGAACAATCCCAGCTCTCCCAGCAGAGCTGCTCCATCCTCTGCCCATCCTGGAGCCTCCTCTGGCCTGGCTGCAGCAGCTCCAGCTCCTCCCTGTGCTGGGGCAGCTCTGCAGCTGGGGTCTCACCTGAGCACAGGGACAGAATCCCCTCCCCTGCTGTGGGATCAGCCCAGGACAAGGTTGGTGTTCCTGTGCCACCACAAGATTTTCCCCACTCCCAGCTCTGCCTGTGCTGTCCCAAAGCTGTGGTGCCTGCAGTGTCTCTGCTTGTCCTGCAGCCCAATCCCAGCTCCAGGACTGTCCCTCTGAATGTCCCAGGCAGCTCCAGCAGGAAGGGATCCAATATCCACAGGAGATATCTAAACCTCTCCAGGATTTTGCCCCAAGCCGTGGGAGGCAGGAGGCTCCCAGCAGGAGCAGGAGTGCAGCTCTGCTGTCCCAAAGCATCCTCAGAATTTGAGGGATGCCACAAAGGTGCTCAGCTCAGCCTTGTGGTGTTTGTGGCTCCAGCTATCCCAAAAATCCCGTTCTCCTCACTCACAATATTACTTTGCTTCCCAGTCGTTCCAGCCACGTTTTCCTTGTGCCTAACCCGGGATTAATTGGGTTTGGAGCTGTGGCTGTGGGAAGGCTCTGATGTCCTCCAGTACAGTTTGACTCCCGAGTTCCTTGGCAATTCTAATTCCTCTTTCACATTTCCAACAGCAATTCCTTGTTATTTTTAGTCCTAAAACATTATGAACATAGAGGAAACGAGACACCTACAGAAGTTGCCCCTGTGCAAAATTATGAATGATTCAAAAGTGCTGTCGCAATTGCCAAGCACTCCTGTTCTAAAAAGCTTTGTAATATTCACAGTATGGGCTTGGCTGGCTCCTGAGCAGTGCAAAACACCCAGCAGAAATTAATTGTCGAGCCCTGAATTTACCCTGAGGGAATCGGAGATAAAAGCACTGAGATTAGGGGGGTGATAAGGGAACCCCACCCTGCTCCTGCCTCAGTTTCCCCTCCTCCAGCATCGCTCTGGGGGGTGGGAAAGCAGCAATATCAGCACCAGGGGATCCCCTTGAAGCAGCTTTAAGGGCTTGGATCAATTAATTCGCTGCTGGTATCTCGCGGTGCAGGTGTTCAGCGTCCCCATGGAAGTCACCGTGAGGCCACTCGCTGTCACCGGGAGCTGCGGGGTGACCGGCGGATTTCTGTTTGTACAATGGCCTCACTGTCGAGGCAGACGAGCCCCTGACACGGCAGCACTTAGAGTCCATAAAGCAGCAATTATCCCTGTTATTAGATCATCCCGTTTCCAGCCGGAATCCTCCGCCTGTGGAGCGTGCAGAGCGAGCCGGTGCCTCTCCCAGTGCCGGGCTAATCTCTGCTAATCCATTATGGAAATCACCCGGACAATAACCAGAGACAAACTGCTCCGTGTCTTCCGAGCATCCGGCCCTCCCTAATGAAATCTGACCCACAAAGGCCGTGCTTTGGGCGGCAGGGTGCTGGGGGTGGGAGGAACATCTGCACTTGGCCATTTGGAGCTGCCGAGCTGCTCCCCGAACGTTCCCCTTTGAACCGGACCCTGACCCCAAACCAGGTCATTTTGGAGCAGCTGCTGCTGCCTCGGGGCAAAGCTCTGCTCTGGAGTCACTCCAAAGTGTGGCCTTTGTGACCAGGACCTTTGGGAATCTCAGGGACAATAAAGCTTGACTGGGTCAGGAGAGAGAGTGTGTATCATTCTCACTTAAAGCCACCGTGATGGTGGCATCTCCATGGGACAGCAGTGGGGCACTGGATGAGATCCCAAAAGGCAGCAGAGCATGCAGGGGATGGAATTCTGACCTCAGGAACAGCAGGTCCACACTGGAGAGCTTCTCCTGCGTGTCCATCCTGCCCCTGGACACAGCTCAGACACCTCTGAAGGTGCCCAGGTGACTCTGAGGTGTCACTAAAGGGCTGTGCCCACTCTGCTGGCTCTTGTTCCTCATGGCAGCTTGTGTGGCTGCTCCCTACAGACCCTCGTTATGGATTCCTCATCTCTAATTCCTTACAGACCCCTTATTCTGGATCCCTTATCTCTGATTCCTTACAGACCCCTCGTTATGGATCCCTCATCTCTGATTCCTTATCTCTTTATTCTGGATCCCTCATCTCTGATTCCTTATCCCCTTTTTATGGATCCCTTATCACTGGTCCCTCATCTCTTTATTCTGGATCCCTCATCACTGATTTCCTTACAGACCCCTTATTATTGATTCCTTCTCCCTTTTTTATGGATCCCTCATCACTGGTTCCTCATCTCTTTATTCTGGATCCCTCATCACTGATTCCTCATCCCCTTTTTATGGATCCCTTTTCACTGATTCCTTACAGACCCCTTTTTAATGGATCCCTTATCACTGATTCCTTACAAACCCCTTTTTATGGATCCCTTTTCACTGATTCCTTACAAACCCCTTTTTATGGGTCCCTCATCACTGACTCCTTACAGACCCCTTTTTATGGATCCCTCATGGCCGATTCCTCCTCCCAGACTCCGTGGTGCAGACACTGAGGGGATAACTTTGTGAGGACGCTCTCATTCCTGCCCTGCTGGGCAGCACCCAGCGAGGTCTGTGCTCTCCTTTGCTCCACTCCTCGCTCTCCCACGGCAGCAGGGAGAAGCAAAGCCACAAGGGGATGCCAGATAGATTCTGTCTGTGCCCGAATTCCTGCTCCTCGGGAGGGAATCTGGGCTGTGGCGATGAATATTTTAGACTCGCGGGGCTGGGGAATCTCGGAGGCAGCATGTTTGAGCAAACACACGCCGGCAGTGCCTGCGCTCCCGCTGTCTGTCGCATCTCCGCGCCGAGCGCCAGACGCGGCTCCGCTCCCCCAGCCCGCATTCAAATGAGCCGGGATGCGGCGCAGCCCCGCCCGGCTCGGCGCTGCTGATTTCGCACGTTCGGGCTCCGCGCAGGGCTGCACGTGGGCAGAGCCATACGGGCGGCGGCAGCCGCTGCCAGCCTGGCGCAGCCGAGCCGCTTCCCACAGTCTCACACCTCGCTGTGTGCCCGGATCCCCGCGGGGATGGGATGGGAAGGGATCCATGGGATGGGATGGGATGGGATGGGATGGGATGGGATCCATGTGATGGGATGGGATGGGATGGGATGGGATGGGATGGGATGGGATGGGATGGGATGGGATGGGATGGGATGGGATGGGATGGGATGGGATGGGATGGGATGGGATGGGATGGGATGGGATGGGATGGGATGGGACGGGATGGGACGGGATGGGATCCATGGGATGGGATCCATGGGATGGGATGGGATGGGGGTGCTGAGCCCCTGCACAGCCCGGGAGGGAGGAGCGGCCAGCGGCGCAGCGCTCAGTTATTTCGGGAGAAGCGGTGCTCGGCAGGAATCGCTCCGGGATGAGGCACCTGACAGGCGCAGCCGGCTCGTCCAGGGGCCTGGCTGGGGCTGCAGAGCCTGAGGATGTTTGGATGGAGGAGACAAACGGGATGCTGGCCCCTGGAGCTGCAGCCAACACCAGGACACCTCCAGCAGCTCTCACGGGCCTGTGGGAGAGCCTGCACACAGCCCTGTCCCCAAACTGGCACTGGGGACAGTGACACGGGGGCTCTGCGGCCAGCACGGAGCTCCAAGTGACAAGGACACCTCCCCAAGCTGCATCCTGGGTCACCTCTCCTCATCTTCATCCTCATAGCCATCCTCATCTTTATTCTCATCTTTGTCCTCATCCTCATCCTCATTCTCATCCTCATCCTCATCCTCATCCTCATCCTCATCCTCATCCTCATCCTCATCCTCATCCTCATTCTCATCCTCATCCTCATTCTCATCCCAATCCTCATCCTTGTCTTCATCCTCATCCCTATCCTCATCCTCATCCTCATCCTCATCTTCACCCTCATCCCAATACTCATCCCAATCCTCATCCTTGTCTTCATCCTCATCTTCGTCCTCATCCCAATACTCATCCCAATCCTCATCCTCATCCCCATCTTCACCCTCATCCCAATCCTCATCCTTGTCTTCATCCTTATCCTCACCCTCACCCTCATCTTCATCTTCATCCTCATTCTCATCCTCATCCTAATCCTCATCCTCATCTTCATCCCAATACTCATCCCCATCCTCATCCTCATCCTCATCATCCTCATCATCCTCATCCTCATCCCCATCCCCTGCCAAATTTTCAAATAGTTCTCCTACAAAAATATGAAAAAAGAAGGGAATAAAACATGAAGAACCTCTTGGATACGATGCTGGAGGCTTTGGAGTTTTGAACAAATCAGTTTTTCTTCAGAAAAAAACACCACAAAAACCCACACAACCAACATGGACATGTTTTTTTTCCATGCAGAACCCTGCAATGTTGGACCCAAATAATATTTTTTTTTTAAATTAAATTAAGCCTGTATTTTTTTTAATCTCTCACAAAAGAAACAAAAGATCCAAAGGAAATTGTGATAAATTATCATGGAAATAGGCATTTGCCATGTGCTGACTGCTTTTGGAGCATCTTCCACCAGGAAAAACAGAATTTTCCTGGGATATCTGCATGGGCTCAGCTTGAGCTGGTCCAGTTTGTCCTGCCTGGGTGATGAAATGATCAGAAAATCCCAAAAATCGGAATTCAGACCAAGCTGGTGCCTTGATGTACCTGCACCAACATTCCCCAGCTCTCTTCCCTCTGCTGGGATTTTTTCCTGCTGTCCCAGCTTTGATTTCTTTCTTCTGCTTCATCAAAACCAGGGGAAAATTCCTTAAAAAATAAAATGAAATCGAGCTACCACAAAATGAACGTGGGGGGATTTTTTGGGAATCTTGAAGACTTTCTCTTCCCCAAACAACCCGGAAACAGGAGAGAGGAGAAGAATGGGAAAAACTTTGGGGTGCACCTTTCCCATTGCAGTCTTTTCCCAGCCCGTTTTCCCCATTCCTTTGAGACAGGAATTTACACCATTTTTGAATTATTATTATTATTATGAATCCATTAATTTACAGCTCAGTTCTGAAGAATCCCAGGATAATTTGGTTGGGAGCCATCCCATCCAATCCCAGTGAGCAGGAACAGCTCCCAGCAGAGCAGGGCAGCTGCCCTTGGGATCCCAGAACCAGGGAATTCTGGCTTGGAAGGGATCCTTGGAAGGCAAATTCTGGATTTGGGAGGATCATCCGGAGCAGGCAGGGAGGAACATGGAGGAAACCCAAGAAGGGGATTTGGGATGGATTTTCCAAGCCAGGAACTCATCCTGATGCTCCGTGCTGGAGTGGGAGCCCAGTAGCAGCTCTGATCGACGCTTCACAGAATGTGTCAACAGCAATCGATAATCAATAACCATTAGGATCGTTTTGCAGCTCTCTGGGCTGATTTTGGAAGCTCCATGGCTCCTGCTGGCGCCGCTCCCAAAGCCCTGCCCGTGCTTCCCGGTCTGTTCCCCGCAATTAGCTGCGAGGAGATAAGACAGGTGTCACTAACGCTCAGCCAGAGGAGAAGGAAGCAGCAATTTGCATAAATTAATTAAGGAACTGACCTGGTTCCCCAGCACTCCTCGGAGAAGGAGCCAAACCCCCCAGTTTATCAAACCAACCCCGGCTTTGACACCTGAACGAGCTCTCCCCAAACCCAACGACAAAATTAATCCCCAGCAGAAGCCGCCACAAGTCCCCTCCCTTCACTCATTTATTTTTTCAGCCGTCCCAGCGATTTATTTTTAAACATATCAGGACGTTATGTTCCGTGACATTTCCCATCCACACAACACCATATGTATTGGCAAGCGATTCCTCCTGGAAGCGGCGGGCTCGGGGATGCGGGAGGAGCTGGCAGCTCGCTGCTCCCACCCTTTTTGGGGCTGTGCCCTCATTGTTCCACGGGCACGCTCTGATTGGAGAGAGAAGAGCGGCTGCTTTGGAAAATCGGATGAATTGGGTTTTTCTGGGGGCACGGGATGCTGCATTCCAGAGCTGAGTTTTGGGGTTGGAGGAGGCGCTGGAAGGAGCAGACAGCGGGTTCTGTGTGAGCCCTGAAACCCACTCTGAGGTTTTCATGCTTCTCCAGTCACCAGCTGAGAGGGGATTTCATGGAATTCCCAGAATGGTTGGGTTGGAAGGGAATTTAAACTTCATCCCATCCACCCCTGCAGCCTTCCACCATCCCAGGCTGCTCCAGCCCCAGTGTCCAGCCTGGCCTTGGGCACTGCCAGGGATCCAGGGGCAGCCACAGCTGCTCTGGGCACCTGTGCCAGCCCTGCCCACCCTGCCAGGGAATAATTCCTGCCCAAAATCCCATCCAGCTGTGCCATTCCCTGTGTGCTGTCCCTCCATCCCCTGTAAATCATCTCTCTCCATGTCTCCTGCAGCTCCTGCAAGGCCACACTGAGGTGACCCCAAAGCTTCTCCTGTCCAGGTGAACAATCCCAGCTCTCCCAGCAGAGCTGCTCCATCCTCTGCCCATCCTGGAGCCTCCTCTGGCCTGGCTGCAGCAGCTCCAGCTCCTGCCTGTGCTGGGGCAGCTCTGCAGCTGGGGTCTCACCTGAGCACAGGGACAGAATTCCCCATCCAGATCTCTCTCCTCCTTGGGAAGCTGCTCTGATCCCTTTTCCCTCACAAATCATTCACCCAAAGAAATCCCTCAGAAAATGATTCCAAAGATTAACCTGGGAATGGTCATGGAATTCACCCCCCACTGGGAAGTGGCTGAGTGAGAAGTGTCCTCACCTCCTGCACCCTTTGACCTCCTCCCATCTCTGTTCCTGCCCCAGCTGCTGCAGGGGAAGGGCACAGAGTGGAATCAAGGCACTTTTTAGCAAATCCCCATCAATAATTGACAGGAGGAAAAATAACGAATCCAGGTGCTTGAAGACAGAGTGTAAACCATAATTAAAAGCTCCCAGTGCTGCTCTGACAGATGGCACGATGCAGACCCTGAAAATTGTCCGTGAACATTTATTTGATATCCAAGAACACCAGCAGGCTGGGGTGCTGGGACTGCACCACCCAATCCCTGAGTGCCAGGGACAAATTCTCTGGATTACCTCACCACTCCCATAAAACCACCCTGAAAATGATCCAAGATCCTCACAAATATCCTGTAATGGGTGCAAACAACACCCAAGGCAAAATCCTTCGCAGAGATATCAAACCTCAGCACCCAAATGTGGCCAGAGACACAACCACAAGTGGGGTTGTTCTGCTGTAGGAACAAGCTGTGGTGTTGTGAGGTGAGATTTACAGTGCTGGAGCAGGTCCTGCAGCCCTGCTGGGAAAAGGTTGTTGAACCTGTTCCAGCTTTAAAAAGCACAAGAACAACTTCTGCACATCCATCCTCCTTAAAGCTGCAGGAAGACCCAAATTCTGCTTCCCCACTGATATTTGCTGGTGCATATTTCCACTCCACCCATTTCTTCCACCCTCTGAGGTGATTTTCCTGCCTTTGGAGAGCCAGCTCATGGATAGGTTATTGAACCTGTTCCAGCTTGAAACAGGCAGCAGAAGAGCAACTTCTGCACATCCATCCTCCTTAAAGCTGCAGGAAGACCCAAATTCTGCTTCCCCACTAATATTTGCTGGTGCATATTTCCACCCCATCCTTTCTTTTACCCTCTGAGGTGATTTTCCTGCCTTTGGAGAGCCAGCTCATGGATAGGTTATTGAACCTGTTCCATCATTAAAAAGCACAAGAACAACTTCTGCATATCCATCCTTCCTTAAAGCTGCAGCAAAACCCAAATTCTGCTTCCCCACTGATATTTGCTGGTGCATATTTCCACCCCACCCATTTCTTCCACCCTCTGGGGTGATTTTCCTGAGGGGCAGCTCGTGGGCAGCAGCCCCAGGAGCTGGACACTCCCTGAGGAGCAGCTTCCAAGGAGCCTCTTGCGTGGGCCTGGCTCTGCAGTGCTCTGCAAATGTTGCTGCTATTTGTAATCAGCCCTGCTTGTCACACTTTGATATTTGTTCTCTGCAAGCACTCCTGCAGAGCCTGCCAACAGGAATGTTTTCCACACAAAGATGCGGCAGCGTGTGTTTCAGACAGGAATTTTGAACCTGGGAGCGCTCGCCTCAGAAACCTGAGGAGGCTGATGTGATTAAGGAGCAGATCCACATCACCTGGCTTGTTTGCAGTCAAAACATTCCCAGGCTGGAATCAGGAACGTCGTGAAGCCCCAGAGGGATCATGAGTTGGGGATGAGGGGAGTGTTCTCATTCCCAAATTCACCCCAGCATTAATCCAGCCAGCAGCAGGGCCAGCAGGGCAGGCAGGCAGTGCTGGGAGCAGAGTTATCCAGCACAGTGAGGGAGCCTCATAAAGCCCCAGAATGAGGAGAGAAAAGCTTTAAAGTGGAAAAAAAAAAACCCTTCAGTGCCTGCAGAAGAGATGATCACAGCACTGTGGTGTGCTGAGCCTGGAGGAGATGCTGAGGCAGGTGAGGATGCTCGCCCTGCTTGGTTCATGGATGGAGATTTCCTGGCCTGGCCCACCCTGAAAACTCTGATCCAAACTCCCTGATCAGCTCTGGAGCCCAGCACGACCCTTCTCAGAGCTTTTCTCAGCTGTGCTGCAGCAGAGGCAGCGCCAGCTCTGAACATCTGGGTGTGGAAGCCCCCAAAGCAGCACAAATAAAACGGCACAATTCTGGGCAGGAATGGTGGGGGGGAGGAGGAGGATGTTCAGCAGCACGGCAGAAAATGGAAAATGACCCCTGTGTGCCAGTACTGCTCAGGAGGTGCAGGCTGTCACGTTGGTCAGGTGACAACATTTTGGCAGAGGAAGGTGAAGAATTCCCATGGGTCCAGGACTTTCTGGGTCCCTGGGTGCTTCAGCCATGCCAAGCCTGTTCCTGGTGTCCCAGCCCTGGGCAGGCTGAGTTCCCAGGTGCTGCTTGCCCTGCTGCAGGCTGGGTGTGCCCAGTGCCACCTCTGCCATGGCACACCTTGGAGCAGGATCCATCCAGGGCCGTGGGTTTCCAGGGAAGGCTTTCACTGCCTGGGGATGGGAGCAGGGAATTCCTTGCTTCTCCATCCATCTGGTGGCAAAGCAGGATGGAAAAGGTGAGGGGGGAATCAAATCCCCAGCTCAGCCCAGTGCTGGCACCCAGCAGCTCCAGTGAGGCTTTGGAGGAGCTGCCTCCCCAGACAGAGCTTGGCCACCATGTCTGACCCCCCTAGAGAATTCCCAGGGTGGAAAACATTTCCAGGATCACCAAGTCCTGCCCTTGTGCCCAGCCCAGAGCTCTCAGTGCCACCTCCAGCAATTCCTTGGGCACCTCCAGGATGGGCACTGCAACCCTCCCTGGGCAGTTCCAATCCCTGAGCTCCCTTTCCATGGGGAAATTCCTGCTGCTGTCCCCCCTGAGGCCATTCCCTTTCCCTCTTAGGCACATTCCAGGCCACATGGGAGATGCCCCCAGGCCCTGGGGTTTGTCACTGGCTCAGCACTCCCCTGCTGGGGACACTGCACTGTGGCCACCGTGAGGGATGGGCTCTTTGCCCCCTGGCCACCAGTCCTGCAGCTCAGAGGGAGCTCAGAGCATCCCAGCCATCACCAGCTCTTCCTTTCCCTGCACATCCCTGCTCCCATCACTCTGCTGCTCGCTCAGGAGGGCTGGGATGGCCACAGAGGACAGATCAGGGACTGTCACATCGTCACTTCTCCCCTCCTGAATACTCAACAAATGCTGCCTTCTGCTGTCTGCCACCCATGCAGGACCTGTGAACTGCAGAGAGCCAGGCAGCAGCACTCCTCTCATCTGCTCAGCTCCAGCAGCTCAAAGACAGCTTGGCTCTGCAGAGCCTTGGAAACAGCAGCACAGCCTTGCAGCCAGCTTAATTCTGCATTTCAGCCCCTGGAAACACCTTTAGGAAGGGAAATGTGTGGGGAAAGCTGACAGAGTGGCTGTGTTTGACTGCTGGCACATCCTTCTAATTAATTTCTTTGCTGCTCTTCCAAAGCAAAGCTCCTGTCCAGGATCAGAGCTGCTTTCTGCTGGAGCTGCTCAGCCCTGGGATTTGTGCTGTGCTTTCCTGAGGCTCCAGCACCTCCTGCACCTCTGCCTGGAGCTCCCAGAGGGATCTGAACGGCTCTGGATGAGCCAGCCCTGCGTGCTGCCAACCTGGGGCCACCAAAGGGACAGCCTGGTGTCCCACAGGTGACAGCAGAGCCGGCTGGGGCTCATGGCCCTGCCCAGACCCTGCAGGGGTCACTGAGGCTGGGCTGGAGCAGAGAGCAGACAGAGCTAAAGGAATAAAATCGGGATTTATTGAAAGGATCCACCTTGGGCAGTGCAAGAGCCCGGCCAGGGCTGCACCCAAATCAAACCCCAGATGGATCCTGGGCACCAGTTTTACACTTTGATCACTTTTGGTTCATCTCCACACTGGGGTCAATTATCCAAGCACAGCCCCAGGCTATGAAGTCTCAGCCCCTGGCTTTGCCCCCTTTCCTTTTGCTGTTTCTGATTTTTGGGTACCAGTTGTCCTTGATTCTCTGGCTAGAAAGGAATTGTTTTGTCCAACTCCCCTGTGAAGAGAACTCACTGACACTTAATAAGCAGTTTCAGAGTTATACACTCTGAAAGATTCTTCAGAGATTCTGAAGAACAGAAAAGCTGAAACCCAAGGCATGACCAGGATGCTTTGGGAAAAGGCAAATCCAGGCAGCAGCACTGGGCAATGGGAATCACCCTCCCCAGACAGCCCAGGTGCTTTGGGAAAAGGCACTTCCAGGTGGAGGAGCCACCCCGAGTCACTCCCGAGTGGATATTCCAGGAGAAATCTCGACCAGCACAATTTGAGGGGCGGGATCTCCAGCCCTGGACCACACCCGGATGACACACACAGATCTCCCCCCAGCCTTTCCCCAGCGCTGCTGTCCCTCGGTGTGCATTCCCTGCAGCCGGAGCGGCAGGGAGCTGCCACATCCATCACGGCTCTGCTGTTGGAATTAATGAGAGCGCCACAGGTCCGGGCTGTCACTCACTCCCCTCACTTTGCTGCTTCCATATGGCTGCCAGCCGCCAGCTCCCGCTTCCCGAGCCCTGCCAATTACAGCCGCAGCATCCCCACCTCCCCCGATTGCGCTCACAGCTTCATTATTCTAATTAAGCCCGGCAAGAGGAGCCCTCCCTTTCGTGCTGCTGATCCGGCCCTGGCATGCAGTGCTGCAGCAGAGCCCTGGCTGGGGCAGCGCTGGTGGGAAGAGTGCTGGGTAATCGGGATAATCGCGATTATCGGGATGGTCCCTAACCCAGGGAAATGCTCGTTTGGCAGCAAATCTTCCCGGGGTCTGACTTGCAGGAGAATTACTCAGGGATCCTGCAAAGCTACATTGCATTTCCACCCATTTTTTTCCATATTTGTTTTAGGTTCTGCCTTCTGCCCCAAAGAGAGGTGGCAGGAACCCCTTGGGAAAGAAGGGATTTGCCTCTCTCCCCCTGCTGAGGATGGGGTTGTATTTTTTGGGACACTGCCACATCCCTGCATCCATAAATAACATCCCCAGCCTCCCAAATTTTCCTCCTGATAGTCCCTGACTCAAATGTGTTGGACAACAAGTGGTGATCACTCCAAGGAAAGGTGGGAGCAGCACCTCAGCCATGGACTGGGAGGTGGGGCAGAGGATTCCATGCTGGAATTAATGCACTTTATAACAGCTGGGGGGGTTCTGTGCTCTTAAATTGAATTTTTGGGCACAGCAGGAGTGGGTTAATCCCCCTTTTCCTGGAAGGGAGGGATGAGGGAATGCAGGGAGCACTGGGAACAGGGAAGGGAAGGGGAAGGAAAGGAAAGGGAAAGGAAAGGAAAGGAAAGGGAAAGGAAAGGAAAGGAAAGGAAAGGAAAGGAAAGGAAAGGAAAGGAAAGGAAAGGAAAGGAAAGGAAAGGAAAGGAAAGGAAAGGAAAGGAAAGGAAAGGAAAGGAAAGGAAAGGAAAGGAAAGGAAAGGAAAGGAAAGGAAAGGAAAGGAAAGGAAAGGAAAGGAAAGGAAAGGAAAGGAGGAAAGGAAAGGAAAGGGAAAGGGAAAGGGGAAGGAAAGAGGAAGGAAAGGAAAAAGGGAAGAGCTCCTCTGCAGATCCCGGTGCCTCAGCCCTGCTCTCCCTTGGGATTTGCTGCCCTTTGAATCGCTGGAATTTTGCTCTCAGCGTTGCTCTGACGAGCTCAGCCAAGAGATGGAAGTGCTGGGAGGGAGCCAGAGCAGAGCTGCTCCTGCTCGGGGGCGGAGAGACAGCAGGGATATTTCTCCATCTCTCCTCCCTCTCCGTGCTCTGTGACACTGAGCAGCCTCTGGAAAAGCCTTTGGAAACCAGGGGCTGCTCTCTGCCTTAAAGCAGGCTTTAATTTTTCTCACCCCTCCCCAAATTTTAAGTTACATTTTTCAAAGAATTCAGTATCTAATTCCGATTTTAATTTTCCAAACACTCCTGTTTGTTTTTGTTTTTTTTTTAAATTGTTCTTTCCCTGGTGTCCCTTCTCCCACCATAGTTTGGAGTAGAAGCAGGAGGCTTCCAGGAAAACTGGGAATCGTTTGTGTGGCAAAAATTCAGGGTATCTTGAAAAAAATCCCAAAATTTCCCCACAATTACCCGCTGTCCAGTTCCTGAGACCCCCTCACTGAATGCTCTGAGCTTCAAGTCCCACCTTCCTCATCTCCTGATATTCCCCATTCCTGGCACCACTTTGGAATCATCTCCTGGTCCTTCCCTGAGTTGTGCCCTCACCCTGAAGGGGCATCCTGGAGAAATCCCTGCCTGGGAATGGGACACTGGGGTCTCAGGATGGGACTGGCACCTGCCTGGCAGAGCTGGTGACCCCTGGAATTCCAGCTGTGGCAGAACCAGTGACCCCCGGAATTCCAGCTGCTGAGAGCTGGTGATCCCTGGAATTCCACTTCTCTGGCAGAGCCATTGACCCCTGGAATTCCAGCTGCTGGCAGAGCTGGTGATCCCTGGAATTCCATTTCTCTGGCAGAGCCATTGACCCCTGGAATTCCAGCTGCCTGGAAGAGCTGGTGACCTCTGGAATTCCAACTGCCCAGCAGAGCTGGTGATCACCTAGAATTCCAGATACATGGCAGAGCCAATGGCAGTTGGAATTCCAGCTGTTGGCAGAGCTGGTGACCTCTGGAATTCCAGCTGCTGGCAGAGCCATTGATCCCTGGAATTCCAGCTGCTGGCAGAGCTGATGGTCCCCTGGAATTCCAGCTGCTGGCAGAAGCAGTGACCCCTGGAATTCCAGCTGCTGGCAGAGCTGATGGTCCCCTGGAATTCCAGCTGTGGCAGAGCCATTGACCCCTGTTATTCCAGCTGTGGCAGAGCCATTGATCCCTGTTATTCCAGCTGTGGCAGAGCAGTGATCCCTGTTATTCCAGCTGTGGCAGAGCAGTGACCCCTGCTATTCCAGCTGTGGCAGAGCAGTGATCCCTGTTATTCCAGCTGTGGCAGAGCCATTGACCCCTGTTATTCCAGCTGCTGACAGAGCCATTGACCCCTGCTATTCCAGCTGTGGCAGAGCAGTGACCCCTGCTATTCCAGCTGTGGCAGAGCCATTGACCCCTGCTATTCCAGCTGTGGCAGAGCCATTGACCCCTGTTATTCCAGCTGCTGACAGAGCCATTGATCCCTGCTATTCCAGCTGTGGCAGAGCCATTGATCCCTGCTATTCCAGCTGCTGACAGAGCCATTGATCCCTGCTATTCCAGCTGTGGCAGAGCCATTGATCCTTCTATTCCAGCTGTGGCAGTGGGAGGGGCAGCAGCAGCAGCAGCAGCCCAGGCACGCCGGCTCTGCCATGGGGAGCACTTTCCCCATGAGTTATTGCCAGGTTAAAGGGTTGTGATAGTGCCAATATCCCGAGCTGGGTTATTGTGTTATTAATGTGTGCCTGTCGCTGGCCATTAGCGCTGTGATCAATCCCCGCTGACAGGGGCTGCTTAGGCTGTCACACTTTGTTTTATCTGCCATCCTTAGACTTTTACTAACTCAGAAATTGCTAATCCAATCTCCTCTAACCCAGTTAGGGGAGGACATTGTCTGTGTGCTGCTCAGAGCTGGAGTTGGGCAGGGGAGGTGGCTCAGGGTGGCAGAGCCACCTCGTGTTCCTCCTGGAATTATGGAATGGCCTGGGCTGGCAGGACCTTCCAGGTCATCTTGCTGTAAATAAAATAAATAAATAAATGAGGATAATAAATAAATAAATAATAAAGAGATCAAGCAGAATTAAATACGATCAAATTAAATGATTTTTAATACGGTCCTCGACAGCCACAATCGAGCCCGGGTGAGCTCACAACGATCCGACCTCTGTCGCTTCGGATCCCCCAGTGTTCACAAATCCCTCTTGGTCAGCCCCGTTTTTATACAGTTTTTTTCTAACCTGGAGCAAAGGTCCTCTTTTCTTTTCGTCGTTTCACATATTCATGCAGCTTTTCTTTCTCTGCATGGGCTGGACAAAACCATGTTCTGGGAAGCGATGGATTTTGGTGAATGCAGATTTTGGCTCAAGGGAAGCAGGCTTTGAGGTGTAGTTTTCCCTGGCTACTCCGGTTTTCTTAATTATCGATACTTGTCGGGTGTTCATCGCTCGGGTGTTTCCTGGACAGTTTCTGAAGGGCCAATCTCTACCTCTATTAACTTGCTAATTTGGGTTCTTCAGCCTTTGTTGGCGATGCAGTGAAGCAATCCCTGTTCCTCCCTCCGCAGCTTTACGTTCCAAAGTTTCCTTATTATTTTCTTTATTTATCCAAACAGGATTTATTTCACATTAATTACAAACCAGCACGAATTATTTTACAACACGTATTACAATCTCATGCCACCTCTGGTGTCCGGGTGAGACGGGCCAGCCCCACCCCAGGGTGCTGCTGGATGTGGCCAGCACAATGTGGGGCTCCTGGGGCGAATCCAGAGCTGCTCCAGGGCTGGGGGGGCTCAGGAGAAGAGCTCTGGTGTCACTCTGGGTGTGACAGGACCAGGGCTAAGCCCAGCTCAAGCCCCTCTGTTCCTGCCAGCTTTGAGAGCAGCTTAAACTGTTTAAGCAGCTGCTCTGCAGTTTAAGATTAAGCCAGCCTTTGGAGCAGCCTAAGCAGTTTAAAATACTCCAAAGGCTTAGCATGAGAGCCAGTTTAAGTTGCTGTAGGGCTTAGGGCAGGGACGTGCAGCTGGATCTTCACAGGGGCTGCCAAGGGAGGGGCTCTGCAGAGGGCACAGCTCCTGGCCAGCCTCTCCTGCCCGTGTCCAGCCCGGAGTTCTGGGCTGTGCCAGCTGTGAATGCTCTGACCTTGTCCTGCAGCATCCCAGGAGCTGCTCCTGCAGCCTCACTGCCCGGGAACAGGGGAAAAGCAGGTCCAGAAAACTGTGGAATTGGAAGGAAGGAGGGAAGGATTCCAGGAAGGATTCCAGAATTCCAGGAAGGATGGATTCCAGGAAGGATTCCAGGAAGGATTCCAGGAAGGAAGGAAGGAAGGAAGGGAGGGAGGGCGGAAGGGAGGAAGGGAGGAAGGATTCCAAAAAGAAAAGAAAGAAGGATTCCAGGAAGAATTCCAGGAAAGAAAGAAGGATTCCAGGAGAACACTGCTTTTGACCTGAGGCCTTGGAGAAGCTTCCAAATTTGAGTGATGGAGTTAAAATCACTGGTGTGTAGTTAAACAGAAATGTGTGAGTTCACATGGTGAAGGATTTGGAATTTGAGGTTTTTATAATATAGTAATAAGTATGGGACAAGATGGAGGATTTTGGGTGGTGTCTCTTTCTGTGCTCATCTTCCTTCCTCTTCATATTTCAAGCAATAGTTTCTAATTAGACAGTTAATGCTGCACTGAAGGTCACAAGAATTTGATTATTGAGTTAAAAATACAAATAATATAAGTGTTATTTCTCTATTAGACTGTTTCAGAAACCTTGTAGCTAGCTGAATTCATCTCCATTTTGCTCACTTCTAGCTGGTGAATGTTGCTGAACTTTCTGTACTTTTGATAAAATTTAATAAACAACTAAGCCTGAACACAAAAAATCTGTTTCTTTCGTTTTTTTGTTTTTTTTTTTTAAATTCTAGCTCTAAATAAAAAAAAAAAAAAAAAAAAAAAAGAAAAAAAAAAAAGAAAAACAACACCCCCAAAACCAAACCACTAATTAAGTAGTACAAAAAGCACCACCACCATTACCCTCCTGCACTGAGCCCAGCCAGGATGGAACAGCCTGGGAGAAATTGCCACTCTCTGAGAGTTTGGGAAACCTTTAACCAGGAGCTGGGGATGCTCTGGGACTGCCCCTCAAGGAGCAGGGAGGCTGCAGGAGGCTCAAGCTGCTTAAACTCAGGACTCGCTGCAGCCTTAAGGCCTTTAAGCCCTGGGGTGACACCGAGGGTTTAAGCTCTTACCCAGCTTTAGGCCGGGCTTAAACCTTCACGTGGGCACCAGGGAGGGGCTGCATCCTGCTCTGCCCCCCAGGAGGGGCCCCACAGCTCAGCCTTGGGGTCTCATTCCCGTTCCCACAGCTCCAGGGAGAGCTAGTGGGGGAGAAGTGGCACTTCCAGCTCCCCAAAATTTTCTGGTGAAAGGCAGAACTCTGGGCGTGAAGAGCCAAGTGTCACCTGGGAGAGCTTCCCCTCCCTGCTGCTGGTGGCTGAGAGCATCACAGGGGATTTTATGGTGTCAGACACATTCCCAGAGGGCTCTGTCCCCCATTCCTGCAGGATCAGAGCTGGGATAACCCCGTGCTGCTGGCAAGAACCTGTCCCTAAAGCTTTCCCTCCTGCAGGACACGTCCCCAAAGTGCAGCTCACAGGATGGGGATGGTGATGCTGGGCTCAGACAGGAGGGAAAAAAAGCCTCAGGGAGATTTTAGTGTTCCTAAGGGCTTGGGGTTCATCCTGCTTGGGCTTAGACAGGAGGGAAAAAACCCTCAGAGAGATTTTAGTGTTCCTAAGGGCTTGGGGTTCATCCTGCTTGGGCTTAGACAGGAGGGAAAAAACCCTCAGAGAGATTTTAGTATTCCTAAGGGTTTGAGGTTGGTCCTGCCTGGGCTTAGACAGGAGGAGAAAAATCCTCATGGAGATTTTAGTGTTCCTAAAGGCTTGGGGATGGTCCTGCCTGGGCTCAAACAGGAGGGGAAAATCCCTCAGGGGGATTTTAGTGTTCCTAAAGGCTTGGGGATGGTCCTGCCTGGGCTCGGATGTAGGGGAAAAACCCTCATGGAGATTTCAGTGCTCCTAAGGGTTTGGGGATGGTCCTACCTGGATTTAGACAGGAGAGGAAAAACCCTCAGGGAGATTTCAGTGTTCCTAATTCCTTGTGGGATGGCTGCAGAGCTCAGCACCTGCCTGTGCCCTGATCCCAGAACCATCCAGGGGCCAGGCCCAGCTCCCAGAGCCTTTTGTCCCTCCCTGCACTGGAGGTGAGCAATTCCAGCCTGCAGGAATCCCTCTCCAGACTCCCCTGTAGTGCAGAGGAGCACCTCCAGTGCTGGCACAGCCCTGCAGGTCCTGCTGCAGTTCTGAATTCCCTGCATGTGCAGCCCCTGCCAGACCTTCCCAAGGGTGCAGCATTCTGCAAAGATGGATTTGTGCCACTGGTAATTGTGCACACAAAAATCAGGGAATCACTGAGGTGGGAAAATCCCTCCCAGCCCATCCAGTCCCAGCTGTGCCCCATCCCCACCCTGTCCCCAGCCCAGAGCTCTCAGTGCCACCTCCAGGATGGGCACTGCAACCCTCCCTGGGCAGTTCCAATCCCTGAGCTCCCTTTCCATGGGGAAATTCCTGCTGCTGTCCCCCCTGAGCTCCCCTGGCCCAGCCTGAGGCTGTTTGCTGTCACTTGGACATGTCTGAGTGGCACAGGAAACAGCAGGATCCATTTTATGCTTTTATTTGGGCATCTGGGACGTTGCTTTTGGAGGCTGACCTGACAATTCCTCATGGTTGGGTTTCTCCTCCTCTCTTAAAAGTTCAGGTGAGTTTCAGGCTAAGGTGCAAATTCACCCCTCGGGTGAATAACAGGGTGTGTCCCCAGCTCGGTGACCTTCATCAGAATTCCACAATTCCCAGCATGGGAAGGAGCAGAGGGGATCAAAGCAGGGAAAGGGGCAGGGAATGTCTGGGTCTGCAGTTGGAGGGGCCTCCCAGCATTGTCCCACTGGACCTGGAGGGCTGCAAAGCCCATAAACAATCTGGGATGTGGGATTTGGGACACACAGCCTGGGACAGCAAAGCCCATGGACAAAAGGAGCTGTGTGGGTCCCTGGCTGTTGCTTCCCTTCATCTTGCAGACTTTAAAGAGTGTCCTGGGTTCCAATACAGGATGTGGCCAAAAATGTGAATTCTGTCCCCATCTGTTGAGTGCCCCTGATCTCCTGGCACACATTATCTGCTCATGGGCCATCTTTAAACCAGCTGGGCAATCATCTTTATCTTCCCACAGCCCATCCTCCCTCCAGGAGATATCTCCTGTTAATGGCCACTGAGTCCCAGGGCATGACTGATAAAATTCCATCATCCCATGGGAGATGCTCCAGCCAGGGGAGCAGCCAAGCCTTTCCTACCCAGATAAAAACTGACATTTGGGACACCAAGGAACCTTCTTTCCACTGGATTCCAGAGGAAAGCCAGACCTTTGCACATCATCCCTGGAGCTTCAGAGGAAACTGCACCTTCTCCAGGAGCACTGCTCCAGCTGAACCACATCTGCCCCTGCAGGAGGATGCAGCCACCATTGAATGGGACTGTGCCAACACCCTGACTGACTGACGGGTGTCAGCTTGGATTCTGACTCTGGCAGGGCTGGGATTGTTCTGTGTAATGCTGCATTTCTATTTTAATTTTCCTAGTAAAGAACTGTTATTCCTAATTCCCATATCTTTGCCTGAGAGCCCCTTAATTTCAAAATTATAACAATAATTTGTAGGAAGGGGGTTTACATTCTCCATTCCAAAGAGAAGTTTCTGCCTTTATTGGCAGACACCTGCCCTTCACACCAGGACAAGGAGGTTGCAGCATTTTTCTCTCAGCCCCTCCAATCCCATTTTCAGACATTGGAATTGTGAATTCTGCAATCCTGTGTCCTTCCCACCCAAAGAGAAGCAAAGCAGAGCAGCTGTGAACCAAAATTGCTTCAGGAGCATTCCCAGAGCCCCCCTTTTTTTAGATGGGAACACAAAAAGTGGGGCTTGCAGTTCTGCACCTGGCAGGGCCTGGTTTGCTGGTGCAGCAGGTGAGGCCAGAGGGCCCCTCTCACAAATGCCACGTTGGATTTTTCCAGCCTATCTCCTTCTCCTGCCTGTGGAATTTGAGCATGGAGCTCTCAGCCCAGCTGTGCCATCACAGAGTCCTGGGAGAGGCAGCTGAGTCAGGTCCAGATTGATTAGAGCTGGTTTTAAATTAATTCGACTGGGAGGGGCACCGAGGACCTCAGAGTCGCTTCTATATTTTGATTTTTCATGCTGGGATTGTGCTCTTGATGTCACTGTTCCAACTGCTGCACTTGAAAGTGCCCATCAAATGCAAAAATGTCTTTGTTATCTAAATAAAAGGTTGCATTTCAGGTAAAAGAGGGGTTTAATGACCATAATTTTCCTTTCACTCTGCTCATTTGGCCAGCTGAAAGGAGCAGCTTTTGTGCCTGTGAGGCTGCACAGGAACACTGGGAGCCCCTGGCTCACTCCCCTATTTTTGCAAACCAAATTCCTCATTCAGGTGTGGATGGAATTTGGGCTCCCGGGATTTTAATTCCTGTACTTTTAGCAGATGTAGCTGCAGCTGATGGATTTTCAGGACAGGAGAGTTCTGTTTGTGGGTCTGGACCGTTCTCACCTCTGGAATCTCCCTTGGAGAGGTGGGGAGGTGTCCCTGACGTCTCCTCAGCAAAGAGCATTTATTTGTATTTAAATCCTTTATCTGTTCTCTTCTGTTCACACCAATTTCAACCCGGACCTTGGGAAATACCGGGAAAAACAAGAGATTTGTCAGGGATTTTGCACCCTCGTTAGCTGCTCCCTAATGAGCCAGCAGCAAACCTGAGAATAAAAAGATGCCAGGATGGAGCAGAATGAAACATTCCCGTTTTCAAAGAGGGAAAACTGGGAAGGGCTCAAGAGCACAGGCACAGAAGGGCTCAGTGTGATCAACCCCACAAAATTTCCTCCTGTTTTCCCCAAGAGCTGCCACCAGCCCAGCTCCCCTCTTGCCAGGCAGGAGAGCTGGAGGTGTGGGAGAGGGAAAATGGGAAAATTGGGTTCTGTGGCTTCCTGGGATATTTCCAGCCCTGGTTTGTGTCGTTTTTAGGATGTACCTGCCCAAAATGAGGTGCTCTAAGAGTGGCTGTTCCTGATTCCTGCTGGGGAGGAGAGAGACCCCCAAAATCCTGCAAGGATACCCAGCCCCAAATCTGGCACCCCCAAAATCTTGCAAGGATACCCAGCCCCAAATCTGGCACCCCCAAAAATCCTGCAGAGATGTCCAGCCCCAAATATTGCATCCCCAAAATCCTGCAAGGATGTCCACCCCAAAATCCTGCACAGATGTCCAGCCCCAAATCTGACACCCCCAAAATCCTGCCCAGATGTCCAGCCCCATATATTGCACCCCCAAAATCCTGCACAGATATGCAGTCCCAAATCTTGCACCCCATAAAATCCTGTAAGGATGTCCAGCCCCAAATCTTCACTCCCCAAAATCCTGCACAGATGATCAGCCCCAAATCTTCAACCCCAAAATCCTGCAAGGATTTCCAGCCCCAAATCTTCAACCCCAAAATCCTGCAAGGATGTCCAGCCCCAAAACTTCACTCCCCAAAATCCTGCACAGATGATCAGCCCCAAATCTTCAACCCCAAAATCCTGCAAGGATGTCCAGCCCCAAAACTTCACTCCCCAAAATCCTGCACAGATGTCCAACCCCAAATGTGGCGACCCCCAAAATCCTGCACAGATGTCCTGCCCCAAATCTTCACTCCCCAAAATCCTGCACAGATGTCCTGCCCTAAATCTTCACCCCCCAAAATCCTGTAAGGATTTCCAGCCCCAAATCTTCCCAAAACCCAGCCCAGGTGTCCAGCCTGGAGCAGGGCAGGAATGTGGGATCCCCTCCCCACCCTGTTGTGGTGTCAGATCCCAAAATCCCCCCGGTTGGTCCCCGATGTGTTTCCCACCGTCCCTGCTGCCCTGGGATGTGGTTGCCATGGCAATCCATGCCCGAGGTCCTGTGGAGCATCCCCAGCTCCTTCCCTGCTCCTGCTGAGCAATTCCTGCATCCCAGCCCCAGGGACAACCCTCAGGGCTTTGCTCCCCACACTTTTGCCACCGTTTCACCTCCAAACCTGACACATCTGAGCAGGAGGAGCCAAGGAGGGGCATTTTTGGCTTCCCAAAGATATTATCTGACAACATTGCAAAAAAAAAAAAAAAAAAATTAAAAAAAATTAAAACATTTCACCCGTTCAAACTGTGCGTGGAAAGGGTTTCTGAACCCATTTTCTAATTGCTCCCTGTCATTAAGGAGGATCAAAGTGAGCCTGAGCCATTTGAAAACGTGTCTGGAGCCAGAGCCCACGAGCTTTGTCTCCTAACAGACATTTAATAGTGGCTGATTAATATGAAAGTGCTGCTGCCTTCAAATATCAATATTAACTTGAACTTTGCCTTAAGTAAGCTGGAGCCTATATTTGAAAAAGTAATGTGTTAAATAAAAACCAGTCATTCCCCACTGGATTTTTTTTCTTTGGACTCCTTTTTGTTCCTGGCCCTCAGGTAAGGACCTGAGCCTGTTTCTCTGCCCAGGGATGCACAAAGGGAGCTGGAAGTCCTGGATTCCCAGCTCCTGAGGCAAACAGTGGGATAGGAACACCCAGGAATGGCTGGACACGAGTGATTAACAGAGCTGCTTCATCACCAGCCATGCAGGATCTGAAAAAACACTGCAAATGTTCCACCAGGAGAGAAATGACCCCAATAAAGAGTTTGCTGAGCTGCCTGCCAGGGAGAGCTGCATTTCTGTGGCTCCTGGTTTTATTTTTTCCTGTGCTGCTGATTTTATTCCCTTTTCCTGCCCCATCCCAGGATCTTCACTGAGTGCTGGTGATTCTTTGGCTGTGGGATATTTTTCTCTGTTATTAATGAACTGCCAAACCTGAAAATAAAACTGAAGCCGAGTGTATCTGCATGGAAAAGAGCTGCTTTTAATTGGCCTTAGGTTGCTCAGTTTGTTGGGAGGACAAACTCCAAGACTCTTCATCTTCCCAGAAAAAGAGCTGCTGCAGCAGAGAATCAAGGAAATGTGGGAAAAGGGCAGGAAAAATTAGCTTGGACCACTTCAAGGGGATAAAAATCATTCCCTGTGTGGGAATGAATCCCCCAGGGCTGGGTCTTGGTGGCTGTGGTGTGTCAGAGGAGCCTGGGCAGGTTCCTGCAGGATTTAGGGATGGCAGCTGAATCCCAAGGCTCAGCGTTGGCAGCACTTCCCAGGAAAACAGGGATTGCACTTCCAGAATGAATCCTGCAGGGAATAAACAACTCACTCCTGATTCCTGGCTGGGGGGAAGGGCAGGGTGGCTCTGCAGCCTCTCAGGGGATTAAATTTGCTGCCAAAATGGATATCAGCCTGGTTTGGGAAGGAACTGGCAGCTCTGCTTTAAGGATCTGTGTGGCAAGAAGAGGTTTTATTCCACTTCCTTGGCTGCTTCCACAGCAAAGCCAGGAAAACACCTGGAGAGGGAAGATGCTGTTCAGTGGGAGGGCAAGGTCAGTCCCAGCTGATGCAGGACAACAAATCCAAGTCCTCACCCCAAATTCCCCCCAGCTCTGTACAAGGAGCACTGAGATGGTACCAGAGAAATTCCCAAGCACAGGGAAGTTGGGAAAAGCTTTGGTCCCATCAGGGCCTCAAACAGAGGCTCAGAAACCAAATATTCCCAAATCCCAGAGCAGCTGAGCCTGGAGGGGACCTCTGGAGATCACCTGCTCCAAGCCCTGCACAGGCAGAGTCACCTGGAGCAGGTGTTCCACTTCCAGGAGGAGTTTGGGAATCTCCAAGGATGGGAACATCATAACCTCTCGTGGAACTCCAAGTGTTCAATGCCCTTCCCAATAAAATCTCCTCACAGGAGAGAAAATTCCTGAATTTCCATGTGTGCCTGCTGTCACTGGGAGCACTGGGAGCACTGGGAGAAAAGCTCCCACCAGCCCATTGCTCCAGCCTGTGGGTGTCCCTCTGAGGCACCATTTCTCCATCAGGTGTTTTATGGAATCACAGAATGGGTTGGGTTGGAAGAGACCTCAAAGTTCATCCCATTCCAACCTCTGCCATGGCAGGGACACCCCCCATTGCCCCAGGTGCTCCAAGCTGGCCTGGGACACTGCCAGGGATCCAGGGCAGCCACAGCTGCTCTACAACCTGTGCCAGAGAGGAATTCCATCCCAATATCCCGTCTCAACCTTCCATTTTCTGCTTAAATCCATTTCCTTTTCCCTGAGAAACAATGTCCCCCCTCTGTCCCTCTTGCTGCCCCAGTTCCTCCCAGCCACAGACAGGACACACTGGAGATGTTTTCTCCTTGCACAACTATTCCAGTGGTCCTGCTGGAGCCTGGAGTGCTGTGATCCCCTCCAAGGAGATGTTTATCCAGGTTTGTTGGGTTAAAAACCACAGGGAGCAGCTGCCTGGAGCTGTGACCTGCAGAGCCCAGCGTGTGATTCCCACAGGAATTTTTGGGACAAACCCAGCCAGTCTGGCTTAAACCAGTCTGGTGACAACCTTGTGGGATCTCTGGAGCCTGGGCAATCTCCTGGCTGCCATGCAAAGGCAGAAGATGCAAATCCACGGCCAGAGGAGCAGGAGATGGGAGTTCAATGGGATTCCTGTGCCTGGAGAGGGAATTCAGGAGGTCTGGAGCCTCTCCTGCACTCAGGGCACGGACTGAGCCCTCGTGTCCCCCTGGGCTCCAAAGGGAAGAGCCTGGGACAGCACATGATTCCTCATGGGAATGGGGATGGAGCAGCACGAGAGCTTCAGGGATCTGGAGGGGATCTTCTCCCCCCAGGATGCACAGGACATTCCAGAGGAATCCCTGCAGGCTGGATTCCAGCCCCTGGAGCTGTGCAGGACGAGGGGAACGTGCCCTGGGTGCTGTTTGCTGGCACGGGAGCAGCAACTGAAGCGTGTCAATAACAAACCAACAGAGCACTGCCAGCAGAAAATGGCATTTCAATGGCACTCTGTTGGAATAAAGAATTTCCACGGGAATACATTGATTTCAAGGAAAATTTAATTTGGGGGAAAGAAAGGGAACCAAAGAAAGGGAGAGAAGACATTTTGTGAGCAGTGGAAGCTCGCACACCTCTCTTGCAGGGAATACTCCATTTGTTACCCCACAATTGACTTTATTTCCCAGCTCATTCACCATCCTGCAATTATGGAATTTGATGGAAGCGCTCAGCTCCGATCCAGCCTCCACTTTTGGCAGCTCCTGCCAGACTGGAACTTGCAGCAGAGCCAGGTGTTTCTGGGAGCTGGTTTCAGATGGAAAGCATTGCAGGGAATGGAGCTGAGCTGTGCTGTGGCAGCACTTCGAGGCCTCCAGACCCCCCGAGCCTGTTTCCAGCCACAGAATCATGGAATTAAGGTTGGAAAAGACCTCTGAGGTCATCAAATCCAACCTCTGGCCCACCCCACCTTCTCAACTGAGCCATGGCACCGAGTGCCACATCCAGGCTTTCCTTAAGCACCCCCAGGGATGGGGAGCTCGCCCCATGGGCAGCCCATCCCCTGCTGCTTCCTCTGAGCAAAGCTTTGCCTTGGCTGCCCTGAGCTTCCTGATCATTCCTGGTTTTCTTCCTGCCCTGGAGAAGCCCCCAGACCCAGACAAATCCCCAGCCCTGCAGCTTTTCTGTGTGCTTCCCTCAGCTCTTTGTTTGTTCTGCCTTCCTGGAATCCTTCCTGGAATCCTTCCTGGAATCCTGGAATCCATTCTGGAATCCTTCCTTCCTGGAATCCTTCCTTCTTTCCTGGAATCCTTCCTGGAATCCTTTCTGCAATCCTTCCTTCCTGCAATCCTTCCTTCCTGGAATCCTTCCTTCCTGGAATCCTTTCTGCAATCCTTCCTTCCTGCAATCCTTCCTTCCTGGAATCCTTCCTTCCTGGAATCCTTCCTGGAATCCTTCCTTCTTTCCTTCCTGGAATCCCTCCTTCCTTTCTGGATCCTTCCTTCCTGCCTGGAATGTTCTCCTGGCTGCTCCCAGAGCTCAGGTAACCCCACAAGCCCCAGGATGCAGCTCTGGCCGTTTCCAGGGATGGATCGAGTGTTTCTCCACTGGAAAAACACCCACTGCCCTCCTGGGTGCTCCCACGAGATTTCAGGGAGATAAAAACAATCCCCAAGCAAGCCAAGGTGTCCATGAACACCAAGGAGGGCAGGGGATCCCAAATCCCATCCCAGGGAAGCAGAAAGGACTCTGGAGTTCAAACCTCGGCGTATCTTGGCCATCAGGATTAGGATAAGGGGATTATGGCACCTGCTCGGGTCTCTCTGAACTTCAAAGGCTCCTGGCACTCCTATTTTTGGATGTATCCCTGAGTAATTAAACAAAGCAACTTTAGAAGGAAGGAATTTCCATGCTGGAAAAGCCCAGCCACCATCCCTGAGGGAGGTTCAGGCTCCTGCTCCAGCCTGCTGAGGAAGGGGCCAGAATTCCTGCAGGGATGGCAGCTGGATGGGTGGATGGTGCTGGAGCCCCTCTGGTCACATCCAAGACACAGAGCAAACCTGCCAGGAGCAGTCCCTGCTCATGGAAAAGCAAATTTTGGGATCAGGATGAGCTGTCCATCACCTCCTGGAGCAGGAGGAGGCAATGGCAGGACCTGCTGCTCTCCTGAAGCCTCTCCAGTGGTTACTGGGATTCAGGATTCATCCCAGGCTGGGAAAACAGCTTTTTTTCTGGATGATTCCTGCTTTCCTGCCAGGCTTGCAGCAGGTAGAGGCAGCGTCCTGCTGGGCTCTTTGTGACTGACTGTGCCACCCACTTCCCCAGGAACGGGAATTTTGGGGCTTTAATGAGCCAGCCGAGCCCTGGAAATTGCTTGTGGAGTATTGATTGGTGTCCAGGCTGCAAGGAAAAGGGATTTTCACTCATTAGCTGGGAGATGTCGGGGCTGTGGGACTGATCTGAAAGCGGCACAGAAACAGGAATTATTCCTCTGGTTTTGTTTGGGGGTTTTATTTCCTTTCCATTGAGTCTCAGCTAACATTTACAGGAGTCCAGCCTGGATGTGCTGCTGAGGGGGAGGTGTGGAAAAGCAGCACAGCTACACCTGAAACAGAAAAAAAAATGGGAATTTTCTCATCCTGTGTATCCAAATGAGATCTGGGGGTGCCTGGAGATAACAGGTTCCTCCTTTTGTGCCCAGTAAGAGCAGACTGGTGCAACTGGTACCCCAGGGAGCATCCCCTGCATCCCTCCCTCCCCCAGGAATGAGTCATGGAGTGCTCATGTCCAGCTCCTTCCCGAGCTCTGCCTCGCTCCAATTAGGCAGGAAAAATGTGTGGAAATGAAAGGAGCTGTGTGGAATTTCCAGCAGCTGGGAACTTCCCAAAATGGTTGAGTTCCAGTCGATCTGGGGATGTGGAGCTCGCCCTGCACAGCTTCACTTGATGCCTCCCAAAATGTTTTGGGGCTGTTGGTGTGCCCGAGGTTCCCGTGGGAATGGCAGGGCCAGGGGCTCTGTGTCCCAGCAGGAAACCAGGAAAACATTCCCAGCTCCTGCTGGGGCTCCCATCTGAGCATTCCCACCTCTGCCCGGCCATTTTGTGCTTTTTTGGGATCTGCTTTGGATTCCCAGCAGTGATTCCTCTCCAGTATTGGCTGGTGGCTGGCATTTCATCCCAGAGGCTGTGGAAAAACAGGGATACACAGCTGGTCAGACAGACAGCAGGACAGACCCAGATGTGCCATGGACAGACAGTTCCCAACCCCAGCCAGCAGCTCTTCCTTAGGATCTGGATTAGGGAGCTCAGGCAGAGCCAGCCTGGATCCCACAGGGATCCTGCAGGATTCTGGGGTCCCTTTGGAGCTCTGATCCAGCTCTGTGCCCCCATGGAGCCATCAGCAGGGATGGGCTGCAGGATGCAGAGCTTTGCTCCTGCAGTTCCCAGCATTCCCAGAAAATCTGAGCTCCCTGAAGCCCCTCCAGGGCTGGCCTGGAGATCCCGCCCCTCAAATTGTGCTGGTCGAGATTTCTCCTGGAATATCCACTCGGGAGTGACTCGGGGTGGCTCCTCCACCTGGAAGTGCCTTTTCCCAAAGCACCTGGGCTGTTTGGGGAGGGTGATTCCCATTGCCCAGTGCTGCTGCCTGGATTTGCCTTTTCCCAAAGCATCCTGGTGATGCCTTGGGTTTCAGCTTTTCTATTTTCAGAATCTCTGCTGCTTAGTGTGTAACTCTGAAACTTCATATTAGGTGTTAGTAAGTTCTCTTCACAGGGGAATTGGACAAAACAATTCCTTTCTAGCCAGAGAATCAAGGACACCTGGCACCCAAAAATCAGAAACAGCAGCGAGGGAAAGGGGACAAAGCCAGGGGCTGAGACTTCATAGCCTGGGGCTGTGCTTGGATAATTGACCCCAGTGTGGAGATGAACCAAAAGTGATAAAAGTGTAAAACTGGTGCCCAGGATCCATCTGGGGTTTGATTTGGGTGCAGCCCTGGCCGGGCTCTTGCACTGCCCAAGGTGGATCCTTTCAATAAATCCCGATTTTATTCCTTTTGCTCTGTCTGATCTCTGCTCCAGCCCAGCCTTTCCAGGCATCCTGGGCTGTTTTGGGAAGGTGATTCCTTTTTCCTGGTGCTGCTGTGTGGATTTGCAGCTCACACCTTGATCCAGGTGCATTTCCATCCCCTGCAGTTCCCAGAGATTTTCTGCAGCACCCAAACCCTCCCGAGGGGCAGCCAGGCACTCCAGCTCGCTGCCAGCCATCCCTGGGATGAGATGGAAGGAAGGCAGGAAGCTCGGGAGCACCTCTCCCTTCCTGAGCCACGCTGCCAGGGCAGCCTTCAGTGAAATATCAATAACTCCTGGCTATCAAAAAAATAAATCCAGCCCAAAAGTGCCAATCCCTGGCCTGCACGTGCCCCCCCCGGCTCCCCCTCAGCCCCACGATCGATCTCTGTTTAATTAAACCCTGGCAATGGCTCTCACGTGGGGGCAATTCTGCTGACTCGGCCACTCGGGGATTTTTATGCATCTCTTTCTGCTTTGCTTTTCCATTAACTTATTTTTCCCTTTGTAATAAGGGCTTGTCAGTGTAATTTATCCAGCGGCGCAGGAAGCACGGCCAGCCCGGGGAGCCATTCACAGCTTGCCAGGGATAAACACAATTACACATTTTTAAATGTCAGCCTTCAGGAGAAGGAATGAAAAAGGTAAACTCTATAAATTGCAGGCAGAGGCACACAGAGAGAGGGCTGCTCTCCATCTGAGGAACTTGCACGTCCACGGGCATGTCCTGCATCTCTGGGATGCAGAGGAACAAAGGGAAGGCCTCCAGGAACCCATAGAGAGTGGCAGCAGCTCTTGAGCTTTGCTGTGGAGGGTTTTGAAGAGCAGCTGGTGAAGTGTGGTGGCCTGGCAAGTGTCCCCTCCTCGTCACCCACTGCAGGCCAGATGCTGGGGAGAGCCCTGCTCATCTCCCTGCAGCTGCTTTGATCTCGCTGCCGTGAGAAGAGGGGAGTTCAGCTGGATTAAACGAGAGCCACTTACATAATCTGTTTAAAATTCCAGCAGCACATTCCCAGGGAAAGGCAGGGGGAGAGCAGCCACCGACTCGGGAGCTCTGCTGCTGCTTCCCTGCTCCTGCTGGGCTTGGGGCTGGGGGAAGCACCCCCAGGGACAGGGTGACAGCCACCGTGTCACTGAGCCACCCTGGATACCTGCTGGAAAGGGAGGAAAGCTGGGATGGAGAGGGGAGGCTTGTAATTAACAGGCTCTACTAACGAGCAGCAGTTTGGGTTCTGTCAAAAGCCACTTTTTTGGGAGGGTGTTGTTTCAGAGGAGGCTGCACCAGTGGTTTTTGACTCCAAGCCTGGAGCAGGTGGGATCCAGAGCAGCTTTGCTCCTGCAGTTCCCAGAATTCCCAGAAAATCTGAGCTCTCTGAAGCTCATCCAGTGCTTCAGTGTGGAAATCCCACACCCCAAATCAGCACTTCTCCCAGAATATCTGCATCACCATCCCATGGGATTGGCTCAGGGTGGCTGCCTGTGCTGGGTTGATGTGGCCAGAAATGTGAATTCTGTCCCCATCTGTTAACCCAGCTGGGGCAGTGCCCCTGATCTCCTGGCACACATTATCTGCTCATGGGCCATCTTTAAACCAGCTGGGCAATCATCTTTATCTTCCCACAGCCCATCCTCCCTCCAGGAGATATCTCCTGTTAATGGCCAGTGAGTCCCAGGGCATGACTGATAAAATTCCATCATCCCATGGGAGATGCTCCAGCCAGGGGAGGAGCCAAGCCTTTCCTACCCAGATAAAAACTGAGATTTGGGACACCAAGGAACCTTCTTTGCACTGGATTCCAGAGGAAAGCCAGACCTTTGCACATCATCCCTGGAGCTTCAGAGGAAACTGCACCTTCTCCAGGAGCACTGCTCCAGCTGAACCACATCTGCCCCTGCAGGAGGATGCAGCCACCATTGAATGGGACTGTGCCAACACCCTGACTGACTGACGGGTGTCAGCTTGGATTCTGACTCTGGCAGGGCTGGGATTGTTCTGTGTAATACTGCATTTCTATTTTAATTTTCCTAGTAAAGAACTGTTATTCCTAATTCCCATATCTTTGCATGCAAGCCCCTTAATTTCAATTTTATAATAATAATTTGGAGGGAGGGGGTTTCCATTCTCCATTTCAAAGAGGAGCTTCTGCCTTTCTCAGCAGACACCTGTCCTTCACACCAGGACACTGCCCCTTGTGGCTCCCCCATCTAAATGTGCCTTTTCCCAGAGCATCCAGTGTCAATGGGATTCCCATTCCTCTCCCTCTGTGATTTCCCACCTTCCTGGGGTGGGGAAGGACAATGGATTAGTGGGGTCTCCTCCTCTGGCTCCTAGAGGGGAGTGAGGAGGGAAAAGGGTGGGGCTGGAAGTCTTTGCAGGGGTGGGAGGGAAGTGGAATTTCTTGTTAAGGATCCTGCCCCACCATGCTGGAAGCTGGGAGGGTTTAGGAGGAAGGAGCTGCTGCTGGTGGGCTCCAGAAAAACGGTATTTGGGAATAGAGGGACTTTTCCCATTGGACTGGGAGGATGCTGCAGCAAAACCAGGTGAGGGATAGACAGGGAGCATCCCTTGATGCAGGAAGAGGAAGGAACCTCGAGGGCACAATTTGGGAGCTCCCCTCAGCTCTTGGGTGGTGCTGGAAACGGGGAGCCACCAAAACAGGCACAGCCACCCCTGGAGGATGGATTTGGGGTGGGTGTGGATGTGAGGAGCACTCCAGGGCACGGGTGGGGTCAGCACAGGTAACTGGTGAAACCTTTCCAAAGAAAGGCCTTGTAAAACACGGCTTAGACCTTGCTGTTCTAACTAAGCCAGCCTGTTGAGCTCCCATGAGGAAAGAGTTGTAAGAATAAGAATCAGTTTGCATAACAATCTACTCTTGTGAGAAAACAGCTCGCACCTGCAAAAATCAGAAGTCCATCCCTTGAGAATCCATGAAGAAAAAGCATAAACTATCCAAAAAGAGAGAAGTTTATGGACATGAGCACCAGCCACTGCCAACCAAGGAGCTGAGTTTTGCTGCTTTACCACCCAATTAGATTCAAACACGGTGCCTTCTGATATTGCTATAAATTTGAGTTGTTTAGATCAAGATTCAGCTTTCTGCATGAAGAAACAAATGTCTCCATGTTGTGACAGCTGGGAATGGCCAGGAGGAGCTCAGGAGATGTTCCTGATCTTGGTGGAGTGGGCTGGAAACACGGGGGAATGGAGCACGGGGGGATTCAGAGTGAGGAGGTTTTTGGGTTTCCAGAGGCTCTGAAACCTCCTCCCAGGAATCACTGGGCATCAGATGGATGAGCTCATAGCCCTGTAAACCAGAAGGATGCTGCTGTGCTGGGCTGGAGGCCTGATCTCTGACCTGGCCGTGGAAAAGGGGATGCCAGGGGCACTTCAGCTCCTGCTGCTCCATCCCTGGAATTTTAATTTGGGTTGCACTTTGCAGGGTGGTGTTTCCTCACTTGGGCTGTGCTCAGAGCCTGCCTGGAACCCTTGGAACCCTTCCAAGGGCTCCAAAGGGAGAGGGCCAGGCAGGAATAAGCAGAGCATCTCCCAGAGCTGCCTGCAATCATTCATCTGATGGTTTCATGCAAGGGCAGGGAGGTGAAACAGCACAGAGGCAACATTCCACACCAAACTCAGCTTATTTACCGAGTTCTGAAGGGTTTAACACAGCTCCCAGTGCAGCCAAGCTTCAGTTTAAAGCCTAGGACAGCTCCTGCTGGGGCAGGGGCAGCTGGGGATGGCACCAGAGGCTGCAGTGATGGGAACAGAACATGGAACTGCATTGCCTGGGCTCTGCAGGGCTGCAGGGCATCCTGAGCTGCCAGGGCAGAACTGCACTGGGGCCCTGAACTCAGATCTCAGGAGGCTGAAAACACCCAGCACAGAGATCATCAGGAATTCAGGGACAGACAAGAGGGAGTGGCTCCAAAGCACAGAGTTTGGGTTGGATATATGGAAGGAATTGTTCTCTGGGAGGGTGGGGAGGCCCTGAGGGTGCCCAGAGCAGCTGTGGCTGCCCCTGGATCCCTGGCAGTGCCCAAGGCCAGGCTGGACACTGGGGCTGGAGCAGCCTGGGATGGTGGCAGGTGTCTCTGCCGTGGCACAGGGGGAACAAGACAAACTTTGAAGTCCCTCCCACCCCAAACCTTCCATAATTCAAGACCAGCACAAGATGCTTTGAGCAAAGCAGAGGAGTGATGTAAGAAGTGCAGCTGGGGCAGCAGCTCTGAAAATAAACTGATTTAACATCACCAAGAGTAAAAAAAATAAAAAAAAGAAATTATTCCTCATTCATTGGTGCTGGAACAGCCAGCCCTGCTCTCCTGGATGCCTCTCCAGGTACAAGCACCTCTTGAGCTGGATGACTTTCCTGAGCCTCCAGAAAAAACTCCCCTGTCATTAAGTTTAGGACCCTGGTGGCGAAGAAGAAAGTGCTGTGGGATCACAGCAGAGAGCAGAGAGACTTTAATGAACAAACAAAGCAGCAGCTGTGACCAGAGGAAACAAAATGCTGGTCCCAGACAGCCGAGGTTGCCAGACAGAGAGTTTGGAGGAGGAGGAGGAAGCAAGGAGGTTGTTTGCAGAGCTAATGCCAGGATGAAAGGCAGGAAATGAAGCCAGAGCTTTTTGTGGCATTGCTGGAGGAACAGACAAGGAAAGAAGGCTGTCAGAAATCAGCTTGGAAACACAAAGAGCTGGTGCTGCAGCCACAGACAGGGGCTGGATGGGGCTGGGGGCGTCGGGGGCTCTGGGAGCACAGAGGGGCTCACTGGGACTTGTTCTCTCCCTGCTCAACAAACAGAGCCACAGCAAGGCTGGGAAAGGCTCTGGGGGCAAAACCCAGAGCAGCTGTCCCGGGAAGGAAGGAAACACAAGGAAAGAAGGATTCCAGGAAGGAAGGATTCCAGGAAGGAAGGATTCCAGGAAGGATTCCAGGAAGGAAGGAAGGATTCCAGGATTCCAGGATTCCAGGAAGGATGGAAGGATGGAAGGATTCCAGGATTCCAGGAAGGATTCCAGGAAGGAAGGAAGGATTCCAGGATTCCAGGATTCCAGGAAGGATGGAAGGATGGAAGGATTCCAGGATTCCAGGAAGGATTCCAGGAAGGATTCCAGGAAGGATTCCAGGAAGGAAGGATTCCAAGAAGGAAGGAAGGATTCCAGGATTCCAGGATTCCAGGATTCCAGGAAGGATTCCAGGAAGGAAGAAGGATTCCAAAATTCCAGGATTCTAGGAAGGATTCCAGGATTCCAGGATTCCAGGATTCCAGGAAGGATTCCAGGAAGAGAAGTTAAGGAGTTGAGACTGGCACCTCTCTTAAACCTAAGGAGTTAGTTCTGGCATCCTGTAAACCTGAGGATTTAAGTCTGGCATCTCCTTTAAATCTCAGAGTAATCATTGGGTGCTGCAAGGAACATGTTCCTCCCTTCAGCTCCTCTGTAGCTGCCATTGAACTGCCTGGACTTTGCCACCTGCAATCCCAAGAAAACCCCAATCACATCCTGGTTTTGGGACTTCCCCCTCTCCCAGTAAAAACCAGGAGTTCAGTTTAAGGGGCCCCTGCTGGTCCGTGACTGATTCCATGGCTCATGGAATCACGAGCAGCAATTTCAGGCCAAGGGAAGGAATCAATAATTGAGATCACATCAAAATCCATCCTGGATTCACCAGGCAAACAGCCTGGCCTTGCAGAGCCTCGGAGGTGTGGCTGCAGGGAATTACTTTTCCTGAAATTCATTCAGAGCCCAGCTCAGACCTCTCTGCCCCAAACACCTTCGGCTTGCTCAGGGAAGGTCTGTGTGTGCTCAGCCGTGCTGCACTGCTGGGGAGAGGCTCAGGAATTGTGTCTGGAGGCTCCTTCAGCCCTTTGACCCAAATGTTCCGTGTCCACAAGCCCGAGCTGAGCTCGGATCCCTCCCAGAGCTGCTCCTGCCAGGATGATTGAGTTCCCAGCAGTGCCTGGCAGCTCCTCCTGCTGCTTTCCAAGCCTTTGTGGCAGCTCCACCTCTGATCCCAGAGTTCATGCTGGTGGCTCCAGCTGTTCCTGGCTCAGCCCTGCCCCTGGTGTTTTGTATTCCTGCAGAATTCTGGGCCTGGCTGGGACGTTGTCGCTGCTGCTGGCAGGTTTAGGAGCCTGGTTAGCTTTCCCTGCCTGCTTCTTGAAGGGGTTTTTTTTTTTCTCTTTATGGCCACCAGGTTCTCAAGGTCTGTTAGAAGTCAGCAGATGTTTGCTGGAATGGACTCCTGCTCCTCCCAAAATCCAGCATTGCCTTTGGAGAGTGCAACCACGGAGGAGACTCCCCCTCATCCTGCAGGATGGTGTCATTTTAACAACAAATAATCCTTTTCAGGCTTATTTTGGGCTCTAATCCCATCCTCCAAGACGTTTGCAGCCCCTTCCACACGAAACCAGCCCGTTTAATGAGCATCCTCCAAGGGGCAGCAGCCAGGTCCCTAATGAAAAATGGAATAACATTGGACAGATATGCTTTGGAAAAGCTTTCTTGGGGCCTTTCCTCCTGACAGAGCCACTCACAGCTCCTCTGAAAACCCCAAATTTTCAGCAACTTTTGTGCTGAAAGCACAAATGAAACTCCCCCCAAATGTTTTTTCCACGTCTGTAGATTTCCATGCTTGAGTTTGCTGCAAGATGGCCCAAACCCCCTCTAAAATTGGTGTACAAGGTCTCATCTGCTGCCACTGCTCACCCTGCTGCCTAGAACAGCTGTGATAATCAGGAAAAATGAGATTCAAAGCCTTCAAGATGGAAAAAGTCCATAGTTGACTCTTTTTTTTTTTTTTTTTTTTTTTTTCAGAGCAGCATCTGCATCAGACTGTTAGAAAAACGAGTAACTTTGAAAGGAGAATTCCTACAAAATACCTCATTTTATTTGACCGAGAAATCCCAGGAGAGCTCTCCTAAGAAGCCTTCAAATATCAGCACTGGGCATTTAGTGGTTGCACATCCTCTCAGCTCTGCCACTAAAGTAATTTTCTTTTCTCCAAATTTCATCTTAATGGTGGTTTATAGCATATGTTCACCGTGTTATTCATTAGCTCGGGGTAAATAAACCCAAAAATGAGGCAAAAACCTACAATAAATATGAACAGCAAAAGAGTGGCTCAAGAAAAATTCGAGGAGAAGTGAAGCAGGAGGATTTTTTCCCCTACTTTGGCCATTAGTGTGTTGTTTGGAAATCACTCAGCCATCCCTGTTTACTTTTCCTGACAGGAATTATGTGATTACAGCACATTACGATCCCAATTTCTGGCAGAAAGGCTGGCTGGAGGACACTTAGGTGAGGATTAGGAGGGGAAGCTGGCTGGGTTTTGAAAGCTGGGATGATGGTGAGCAGGGGGGGCTGCAATAATGATGGAAAACCTCTGAAATTTCCACCTGAACCGAGGGGTTGTGGAGGTGCTGCTGGGGAGGTCCTGGTCGAACGGAGCGCTTGCAGCAGGTCAGGTTGGGGTGGTGTCCAGCCAAGCCTTGGGAAGCTCCAGAGGGAATTCCCACTGAGCCCTGGGGAGCTCAGCACCTTCTGAGGTGCAGCAGAGCTGCTCTGAGCCCCTGGGAAGGTGTCCCTGGTCCTGTTTGTCCTTTAGGAAGGTGAAGGACTGTCTTGGCTTGCAATACAGGATGTGACAGAAATGTGAATTCTGTCCCCATCTGTTAACCCAGCTGGGGCAGTGCCCCTGATCTCCTGGCACACATTATCTGCTCATGGGCCATCTTTAAACCAGCTGGGCAATCATCTTTATCTTCCCACAGCCCACCCTCCCTCCAGGAGATATCTCCTGTTCATGGCCAGTGAGTCCCAGGGCACGACTGATAAAATTCCATCATCCCACTGGGAGATGCTCCAGCCAGGGGAGGAGCCAAGCCTTTCCTACCCAGATAAAAACTGAGATTTGGGGCACCAAGGGACCTTCTTTCCACTGGATTCCAGAGGAAAGCCAGACCTTTGCACATCATCCCTGGAGCTTCAGAGGAAACTGCACCTTCTCCAGGAGCACTGCTCCAGCTGAACCACATCTGCCCCTGCAGGAGGATGCAGCCACCATTGAATGGGACTGTGCCAACACCCTGACTGACTGACGGGTGTCAGCTTGGATTCTGACTCTGGCAGGGTTGGGATTGTTCTGTGTAATGCTGCATTTCTATTTTAATTTTCCTAGTAAAGAACTGTTATTCCTAATTCCCATATCTTTGCCTGAGAGCCCCTTAATTTCAAAATGATAATAATTTGGAAGGAGGGGGTTTACATTCTCCATTTCAAGAGATGTTCCTGCCTTTCTTAACAAACACCTGTCCTTCAAACTGAGACAAGGACACAGTTGGGTCACCCCTGAGCCCACTGGTAGCCACAGTGACCAGTGTCCCCTGGCCTTTCCCCATGGAAATGAAAGGTTGTGGGAAAAAAAGTGTATGGGCCCTATGGATTAGAACCCACAGACCCCACACACCTTGGTGGCCTCTCTTGTCTCATTCCTGTTTTTCCCATATCACCCTTGACCTCAGGGTCCCAAAGCTGGTGGTGCCCAAATTGTGGCACTGGGGATGGGAATTCCTCGCAGTCTCCTGGTCCTGTTGTCCCCATGCAGGATGAGGTTTGAATTATTCAGGATGAGGGTGCTGGGGGATGCTTTGCCACCCTGGAACGGTGACAAGAACTTCTTGGGGAGTTGCTGTTGGCCCCATTCTCGGGTCTCCCCAGGTCCCTGAGGAGTGGAGCTCCCCTTTTTGCTGTGTCCATCACCTCCTCTAATTCCATAATGCCTCCAAAGCTGCTGAGGGGATGGGAACCATCCAGGATGGAATTTCAGTCGTTCAGGATGACTTTGTGCTGTTTTTCCCCACCAGCCTGCCATTCCCAGCGTGGAATGGTGCCAGGCACGAGGACAATCCACAATTTTTATGGAATTCCTGTCCACCCATCCTCACACCCCTCAGGAGCAGAGCTGTGTCCATCACCCTCTAATCCCTGAGGGGATGGGGACCCTCTGCAGTGTCCTGGCCATGCAGGATAAGGTTTGAATTAATCAGGATAACTTTGTGCTGGTTTTCCCTGCCAGCCTGTAACTCCCAGCCTGGAATGGTGCCAGGCACGAGGAATATCCAGAGCCCTTGCTGAATTCTGTGCAGTTCCTGTGGCTCCCACCCTCCAGCTGCCCCAGGAGCTGTGTCCATCACCCCCTGTAACCCCGTGGTGCCCCAGAGCAGCTGAGGGTGGCTCTGTCTGCCCCTGATGAAGATATTGACCCATCCCAGCCCCACTATTGACCCCCGAGGCTGTGCTGATTCCTGGCTGCCAAGCCAATGTGCAGCCATCGATCCCTGGCCAATTTTCCAGCTTGCATCCAGCCTGAACTTCCAAATGAGAACGCTGAGGGAAACGGCGTCGAACTCTTGATCAGGCTGTGCTGAGGGAAGGCCAAGTGAGGGGTTATTAAAGGAGAGAAGAAGCCAGAGAAGGAGAGATTGCAGCGCTGCTGCAGAGCCACGCTGGCAGCAGCACCACGTGGAATTAACTCTGAGAACAAGGAGGGAGGTTCTGAGTTCCTCCAAACTCCTGAGGAGTTCCACAGGGCTCCAGGTTTGCAGCTCCCTGCTGCCCGGGTTTGGTGGGGCAGGGGTGGGCAGCAGCAGCCCCTGCTCTGCTGTGCAATCACCCCCAGCTCTGTGCTGGCAGCTCTGCCTCCTCAGGGGCACAGACAAGCAGCTAAAGCAGAGTCTGCAGTCACTGCAGCCCGAGGCTGCTGCGAGCCCCTGAGCCAGCACAGCGCTGGGGAGAGCAGGAATTCAGCTGAGGCCTTCTGGTGCTTACCCACTTGTGGTTCACAAGTTCCCATCCGTTATGGATGTGGTGGCCTCCTCTTCACATGGACTCGTGCTGCCAGATATGTTATTAAGACTTATGGTGATAAACAAAGAAGAAAACATTTAATTGACCCCAAATGACTGTTGCTGTTGGTGTCAAACGGATGAGAGCAGAGCTGGTCAAGTCGAATCACAAATCTGCAGCTGCTCCAGGCATTTTCCTAAAGACCTGAGACAGCTGCACAGTGCAATTTCTCTCACTAATGATTCCTAAATTAAGAAATTAACCCCCTTCCACCAGCATTTGGATGGTGCTGGAGTGGGAGACAGGAACAAAAATTGGAGTGGAGTGCGTGGCAATAGCAACCGTGGACACTGCCAAAAATATTTACCATTTGTGAGCCCCAGTGCCTGCAGAAATGAAACCACTCCACTGCCAGCTGCGGCCCCAGAAGGGAGGGGACAGTCCCCAAAGGCTGGGGAGCTCTAGGGGGGTGGTGGGGGAGAGCTGGAGTTGCCCCAGTCCAGAACCCCCCGTGGGCAGCAGGGGAGGGGATTCTGTCCCTGTGCTCAGGTGAGACCCCAGCTGCAGAGCTGCCCCAGCACAGGCAGGAGCTGGAGCTGCTGCAGCCAGGCCAGAGGAGGCTCCAGGATGGGCAGAGGATGGAGCAGCTCTGCTGGGAGAGCTGGGATTGTTCACCTGGACAGGAGAACCTGGGGTCACCTCAGTGTGGCCTTGAAGGAGCTGCAGGAAACATGGAGAGAGATGATTTACAGGGGATGGAGGGACAGCACACAGGGAATGGCACAGCTGGATGGGATTTTGGGCAGGAATTGTTCCCTGGCAGGGTGGGCAGGGCTGGCACAGGTGCCCAGAGCAGCTGTGGCTGCCCCTGGATCCCTGGCAGTGCCCAAGGCCAGGCTGGACACTGGGGCTGGAGCAGCCTGGGATGGTGGGAGGTGTCCCTGCCATGGATGGGGTGGCACTGGGTGGGATTTGAGGTTCCCTCCAGTATAAACAATTTTGAGATCAGCTCTCAGAGTTTCAGGGGCTGGTGAGGATATTTGGTATTTGGATATTTGGTATTTGGATATTTGGTGTTACTTCAGCTCAGCCACGAGTTCCCAAGAACTCCAGAGAGATCCAGGGTGTTGAGGAGCTCCCACTGGATTTTCTCCATGTCCTGACCATCCCAGGCTGCTCCAAATCATGGAGGAAGCACCAAAGCAGCAGCAGCAGCAGGGCTGGGCTGGAATTGCCAAGGGATGAAGGGCCCTGCACTGGTTCCCCTTCCATGAAAAATTCCTGCTCTGGGAGGCAAAGCTCCTGAGTGAGTCCATTCCTTGTGGAGATTTTTGGGAAGAGCTGATCCCTGTGATTCCAATTATTGCCACTGCTCATGTCCCAGCCTGGCACCACCTTTGGTTTGACTCCAGATCAGCAGGGTCAGGATGTGGCAGCAAAACAGGAAAATTCCAAGCCCTTGAAGAATCAGGGAAGGCTGCTGGGGCTTGCACTGTGTCCACAGAGTGCCCACAAAATGCTGCTTTTCCTGCCATTTCCCTGCTCTTTCTGAAGGCATTCTCAAATGGAGGATACCTGGAGATATTTTTTAAATTTTTTTTTTTTTTAGCTCCTGCTCGATGTTCATCCCCCATCACCAAGAGCTGTCTGATGTGTTTATTTTTGGGTGTGTGATCTTCTAGGAGGTTGTTTTTACCTCTCTGAAGGGAAAGACGTGGACTTTTGAGGAGTTCAGGCTCCTTTCTCCCATCCTCCCACCAGATCTTTGTTTCCATCATCTGCACATTTGCATAATTCCTTTCCTTCATGCCTTTCCCTAGAATTCTCACTCATTTGCCAATTTTAAGAGTTCTGTGGTGCTTTGAGAGATTTGGAAAGAGCAGAAGTTCCCTGAACACAAAACCTTTGATATTTCCAGCCATTTCCTCATCTCTATTTAGGTCAACACCTGTCTGGGGTGGGAAGCTCAGAGCAGGGTGAGTTTCTTTCCTGGTCATTCCACTCAGCCCTTTGGATTCTGCCAGAGTCCAGCACATTCTCTGCTGTGTCAGATGTGCCCAAATGCCAAAATATATTAATTACCTCCCAAAAAGCTTACACAGAGCTTTGATTTCCTCGGTGCACATAAATCTTGTTTGCTGTGAGCTCTTCTTTCCAGGTGCCTTGTGCTGAGATGGGGCTTTGGATATCTTTGGAGCCTTGGATCTCTCCTTCACAGGGGCTGTGAGATTGAACCCTTTGAACTCTTGCACTGAGCAATGCTCACAGAGGCACCTTCCTGTAATCCATATTGCACATGGAAATCCTTTGGAATACGGGAGATGGTGACAATTTAACTCTCACTGCCACGAGGAAACTTTGGCTCATCTTTCCCTGCAAAAATTCCTCTGCCCCAGGGATGTGCCTGATGGTGTGGTCAGGCTGATTCCATCTCTGGAAGGGATGGAAGAGAGGGATGGGATTTTGGGATGAAATTCCTCCCTGGCAGGGTGGCAGGGCTGGCACAGGCTGCCCCTGGATCCCTGGAAGTGCCCAAGCCAGGCTGGAGTAACCTTGGAGCACCTGGGGCAGTGGGAGGTGTCCCTGCCACAGCAGGGGTGGGATGGGATGAGCTTTAAGGTCTCCTCCACCCCAGCTCAGTCAGGGATTCTGTGACAATAAAAATTTTGGATGATGGGGAACTTTAGAGGTGCCTCAACTCTGTACTCAGATACTTCTTTTCCCTTGATCCAGACAAACCCAGAAATGAGGATTTTGGTGCTTTTCTCATCCTGGAGCCTGGGATGGATCTGCAATTCCCTTTGTAGTCTGCTGCACTCAGCAGCCTCCAGTGTTTTCCTAGGCTGGAAACCTCCTTGCTCTGCTTCCCCACAGAGTTGTTCCTGTCTCTGCTGTGGAATGTCCTGCAGGAGATGTTCCTGCACAGATCCAGGGACTTTCTGTGTCACCAAGGCCTGCCACAGACTTCCCCTTCCCTCTCCCCTTCCCTTTCTTTTCCTCTCCCCTTTCCCTCTCTCCTTTCCCTTTTCCCCTTTCCTTTCCCCTTTTACCTTTCCTATTTCCTTTTTTTCCTCTCTCCTTTTCCTTTCTCTTTTCCTTTTTTTTCCCCTCCCCTTTTCCTTTCTCCTTTCCCCTTTCCTTTCTTTTCCTCTCCCCTCTCCCTCTCTCCCTTTTCCCTTTCCTATTTCTTTTCTTTTCCTCTCCTCTTTTCCTTTTTCCTTTTTCCTTTCCCCTTCCCCCTTCTCCTTTCTTTCCTCCTCCTTCTTTCCCCCTTCCCTCCACTCCTTTCTGCACTTACATTTCCCTATCCCAGACTCTTCCCCATCACCTCTCAGGTTCTGCACCGCTGTTTTTCAGGTTTTCTGCAGCACTCCATCCCTCCCAGGCTGCCGAGGTGAGCCTGCTTTGACTGACTGAGGCTCCCTTCAGTCAGCACCGTCTGCTGACATTCCCCCCCCCCACTATTTTTTTTTTTTTTATTATTATTATTATTCCTGCTAGGAATGATATGTTGTCTTTAAATCCTTGCTGACTGCTTAAAATTCTCCCACATCTTTGGAGTGTTTAATTATTCCCCTTCAGGAGCGGGTTTAAATTGACTGACTTCCTTTCAGGCTCTGATTTCACACGGAATGGCAGCGCTGCTGAAATTATTCCCGGCTCCCTCCCCGCCTCCCTCGTGCTGCTGGCTGACCTGGGAAAAGCAGCACTTCCAACCCAACCTTCCCTGGAATTCCGAGCCTTTCTCCTTCTCCAGGAGCATCCCCCGCAGCAGAGGCGCGGGTTTGGGCCGGCGTAAAGCGCGGGTGGCATTTTGGACCCGGTTTTATTTCCAGCCCCCCCATCTCCAGGGGGGATTGCTGATGTTCATTAGCTGCTAATTGGTGCTGGAGAGCTGCGACTTTTCCCCCCCTCCCCAGCCTCGCAGCTCCTCGGAGCAGCAGCCGGTGCTTAATTGCTAAGTCTGAGTGAAGCTGGGGGTTCAGAGCTCGCCCGACTTCTGTTATCTGCCTTGGCTTGACAATTACGGGCGGTTTTGATTAGGGAAAATTCTGATGGGTTTTACTCTTCCAGCGCTTTGATGTTTGGAGGGAGCTTTAGCTGCACCGCTGAGCTGCTCCTGGAAAAAAAAAAAATATACCAGAGCATCCCTAAAGCACGGGAAAAATGGGGAATAAAAACCGGGGAAAATGGGAAATACCCCAGCAGTGCCTTTGGAGAGGTCTTTAGTAGCCACATCTCTGCTCCTCGTGGTCACCATCCCAGGCACAAACAGAAACTGGCGTTTTTCCCCCCCAAAAAAACCAGTTTGGGTTTGTGGTTTGCCTGCTTGAATGGAATTTGCCTGGGAAATGTCCCGGTTTTGACTCCCCAACCTGGTTTTGGGTGGATTTCTGGGGGTAAAAGTGGAAAACAGAGAGGTTGGTGCCTGATTCCTCAAAAAAAAATTCAAATGGGAAGAGCAGGCTCAGGTTTAACATTTTGTCCATTTTGCCCTGTTCCCATTCAGCCACTCTGTCAGACCCAAAACTGCTGTGCAAGGATCCAGAAACTCCAATCCAGCAGCTCTGGGCATGTAAAAATACTGATTTTTGGGGAATTTTGCAACCAGCATGTCCAAGACCACGATTTTTGTTGATTTTCCTGCTTGAATCAAATTTGAATAAAATTATTTTTGGGAAATGCCCCAGTTTTTACTCCCTAATTTTTTTTTTTACTGGATTTCTGTGGGTAAACATGGAAAACAGAGAGATTTTCCCTGATTCCTGGTTGGAATAACTCAAATGGGAAGAGCAGGCTCAGGCTCCATTCTGATCCACCCTGTCCCAGTGCTTGGGACAATTCCAGACCCAAAATTGCTGTGGAAGGATCCAGAAACTCCAATCCAGGAGCTCTGGAAAATGTGGATTTTTAGGAAATTTTGCAATCAGCCATGATTTTCAGTTTTGGTTTCCCTGCTTGAAACAAATTTGAATAAAATAATTTTTGGGAAATACCCCATTTTTGACTCCCTAATTTTTTTTGGACTGGATTTTTGTGGGCAAACATGGAAAACAGAGAGATTTTCCCTGATTCCTGGTTGGAATAACTCAAATGGGAAAAGCAGGCTCAGGCTCCATTCTGACCCTCCCTGTCCCAGTGCTTGGGACAATTCCAGACCCAAAATTGCTGTGGAAGGATCCAGAAACTCCAATCCAGGAGCTCTGGGCACATGAAAATGTGGTTTTTTTAGGGAATTTTGTGATTGGCACATCCAAAATCATGATGTTTGTGCTTTGCCTGCTTGAATCAAATTCATGGATGGGCCCAGGTTGGATTTTTGTGGATTTTTTTCCTCTTTAAGAAGGATTTCCCACATTCCTGTGCTTTGTGGATTTGTTTTTGCTGCTCTCTGTGCAAGGCCAGATTTTGTCCTCTGCAAAAATTCACATCCTAAGCCTTGAGCCGGGCTTAGCTCAGTGTTTTAAACCTAAAGCTTGGCTTTATTTCACGTTAAATTAATGAACTCCTACTTCCAGGCACTGAAATTGAACTGGAGAAGGGATTTTTGATAACTGTGGGTTTGTTTTTTTTTTCCTGTTTTGCCAATTCCAAAAGCTTCTCATTGCACCATTTATGGCCTAAATCATTGCAAAGTTGAGCTGCTCTTTGTTTTACACCCACAGCTGGTTCCTTCCTAATATTCCACAGGGTTTCTGGCAGGTCCAAGGATCTCATATAAACCAAATAAAAGGGAAAAAAAAAACCAAGGACAAAGCATTCACTGTCCCTGCTGCTCCCCAAATCCAGCTGGGATTCAGCCACAGAGGGATGTGAGAACCAAAGGAAGGATCAGGCCTGAGAAAAGAGACTTTTACACCCAAAATAACTCAATATTTTCTCCATCTGGATTTTGGCCCCTGCTCTCAGATGGCAAAATTTATCCCAGAGCAGCTCCCCAAACTTTTGGGGAGGAATCTGGTGCTCAGTGAGACCTCTCCACCTTGCTCAGGTGCTACAGGGAGGAATTTGGGGAACAGCACTGGAGTGCCAGGTGTGATCCCCCCTCCCTGCTGGGGATGGTTTGGAGGGATTTTAATAAATCCTTTCCAGCAGCTCCCACTGGCAACCAGTTAAGGGTTCCAGGGATGTGGAGGCTCCTGGATGCTGCTGAGGTCCTTGCCCCGAGGGAAAAACGTGTTTCCTTCCCAGCCAAGGCTGAGGAATGCAATTGTGCTCTTCCCCCTAATTGAAATGAAAAATGCTGCCATCTCAAGCCATTGAAAATATTACAAGCTTATATCTTATTAATTTACTGTGGGAGCTGTGCCCTGAAATGTGAATCAAATCCTGAATGAGATTGTTTGAGGTAATTCACAGGTTTGGATTTGCAATGTCCTCCCTTCTCGCTGGAATTTGTTGTTGCTGGGCAGGATGACAGCCTGGAGATGAGACCTCATTTTAGATTTTACAGATGCTGGGAGTGTGAAAATGAATGAAACCTGGGAGTGTAATGTTGCATGTTATTCAATTATTATCCTTCAGCTGGGGCCAGGGAGCTCCTCCAACACCAAATCCAGGCTGGGGGAGCAGGAGGCAGCACAGAGACTCCGGGGAAGGGAAACTCGAGCATGGGAGCTCCTGACCTGCACAGGATGGAGCTTCTCAACCACTCAGGGGGCTGAGCCCGAGGTGCAATCCGGGTTTTCCCAAGGAAATGCAGTTTCCATGGAGTTCAGGGTGATTTCCCCTCGGGCTGCTCCGAGGAAGAGCTTGCTGGATCCACACAGAGCATCTCCTCAGGAGGAGGTTTTGCTTTCCTTCAGAGTGGGAAATGCACGGAATTGGCTCCAAACCTGTGGGTGCTGCATCCATGGATTGTCCCTGAGGGGGATCTTCAGGAGGGACAGTGGGGCCTCTCATTGCAGGGTGCCCAGAGCAGCTGTGGCTGCCCCTGGATCCCTGGCAGTGCCCAGGGCCAGGCTGGACACTGGGGCTGGAGCAGCCTGGGATGGTGGGAGGTGTCCCTGGATGGGATGGGATGGGATCCATGGGATGGGATGGGATCCATGGGATGGGATGGGGTCCATGGGATGGGATGGGATGGGATCCATGGGATAGGATGGGATCCATGGGATGGGATCCATGGGATGGGATTTAAGGCCTCTTCCAACCCACACAGTGATTCCATGATTTCGATATCAGCTCCTGCCACTCTCTTGGTTTCTCTGGGGCTGGTGAGGATGTTTGTGCTGGCTGCACCTCCCCTGCTCACAGAGAAACCTCAATCCCTGCTCCCATCCCATCCCACAGATCCCATGGATCCCATGCCATGCCATCCTATCCCATCCCATCCCATCATCCCATCCCATCCCATCCCATCCCATCCCATCCCATCCCATCCCATCCCATCCCATCCCATCCCATCCCATCCCATCCCATCCCATCCCATCCCATCCCATCCCATCCCATCCCATCCCATCCCATCCCATCCCATCCCATCCCATTATCCCATCAGTCCCATCCCCAAGGGAAGGAGAGCAGACACGAGCACAGAGCTGGGGTGTGACTGTCTCTCTGCAGGTTCTCCCTGCTGGGTGCTCCCCTCTCTGCCTCTACCTGTGCTCCCTTCAGCATCTCTGGGAGCACCTGCACCCTCCAGCACCCTTGGGTGTGGTGCTGAGCACCCAGGAGCTGCTGCAGGAGCACAGGGAGCTGTTAACAGCAGGATCCCATTTTCCTGCCTCCTTGTGGGCAGCAGGAAGGCTGGGAAGGTCAGCCTGAGGTTGGAGCAACGATTGTGCACTCAAAAAGGGAAAAAAATGAGGATTGGGGAAGGCCTGGGGCTGTTCTGGCCCATCTTTAACTCCTCACAAATTGCCAAGAGATGCCATGGAGCTGTTCTGGGCTGTTCCCCCTCCTGCTGCTCCTTGTCTTTCCAGGCACAGTTCTCAGAGAGCAAAATCCAGTTTGGACACAAAGAGAGATCCCAGAAAAGGTGAACTCCAGGCTCGAGGCACGAGAAGGAGAAGGGTGGAGGCAGGGGAAGGTGCGGGGATCCATCAGAGGGCAGAGGGGTGATCAGCAGCCTGGAGCTATCCAGGGGCTGCAGGAGGGGTTTGGATGTGGATCTGGGCTGAGCTCCGGGTTTTCCAGCTCTTTCCCAGTGCCCTTCCCTGCTCCTGCCACCCGGCTGGGGTTTGAGCCCCTGCTCCAGCCCCTGCCCGGCTGTGTGCCCATTCCTGCCCTGTCCATCCCTGCAGCTCCGTGTGCCCATCTCAGCCAGGTGCCTCCTGCCTGCTGCTGCTTTTCCAGCAAGGAAAGCTGCTCCTGGTTAGCCCGGCCCTGCTGCTGGAGGAGGGACAGCGGTTAAAGATGGGGGGATGCAGAAAATGTTCATCCCTCATCCAGGCAAAGCCGTGGTGCTCAGGGAGCCACTGCCATCCCCGCAAAGGGGAATAAAGTAAATAAATCCGAGGAGGGGATGGAGACATCAAGGCTGGTGCCACAAACCCTGCTGCAGTGCCAGGAGCTTCAGGAGCGCTGAAATTCCGATTTCATCGGCAGGAACCAGCCCCGCGGGGTTTCGGTGGCACCTGCAGCCCCGTGAAACGCTCGGTGCCGCACCCCGAGCACGCCCAGCCCTCCGTCCTTGCTGTGACATTAGCACGGAACAGAACTCGGAGGGTTTTTGGCACCGCGGCTGGGAACCGCCCGGATTTCTCTGGAATGTCCAAAACGGCGATTTCTGCTCTGCTAGTGTTGGATAAATATTGACTGCTGGCCACTGCCAGCCCAGCCCTTCACCGCTGAATGCTCAAGGCTACTTGGATAAACAAATGTGTCTCATGAATATTCTTATTTTAACACATCCCCGGCATAATAATGGCAGGGATGAAGCTCATTATGCTTTTTCTCGTGCTGGCAGTTGGAGGTGACATTGTGTGGCACTCGGGTGGCACAGGAAAGGAGTGTCCCACTGGGGAGGGTCACTTGTCCAGGGCACGGGGCAGCTGTACAGATCTTGGTCTCTGCTTGACCCTGAGCAGCACAGAAATAAATTGCAATTCCGGCTCTGGCACAGCCCTGGCTGTGGCACAGCTGCCATCTTTCACTCAGTGCTGGTGCTGCTGGTGCTGCAGGGCTTGGATTGCTCCCCAAAATCTCCTTCCCAGCACTGAGGATACCTGGCTGTGGTTCAGCCTGGCACCTGCAGGAGCCCTGGGACCCTTCTTGCCTCTGCAGCCCTTGGCCAGAGGGAGGGGTGACTGTCCTGTGCCACCAGCGTGTGGAAGAGCCACATTCCTGCCGAGCTGGGACACACCAGGAGCTCCCTGGAGAGCTGGCAGGACAGAATCATGGAACTGTAGAATGGTTTGGGGTGGAAGAGTGATTAAAGGTGCCATGGCAGGGACACCTCCCACCATCCCAGGCTGCTCCAGCCCCAGTGTCCAGCCTGGCCTTGGGCACTGCCAGGGATCCAGGGGCAGCCACAGCTGCTCTGGGCACCTGTGCCAGCCCTGCCCACCCTGCCAGGGAACAATTCCTGCCCAAAATCCCATCCAGCTGTGCCATTCCCTGTGTGCTGTCCCTCCATCCCCTGTAAATCATCTCTCTCCATGTTTCCTGCAGCTCCTGCAAGGCCACACTGAGGTGACCCCAAAGCTTCTCCTGTCCAGGTGAACAATCCCAGCTCTCCCAGCAGAGCTGCTCCATCCTCTGCCCACCCTGGAGCCTCCTCTGGCCTGGCTGCAGCAGCTCCAGCTCCTGCCTGTGCTGGGGCAGCTCTGCAGCTGGGGTCTCACCTGAGCACAGGGGCACAGGGGGTTCTGGAATGGGAAAACATCCTGGCTTCCAAATGTTCTGCAGCTCCAACCCAAAATATTCCTGACACACACCCTGGGTGAGGACAAACCCCACTGATCCTCCACAGCTGTCCCAGTGCCCGTTTCTGTTTCCCACTCTTGGGAAGGGGATGCAGCTCACGAGCAGCCGGTTTTGGAGTCAGTAATTCCCTTTAAGGTGACCTTGCTGAGCACCTGGGGACACCTCCTGCTTCTCCTGGTGCCAGCAGGACACTCCTTGTGCTGCAGTCCCTCCCTCCAGAGTGTCTGGAACAGCAGCATCCCGCCTGGCACTGCTCCAGGGGCGTTTTCCATGGATCCAGGGACAACAGGGCTGGGCTGAGAGCGAGGGGAGGCTCTGGGAATGATTTGGGATAAACCAGAAGCACAGGGAGCAGAGGATGAGGTTTTCCAGAATAACTTCCCCTTTGAACATTCAGGTCCAGATTTAAAATTTACCCTCTTAATTCCTCTAATTATTTCCAATGACTCCTTGCTGGAATTTTGTACAGGATCTAAAAGTTGTGCCTGTCCCTGTCCCCCCGATGAGATCACCCCAAATCCCGAGGAGATGAATTCCTGACTCCCCCAGGCATCCTGCTTACCCCTTAATCCATTTACAGTGTTTTGATTCCATGGTGATAAGGACGTTATAAATGCTAATTGATAAATGAGATCGGCTTTAGATTGGCTCACGCTGGGCAGAAATAGTCAAATGCATACAAAATTGTTATTATTTAAAACTCAACAAGGCTTCCAGTCCTGGATAGACTCAGGAAAACTCGTCCTTGCTCGTGTCACTGCTGGATGCTGGGAGCTCCCAGATTCTCCAGGATGGTTGGGAAAGCTCTGAGGGACGGAGGAACAGATGTGTCAGATCCAGGATGGGCAGCGCCAAGGCTTTAATCTGCCCTTTCCCTGTCTCTGCTCCCTTCCTGGGGAGGATTAGCCCAGCCCAGCCCAACCCAGCCCAGCCCAGCCCAGCCCAGTCCAGCCCAACCCAGCCCAGCCCAGCCCAGCCCAGCCCAGCCCAGCCCAGCCCAGCCCAGACCAGCCCAGCCCAGCCCAACCCAGACCAGCTCAGCCCAGCCCAGCCCAGCCCAGCCCAACCCAGCCCAGCCCAGCCCAACCCAGCTCAGCCCAGCCCAGCCCAACCCAGCCCAGCCCAGCCCAGCCCAGCCCAGCCCAGCCCAGCCCAACCCAGCCCAGCCCAGCCCAACCCAGCCCAGCCCAACCCAGCCCAGCTCAGCCCAGCCCAGCCCAGCCAGGCACCGGCTTGGGAAGGGGAAAACTGGTTCAGCTCATCCCAAGGACAAGCTGGAAGTGTTTGAGCCTTTGGATCCAATCCCTCAAAGGTGTTTTGTTCACAGCAGCAGCAGGAAGGGGCTCCAGGAGAGCTGGAGAGGGACTGGGACAAGGGATGGAGGGACAGGACACAGGGAATGGCACAGCTGGGTGGGATTTTGGGCAGGAATTGTTCCCTGGCAGGGTGGGCAGGGCTGGCACAGGTGCCCAGAGCAGCTGTGGCTGCCCCTGGATCCCTGGCAGTGCCCAAGGCCAGGCTGGACACTGGGGCTGGAGCAGCCTGGGATGGTGGGAGGTGTCCCTGTCCCTGCCATGGCAGGGGTGGAACACAATGAGCCTTAATGTTCCTTCCAACCCAAACCATGCCACGGGTCTATGAGCACAAATATCATTTTAGGCTTTTACAATGATTTTTACTTCTCTGCTGTTTGTTTTTCTTGAGCACACAGCCTGGTTTGACTCCTGCTGTGTCCATGGGCACCCTGGATGGGAATTCCTGGAGGGAATGATGGCTCTCCTTGCTCACCACAAACCGAGTTTACAGTCAGAAAAACACCCCCAATTCATACAAACCATCACAGGCTTGCTCGAAGTGGAGGATTCACAGGGAAAGGCGCAGCTGCCTCTGCCCCAGCTGCACATCAGCACCCGGAGCTGACCCCGCACCCTCGGGATGCTGCTCCTGCCTCTGCCCACACCACTCCCAAAAACAAAACACCTCCCACTCATTGGGGGTGGGATTGTGCTTCCCAAAACCCCCTGGAAACGGGGAGAGGGGGCACAGCATCACCTGAGGAGCAGCCAGGTTGGAACGGCATCCTGAGGAGGATGGACATGAATTCCCAAAAATTTAGGGTTTCACCTCCCCTGATTTATTCCATGGGGAGGTATTGCAAATATTTTATACAGCACTGCAAGTACAGCAATAAAGTATTTTATATGAGCTCCAAGACATTGGAATAAACTACCCCTGGGGATCTATTGGTCCAGAAGATAAATAATAAATCCATCAGGATTCATTAAAACTTCTGTTAATCATTACAACTTCTGCAAACCATTGCTCCTGGCCTTTCTGGACCTGAAAGCTTTGAACTCAAGGGCAGCAGAAAAATTTGACATTGGGAAGATGGTTTATGACCCCCAGTCACCAGGAAAGGCACAGAGGGATTTTAGTTGGAATGGGATTGCTCCAAAGGTTTTTTTGGAGTGGCTGTGGTGACCACAGGAGAGAATCAGCCCCAGATTGTGCCCACCACAAACCCCCCAACAGCTGCAGACCCAGCAGAACTGGACATCTCCACCTTGTTTGCTTGTAGGAATTGCCAAAATTCCTGCTGTTTATGGGACCTGCAAAGAGCCACACGCAGCAATTATCCCAGCTTACTGCAATTGGCTGGACTTGCCCAAAAATCACCAAGACAAAGCAAATGAATCCTCCTGGAAGCAGGACAAAATCTCCCAAGGAGTATTCCCGTGGCTGGGCTGTCACTCACATGCTGGATCATTGTACACAGTCCATCAAATCCCAGATTGTTCCCATTCCCAGGGGGTTTTATGCTGCTTATGCTGAAAGGAGTAAAACAGCTCCAGGAGCAAAATATCAGCTGGGACCAGACCTTGGCCCAGGGTCCTTCCTATGGCACCAGTGCTGAGAGCAAACAAATGTGTTTTCCCAGCAGGAAAACAGACTGGAAAAGCAGGGAAATCATGGACAATTTGGTCCAGGAGCACTCTTTGGCAGAGAGATGTTGAAATTTGGCAATGGCAGTGATCAAACAGAGCCCTGTACTTTGGAAGGGCCTGGAAATACAGGGAAATATTGCACAGGGAAAAAAGGTTGGCCTGGCAAAGGGAATGTTGACTTTTAGCAGGAGGTTTGGTCAGAATAGAACTCCCAGAATTCCCTCAAATGAGGGAATATTTGTTGGGAAAAACAGATTAGAGGCAAATCAGCTCTTCCATGCTTTTCCCTGACCATCCCAGGTGGAAAGCAGCAATTCCAATATTGATTTAGCAGGATGGACTCACATGGACTGAGGACTTTGCTTGGCAAAGGACTTTTGCCTGGATTTTGCCACGATCTGTGCTCCAGCACAAACAACCTGCACCAGGCAGGGTCTGGCTGTTCCCTGCACTCCCCCACTCCCAAAAGCTGGTTTTTCCCAGGATCTGGTGGCTCCCAGATGGAAACAGAGGCAGTTCTGCGATCCCCAGGGATCCCATGGCCACATTCCAAGCAGGCTCTGTCCCAAATGCCACCTGAGGCTCCAGAGCTGCTGGAATGGGAGCTCATGGAGGAGCAGGGACACCTCCCACTGTCCCAGGCTGCTCCAAGCCCTGCCCAGCCTGGCCTTGGACACTTCCAGGGATCCAGGGGCAGCCACAGCTGCTCTGGGCAGCCCTGAAGTGGATTTTGGATGTCCCACTGCCGATGGGGACAGGTTTGTGCATCGCTGCTGGGTTTGCAGAGCAGGATTTGGGCTGTGTGGGAGGTTCATCCCAGGCTTTGAACAGGAACAAAAGTGATGGGAAAAGGCAGCAAAGCCTTTGGGATGCAGCAGAGCCAAACAGGAATTTCAGTGCAGGGAGCTGAGATATCCAGCTCCCAGTTATCCAGGATATCTCAGGCGTCTCCCTGAGCTCCCTGTGGCCACCATTCCATGTCTGGAATGTCAGAGAATCTCTGCCCCAGCTCGGGGGGAATCGAGGTGGCAGCAGAGCTCCTCCAGCACTGTGGGACTCCTGGTGCCAGGTACTGGGGATGTATTTGTGGATTCCTTGTGACATTTTTATTGGGATGGAAGAGTTCCCCTGAAGGGGGATGAATAATGGAGAGGCTGCCCTTGGATGCAGGGAAGGAGGGAGGCAGGGACTGCTCTGCCTGGAGACACCCCCCTTCCAAACCCCACCTGCCCTCCCTCCACATTCCCAGACCCTCTCCCTCCTTCCAGAGGGATTTCCATGGCCTCCTCCACGGCCCGAGCACCTGGTGTTGGGTCAGGGATGTGGAGCAGGGAAGTGAGCAGCAGGATGCTGCCAGGGAGGGAGGTTTGGAAGGCAAGGAGTGGAGGTGGGATGGGAAATCCCACCAGGAATGCTGTGTGGGTTTCTGGGAAGCCCTGGAAAGCTGAGAGCATGAGGGCAGCGTGGCTGGGCTCACACTCAGGGCTTGGGGGGTGAAGGGGGGAGTGAATCCGCTGGGTTTGGAGGAACCTCCCCCTGGACACTGTGGATGGGAGCTCTGAGCCACGGGCTGGCTTTGGAGATGGGAAAAACTCAGCGGGATCGGTTTCCGTGGCAACCTGCTCCGGAGCTGGAAGCAGCACCAAACAAAATCACATTCCCATCCCTGTCTGGCTCCAGGAGAGAGGCTGGAGTTGGATCTGCAGAGGATGAGATATGGGGCTGGAGCATCCCATCCCAAAATCCCATCCCATCCCATCCCATCCCATCCCATCCCATCCCATCCCATCCCATCCCAAATCCCATCCCATCCCATACCCATCCCATCCCAAAATCCCATCCCAAAATCCCATCCCATCCCATCCCATCCCATCCCATCCCATCCCATCCCATCATCCCATCCCAAAATCCCATCCCATCCCATCCCAAAATCCCATCCCATCCTATCCCATCCCATCCCATCCCATCCCAAAATCCCAAAATCCCATCCCATCCCAAAATCCCAAAGTCCCATTATCCCAAAATCCCATCCCAAAATCCCATCCCAAAATCCCATCCCAAAATCCCATCCCAAAATCCCATCCCATCCCATCCCATCCCATCCCATCCCATCCCATCCCAAAATCCCATCCCATCCCACCATCCCAAAATCCCAAAATCCCATCCCATCCCAAAATCCCATCCCATCCCAAAATCCCATCCCATCCCATCCCAAAATCCCATCCCATCCCATCCCATCCCATCCCATCCCATCCCATCCCATCCCATCCCATCCCATCCCATCCCATCCCATCCCATCCCATCCATAGGACAGGATTCTGCTTCTTTTTCCTCTTCTCTTTCCTCACTGTGCATCCCAAGAAAAAATCCCATGGAGATTTGAAGGTGTAGACATTCCTGGGATAACAGGAATGGATGGATGGATGGATGGATGGATGGATGGATGGATGGATGGATGGATGATGGATGGATGATGGATGGATGGATGGATGATGGATGGATGGATGGATGGATGATGGATGGATGGATGGATGGATGGATGATGGATGGATGATGGATGGATGGATGGATGGATGGATGGATGGATGATTGATGGATGGATGGATGGTGGGATGGATGGATGGATGGATGATGGATGGATGGATGGATGGATGGATGGATGATGGATGATGGATGATGGATGGATGGATGATGGATGGATGATGGATGGATGATGGATGATGGATGGATGATGGATGATGGATGGATGGATGGATGGATGGATGGATGGATGGATGGATGGATGATGGATGATGGATAGATGGATGGATGATGGATGGATGGATGGATGATGGATGGATGATGGATGGATGGATGGATGATGGATGGATGGATGATGGATGGATGGATGATGGATGGATGGATGATGGATGATGGATAGATGGATGGATGACAGATAGATGAGGGATAGATAGATGATGGATGAGTGGGTGATGGATGGATGGATGGATGGATGGATGGATGGATGGATGGATGGATGATGGATGGATGATGGATGGATGATGGATGATGGATGGATGGATGGATGGATGGATGGATGGATGGATGGATGACAGATAGATGGGGGATAGATGGATGATGGATGGATGATGGATGATGGATGGATGGATGGATGGATGATGGTTGGATGGATGATGGATGATGGATGGATGGATGGATGGATGGATGGATGGATGGATGGATGGATGATGGTTGGATGGATGATGGATGATGGATGGATGGATGGATGGATGGGTGGATGGATGGATGGAGAGAATTGCTGCAGAATGCTGTGGCCACAGGGATCAATAATAAACAGCACCATGTAAGGCCATTTATATCCCTCCAAAAGGCGCATCCAGCCTGGAATTAGTTCCATTAAAATGTCTGTCGCTGAGTATTAATTGGGATGTTAATATGTCACTGGAACAGACTTTATGGGCACCATAAATCCCAGGATTAATCAGGAGCATTCCTGGCCTGGCTGTGGCTGCTGTGCTGGCTCAGGGCTGTGCTGGAGGGTGGCAGGGATGGGAGCAGAGGACTGAATCTTTCACTGTCAGCCATTCCCTGTGTCCTGCCCCTCCATCCCATGTCCCCAGTGCCTCTCCAGCTCTCCTGGAGCCCCTTCAGGCCCTGGAAGGGGCTCAAACCCTTCTTTAAACACATTCACCTTTTGGGTTGCTGCAGAGTATTTTTGGTTCTGGTCACGAATCAGTTAAAAACAAAAAGGGATATAAACCCTCCCTGGAAAGTGAGCCCAGTGCTGCCCAAGGGGCTCCTGGCAGAATCTCATCCCTGAGTCACCCTGCCCCTGGCACCTGTGGGGTGGCCACAGAAGGGAAGCAATCCTGGTTTTCCATGCAATATTTAGGTAGATCTAAGTTACAGCTGGCAACCATCCACTGCAAACAAACAGGCGTGCAAGAGCTGAGCTGTCAGTGAGATGAAATTCCTCTGAAAATGAGGGAGGAAAACACGACTTTCAACGTGGAATTTATCACTGACATGTTCTCCCTTTGCTTTAAAGAGTCTCCCAGGGCAAATCTTGGACCTTCCAGCCCCTTTGCTCAGAGTCACCACAGACAGGGACATGTTGAAAGGGCAATTATTGAGTTGGTGATCCTGGATTTGGAATTTCTGCTGTTTTTCTGGAGAGGCAAAGGAAGAGAGAAGCAAACACACACGCAGTAAGAAAAGGGCAGGGAGAAAAAAAGGTAAAAATATCATTTGCCGTCGACTTTGGCTTAGTTGCTGAAAAATGTCAAGGCTCCAACCTGCTCCTGTTTGAGATTTGAAGGGAAAGCTTTGGCACAGGGCTGGCAGCAGCGAGTTTACCACGGGATCCGCGCCAGACAATTTTCGGGATGAGATGACGGGAGCAAGAGCGGGAGATGGTGTGGGAGGAAGAGGTGCACACCACCAGGGGCTGGCAGAGGGGCCAGCTGGGCCACCTGGGGCTAATTGTCACCCCAGTAATGCAGGGGTGCCACCCTCGACCCTGGGTGTTCCCTCTCAGAATTCCCAGCTCCTGATCCATGTCCACACGGAGAACTCCTCCTCCCTTCCCTTCAGTGACTCACCCAGAGTGGAGGAGAAAAAAAAAAAAGCACTTTATTCCTCAACATTGTTATTTTGGGTCTGGGGAAAACAGATTGTTCACGAGGCAACAAGAGAACAACTTGCCAGACACATGGAGAGGTCACGACTGCCCTGATTCATCTCCCAGTCCTGGCAGGAATCTCCAGCCAATTTAGATGTCTTTATCCTGGCAGTGACTCACATCCACTCTCCTGAGCACCTTCCCAGAGCCTCCTCACTCCTCGGGGCTGGGAATCCTTTGCTCCAGGTGAGGAGAGTGCCGGGCTCTTGCCAGGTGTCTGTGCCTCACCTGAAGTGAGACAATTCCGACAAATCTGTGTTTAATACCTGAGCTCGGAGTGCAAAATGGGAAGAGGCTCTTCCCTGTGCCTGTGCACACTGGAGAGCTCCGTGATGGATCTCCTGTTTGTGAGGGAGTGACGCTCTTCAGCTTCACCTTCTGGAGCAGGAGCTTCCCCAGGAGGATTCTCTGGGGGCAGGTCTGGGATGAGAGCCCAGCAGAGCAGCAGAGCTCCTTCCCATGCCCGGGGAAGGATGTTGGGAGGAGCTCTAGGAACCTGGGGGATCCTGAGGCTGGAGAGAGCGAGATCCTGTTTTGGGTTGCTAAGCAGGATGTGATCAAAAGTGTGTATTCTATCACCATCTGTTAAAAAACAGCTGGGGCAGTGCCCCTGATCTCCTGGCACACATTATCTGCTCATGGGCCATCTTTAAACCAGCTGGGCAATCATCTTTATCTTCCCACAGCCCATCCTCCCTCCAGGAGATATCTCCTGTTCATGGCCAGTGAGTCCCAGGGCATGGCTGATAAAATTCCATCATCCCATGGGAGATGCTCCAGCCAGGGGAGCAGCCAAGCCTTTCCTACCCAGAGAAAAACTGAGATTTGGGACACCAAGGCACCTTCTTTCCACTGGATTCCAGAGGAAAGCCAGACCTTTGCACATCATCCCTGGAGCTTCAGAGGAAACTGCACCTTCTCCAGGAGCACTGCTCCAGCTGAACCACATCTGCCCCTGCAGGAGGATGCAGCCACCATTGAATGGGACTGTGCCAACACCCTGACTGACTGACGGGTGTCAGCTTGGATTCTGACTCTGGCAGGGCTGGGATTGTTCTTTGTAATGCTGCATTTCTATTTTAATTTTCCTAGTAAAGAACTGTTATTCCTAATTCCCATATCTTTGCCTGAGAGCCCCTTAATTTCAAAATGATAATAATTTGGAAGGAGGGGGTTAACATTCTCCATTTCCAAAGAGGCTCCTGCCTTCCTTAACAAACACTTGTCTGTGAAACCAAGACAGATCTGCTGGAGAGGGGCTGGGGGAGAGTTTGGGAACTCCAGATTTGGTGGGAGCAGGTGGAGATCAGAGTCTGTGGGGCAGGGATGGAGTGATGGATTTGTGGGGGTCCTTGGAGAAGTGGAGGAAAGGCCACTTGTTCCCTTTCCACATTGTCACATATTATTTCTTTTTTCCAGGGTCAGGATTAAATGAGACAGTATTTCTTGTTGGGACTCAGATGTTTATTATTTCTTATTTATATTACAGTCCCACAAACCATGAGTTCTACAGCACTTCAAGCTAACAAACTAAAAATGGAACCCTATCTCCCTCTCTACAGGGCTTTTTAAGAGTAAACTGCCCAATTAAGAAATGCCACCTAAATTATTTTTAATTTTAACCCAATCACCAACCACCCATGGCCTGTAATGTGGAATTTTCTATCCAATCACACAATATCACACAAAACCATGAAGAAGGTGAAGAAGGACAAAACCTCTGCCCTAAAACCTCCCTCTTGCTTTCTATATATTACTACATTCTAGAACCTTAAATTCTAGGTTTTCCACCATGTGGTATCACACACTTCTATTCAATCTACACCCCAGTGATCCCAGTTCTGTCATTCAATTTTGGAAGCTTTCTCCACAGCCTCAGGTCAAATGCAGTGTTCTCCTGGGGGTCAGAGACTGACTGCACAGAAAATCTCAAATTCTCAGTGACCAGGGTTCCAACACCCCATCCCTGGTGGTGCCTGGAGCAGGGAGGAGTGTCCAGGGAATATCCTGGACTCCACCAGGCTGGTTGGCATCACCAACACGTCCCACCCAAACCATTCTGCTCAGATGGAGCTGAGCTTTGAGGAGTTTTATTCCTTTATTCCTTCCATCATCAGCTGGGAGTGCTGAGGATGCAGGATGCACCATGCACTGATCTGAGCACGAAAACCACGGATATGCAGCTGCACCCACTCTATTTACAGTATTTTACTGGGCTGTTTTTATTTTTTATTGCACTATAAACCAGGAATAAGTGATCAGAAACAGAGGAATTCAGTTCTCATCTGCCACAGCCAAGACAGAGAGAGAGGTTGAGGCATAAATCAAGGAGTCCATAAAAAAATCGTGGAAGTGCTGCGGAGCAGACTCCAGGTAATGATAAAGCTGAACACAATTACAGAGGAAAAAAAAATTATTTAAAAAATCCTGGGGTATTCTCAGCTGGGGAACGCTGCTGATGTGCAGCCTGGGTGGCTGGATGGAAAAATATCCACGTTAGGTGAGGAAAATGGGAACAATATTGAATTTGGCAATAAATCCCACACTGGGCACGTTTGGGAGGAGCACTGAGGTTTTCCTTTCCATCCTCTCCGAGGTCACCTCGTGCTGCTCAATTTATGGGACACACTCAGTCCCAATGCCAGCTGGAGGATAATTCCCTCTTCCCCCTGCCACCTGTGAACACCAGTTCCCAAATTCTGACTGCAGAACTCCCCAGGCTGCAGCTCTTGGTGAGGAAAACTCCCTCAGAACATCCCTCCCTGAATTTTCCTTGGATGCAGAGCCTGACATGGAAACAGGAGAGAGTTGGAGGGGTCCAGGTGCATTGTCCAGGTAATTCTGGTTAATCAAGTTCCCATTCCCTCCCCTAATAGCTCTTGGATCTCATTTCCCTCAGTGCAACTGCAAATTCAAGTGCTCAACGACGCAATTTATTAAGGAAAACTGGCTGTATGGTAATTTTAAAAATTAGGGAATTGAAAATAAAGGTGATTAACAGAGCCTGCAAAGATCCAACACTTGTAGGGAATTTTTAGGACTTCATTGGGAATCAGTAAATCTCATCGACGAATAAATGTTAGATCAGAATTAATATTAGCAGAGTGGCAACTTATCCTAATTATTGCATAACCTATTTTGGAGGGGTAATTTTTATATCAGCGTGAGCTGCTGGTCTTTAATCTTTCATTAATTTCATTCATAGCCTTCTCTTAATTTGCCAATCAAGCTTTATATTTGAATTAAAAGCTCGGGGACTTGGACGTGTCAAGTCAACCAAACGATTTCAAAATTGGGATTTAGGAATTTCGACAGTTCCTTAATTACTGCAAACATGAAGCACATTCACGGCTGCCTTTCCCTCTCCAGGATCCTCCTGATCATTCCCTTCTCCCCACTTTGGCTCCTTCGTTTTTTTTTTTCCAGGAATAGGCGCAGCAAAAAGAGGTTTGATGGGAAGGGAAACAGAGAAATTGGGCTGGGAGATAAAGGCCTGGTTTGCACCACGTGTTCTGCAGCTCCCCTCTCATTAGGGCAGCTCTAATTGGTGGAATTATTCATTATCAAGTTTGGCTGTTGGATCCAGGATAGGAGTTTGGGGTTTCTGTCATTCCTGCAGTGGGAGGACAAGAGGAAACAGCCCCAGAAAGGGGAGATTTGGAGCAGATTAGGAAAAAAAAATGTTCATTTTTAGAGTGGCCAGGCACTGGAATAGGTTGCCCAAGGAGTCCATCCCTGGAGGGGCTCAGGACATGTCTGGATGTGGTGCTGGGTGCTGGTTTTGGGGTTTAGGGGTTGCAGGGACAGTGCTGGGTGCTGGTATAGGGTTCCAGGGCAGTGCTGGGTGATGGTTTTGAGGATTTTTAGGGGTTCTAGGCAGTGCTAGGTGCTGGTTTTGGGGTTTCAGGGGCAGTGCTGGGTGCTGGTTTTGGGGTTTAGGGGTTGCAGGGACAGTGCTGGATGCTGGTTTTGGGGTTTAGGGGTTCTGTGGCAGAACTGGGTACTGGTTTTGTGGTTTCAGGGCAGTGCTGGGTGATGGTTTTGGGGTTTAGGGTTCCAGGGCAGTGCTGGGTGATGGGTTTGGGGATTTTTAGGGGTTCTAGGCAGTGCTGGGTGCTGGTTTTGGGATTTTAGGGTTCTGTGGCAGAGCTGGGTGCTGGTTTTGGGGTTCCAGGGCAGTGCTGGGTGGGTGCTTGGACAGGATGGCTTTGGAGGTCTCTTCCAAGCTCGGTGCTCTTTGATCCCCTCATGATGTGGTGCTGAACTGACTCCTGTTTGTTTGTCCCTGGCCATTTGCCATCACCAGATGGGATTTTGGGCAGGAATTGTTCCCTGGCAGGGTGGGCAGGGCTGGCACAGGGCTGCCCCTGGATCCCTGGCAGTGCCCAAGGCCAGGCTGGACACTGGGACAGTGGGAGGTGTCCCTGCCATGGCAGGGGTGGCACTGGATGGGATTTGAGGTCCCTCCCAACGCACTCAGGGACTCTGTGCACACCAGCCCAGCCAGATGTGCCAGATTTCCCATCCCAGGCAGGGCCAGGGCAGAGTGGGACCAGGGAGATCCCGTTGTCACCGCGGCAGGGGCAGGCTGGGGACAGCCAGGTCACTCCTGCCAGCCCTCGGGGCTCCAGCCATGCATCTTCCTCACCAGCTGCTGCTGATGCCACTATCAGGTGACCTCGGTGCCCTGCTGCTGCTCCTGGACAGGAATATCAGGAATATCAGGAATATCACTAAGAGCAACACTCCTGCCCTGTTTGCAGAGCTGGGCGCTCGATCCTGTCCCAGCCACAGGCACTGCCTGCTTTTCCAAGGAATAAATCCCAGGTGTTTGTAATTTATGGGCAGCATTGGGTATTCCAGAGGGTAGGGGCAGGAATGCTGCCTCATCTGGAGCTGGGGGCCTTGGGATGCTGCTGAATCCTGTGGGGCCAGCAGGATCCCTTCCCTCTTGTGCTCAGCCTTTTCTTCCTCACATTGGCTGCTGCAATGGCCCTGCAGCTCAAGGTTAGAATTAATCTCACCAAAAAAGCCATTTTATTTTCTGCTGGAGGTAACCCAGGGCCCTAAAAACCCAGGAACCTCACAAGGGAGACAGCAGACACCTCGGGCAGGACTGAGGGACAGTGGCACAGCAGAGCTGGGGGCACAGGAGCCCAACTCTGCCCATCCTGCCAGGGCTGGGAGCCCCAGGTGCCACCAGCTCAACCCCATGGCATCAATCCCAAACCCCAGTGCTGCAGAGACTCCCAAAGAGAGCCCAGGAGAGGGTGAGCAGGCACTCAGCTGGGGATGCAATCACTGCAGAAATGATGAAACCAGCGTTGGACCTTGAGAAATCCAAACTCCTTCCCTGCCCGGGCTGTGCTGAGGACCCGAATCCAGCTGGGCTCTGTCTCCATCTCCTTATCCCAAAACCTGGAGCTCCCAGCAGCAGCACTGCTCTGGAGCCACATTTCAGCATCCCTGTGAGGAGCTCCCGAGCTGAGCCGGGCACAGGGAGCTCCCAGACTGCCGGCTGTGTGCAGGGAAGGCAGACAGGAGCACTCTGCAGGTGCCTCTGCTCCGCACACAGGAGCCACAGCCCTGGCACTCCCCCCCTTTCATCTTCGGGGTGTAAATGTTGCAGCTCTGGCAGCAGCCTGAGGGCAGATTGTTTGGGAAAGTTTGAGCAAAGCAGGTTCAGCTGCTTCAAAGTAGGAAGTGGCTGACAAAAATACATAATTGCCTTCTTAAGAAAATAAAAAGCAACTTTTTTTTGGCAGATTGGCAAGTACACACTTCCTACGCGCTCTCCCTTCTACCCAAAACATGATTCCAACCTTATTTTTATTTCAGGAATGATGAATTATGAAAGGGCTCTCCCCTCCCTCTTCCTCTGCCTTTTTCTCTCTGCCTCTGACTCCTCTCCCAACCCGGGCTGTGTTTGTTTATAACCTCCACACGCAGACCTGGCTCTAATTTGCTTTATCCACACGTTGCAGGGCCCCCAGGACGAGGATTGCTTTCCTGCTTTATGAATAAATCCCTTCCCAAGCCCAGATCCCCCTGTGGAGCCGCGGTGAGGGATGTGCTGGATCAATCCCAGTGGCCCCAGTCCCAGCTGGGAGCTGGCTGTGCGTGCCCAGAACCCAAAGGGAGCTGCACAGCCCCTCCATCCCTGAATCTGGGATCTCACCTGGAGTCTCACCGGGAATTCTGGCTGATTCCTGCTGCTGGAATACTGGGGAGCTGCAGGGATGCTCCATCCTCCAGGCCCAGGGGCTGACCATGGCAAAGGGCAGCCTGGAGCCACGTGGAGGCTCCCAGGGGCAGGGGAGGATGGTGGGGATGGCTTGTGGGGCTTTGCAGCTGATCCATCACCAGGGAAGGGCTGCGGGTGGGAGAAGCAACAGCCACGAAAAAGCTGATCCTGCCTTCAGCTTTTGGTGGAATTTGCTTCAGCTCCTCAGAACTGAGACCAGGCAAAAGATGCCCAGGTGTGGAGAAAAATGTCCCTAGCACGTTCTGCATGAAAACCAAGCACCACTAAAGCCATCCCTCAGCCTTGCAGAGATTCATGAGGCTGTGGAGAGCAAAGCCTGTTTCCCACAAACCTTCATGCCCACATGTTGATTCCCTCCCAGCCTCGATGTCCCATTGGCCCTGCCCACCCCAGTCCAGAACATCCCTACAATGTTCTCCCCTCCCTGGAGCTCTGTGGTTCTGTTCTGTCACATTGTCCCACCCTGTCACTCCCCATTGTCTTTCCCTGTCCCCAGCCCCTCCTTGCCCTGTCCCCATTGGACCCCAAACCTCCCCCTTTTACCCCATATATAACCCTATACCCTCAGCCCATCCCTATTCTTGTCCCTAGACTTATTTTCAGAGCTGTGCATCAATAAACCAGCCCTGGGATTTCCAAAAATCTCGTCCCTTCATTGCTCAGCCTCCCAGCAGCTGGTGCCCCAGAGATTCCCTCTGGGATCCTGGGGCTGGACAGGAGCTGTGGCCTGGACACCAGCTGGGGGCTGGCAGAGCACCTGGGCATGGAGCTGGGAGTGCCATGGGAACACCCCGAGGAGTTCCTGTGCCCTGGGCATCCCTGAAGAATTTTGTGATGGGAAAACACTCCAGCTGTTGTGTTTTTCCTGCTAGGAGCAAGGGAAGAGCAAAGATCTGCTCCAAACCTCATCCTCCTGTGAAAAATTGTCCCTGCCACTCTTCATTTCAGGAGAGAGGCAGGAAAACACCAGATTTCCACCCCCTCCCTCCCTCTGTCCCACCCCTGATGTGCAGCAGCTGCTCCCTCCCTTGCTTTGTCCCCTCTGGTCACCCTCGGGCTGCTCAGATCCAGGATTCTGCTCCAAAAAGCATCTGCTGAGGGCACCAGCCCCCACAGGCACCCTGCCCTGCCTCACCAGCCAGCCCCAGGCACTGGTGGCCGTGCCAGGGCCACCACAGGCGCTGTGCCAGGGCAGTGACAGGAGCTGGTGGCGCTGCCAGGGGTGATGCAGCCCTGAGGGAAGCAGGAGGCAGCCCAGCCCTGGCACCCCCAGGGCTCCTCCTGCTGCCTGGCTGCCAGCACTCAGCTCCAGTGCCTCCCTCTGTCCCTGCAGCTCCTGGCCCTGCCTGTGTCCCCTCACACCTGGGGCCTGGCACAGACACAAGTCACCAGGTGCTGCTGGTCCCTGTCACTCCCTGGGGAATGAGAGGTCCCCAGTCCCGATTTCCATTTTGGAAACCATTTTGGGTCCCTTCCCAGGGGAGTTTCCTGCTGTGGTCAGGGTCTTCCTAAATTCCCCGTTACCTGGACAAGGAGCCAGGTAGCAGGGATGGAGCTGTGGGCAGCTGCATTCCCAAATTATTCCCTCCACACCAGATTCCTGCCTGCTTTCCCTCCCTCCAATGGGATAAGGCACAAAATTCCTCCCCTTGGAGGACTGGGAGAAGAAATCCCCCTCCCTAAATCCTCTGGGCTTCCCCACAGCTGAGCCCAGCCACATTTGCCCATTCCCTGTGAGCTCCAGGTGCAGACAGAGCTTCCCAGGTTTCCATCATCCCTCTCTGCAGTGCCTCTGGCAGAGCAGCAGCTCCTGAATATTTGATTTGGTTCTCAGCCCACAGCACCGTCCATCTGAGGGAGGCAGGAGTGCTGACCCAGGCAGGGAATGCTGATTCCCAACCTCGTGCTCCCAGTGCTGGGGATTGTGGCTTCCCCTGGCATTCTGCACTCCCAGCTTCCCTGTTTTGCTCATGAGAACATCCCATAATTTGTCCCATATGGCCAGGCATGGTGTGTCCTTGTGTCGTGGAGCAGGGACATCTGCTCTGAGCATGGCAGGGCCAGGAGCAGCAGCCTGGGTGCCACCAATCTGCTGTGGGGACAGACACCAAGGGAAGGGGCAGGAGCCATCCCAGATCCTCCACCCAAACCTCTCCTGGCCCAGTTCTGGGAGAGGGGAACCTTCTGCACTCCCATGGTGGAGGATCCTGGCAGGATTTTTCCAGGGTGTAAAATACAATCCCCTGGAGACTTCCAGGGATGGAACAGCCACCCTGTGCCAGCCCTGCCCACCCTGCCAGGGAACAATTCCTGCCCAAAATCCCATCCAGCTGTGCCATTCCCTGTGTGCTGTCCCTCCATCCCCTGTAAATCATCTCTCCATGTTTCCTGCAGCTCCTGCAAGGCCACACTGAGGTGACCCCAAAGCTTCTCCTGTCCAGGTGAACAATCCCAGCTCTCCCAGCAGAGCTGCTCCATCCTCTGCCCATCCTGGAGCCTCCTCTGGCCTGGCTGCAGCAGCTCCAGCTCCTGCCTGTGCTGGGGCAGCTCTGCAGCTGGGGTCTGTCCTGAGCACAGGGACAGGGACAGAATCAGCTCAGGCTTTGGGGGTTTCTCATTTTTATTCCCAGCTGGATTTTCCCAGCTTGGCTTCTTCCCTGGCCACAGATTTGCCTGCTGCAGTCAGAATTTCAGAATTCCCCCAGAAGGGGATGGCAGAGAAGTGACAGCAGCATCCAGCTCATCATCATGGAGAGCCAGGGTGAGGTGGGATGAAGAACCAGGCTGAGGTGGGATGGAGAACCAGGCTGAGGAGGGATGGGGAACCAGAGTGAGGAGGGATGGAGAACCAGAGTGAGGAGGGATGGGGAACCAGGCTGAGGAGGGATGGGGAACCAGAGTGAGGAGGGATGGGGAACCAGGCTGAGGAGGGATGGAGAACCAGGCTGAGGTGGGATGGAGAACCAGAGTGAGGAGGGATGGGGAACCAGGCTGAGGAGGGATGGAGAACCAGGCTGAGGTGGGATGGGGAATCAGGCTGAAGTGGGATGAAGAGCCGGGCTAGAAGAGGCAGGACAGTCAGGATGCAGTCTCAGGGGTACCACAACCCCTCCCAGCCAGCTCCAAGCCCTCCCAGAGGCAGGCAGAGCTGCAGGATGGGGGCACAGGTGTTGGGAAGCAGAGGTACCTCGTGCTGCCAAGGCTCCAGAGCATCCCAACATCCCAGCTGAGCCCAGCCCGTGCTGCTGCTGTGCCCGGGGTTCATCGCTATGGAAATCACATTCCCTTCAGCTGCCTTCCAGGATAATCAGTATTAAAGGGAAACTATTTTCTAGCTCATTAGAGGAAAGCTGCGTCCCCGTGGCTGCTGCTGGCGGCACCTCCTTCCCCTCAGGAGAAACGAGCTCCCAACACGGAGACATCCACACTCCAAATGTCACCAGGGGCATGGGAGGGCCCTGTCCCCAAGGGCTGCCCTTCCTCCTGCTCCTCTGCCATCCTCCAGGAGGCTCTGAGGGACCCCCTTCCCTTCCTCCTGCTGGAATCCCACTGGGGAGAGTCAAGGAAAACCTGGGCAAGGAGCAGGAAAAAGATGAAAGTGCGTTTGGCAAGCCCTGCATGCACCAAGAATGGCTTCAGGGCGAGGAAAGGATGGTGGAGGTGCTGCCCACAGGAAGGTGGAGCTCTGTCAGGATAAAAGGGAGATTGGAGAGAGCCAAAGTGAGCACCTTAGGAAAAAAAACCCACAATTCTGTGGGGAGAATTGCCACCCCTGGCAGCTCCTTCCCAGCAGCTCCAGGCATGGAAAGGCTCCAGCCGGAGCCAGGATGAACTCCAGTCCTGCAGGGGCTGCCAAGGCTTGGCCTTTCCAAGCTTTCTCCTCTCTGGCTCGTGCCTGTGGCCAGGGGATTGCTTGGCACAGAGGCCAGGCCTGGCAGATGATCCCATAATCAGCGGGATAAGCCGAGCCCAAGCCCTGCTCCCACCTCGCCTCATAATTGCTTTTGTTCCCGGCCCACCAGGGCAGAGCCAGGCCTGGTGCTCTGTGCCCTTTTGAAGGATTCAGCCTGAATTTGCAGCCAGGCTGTGCAGATGTGGATGGGCCTGGCAGGAGGGTTTATCCATCCTCCCAAACCAGCTGGGGTGGCTCTGCAGGAGAAGCTTGGAGCACATCCCGGTGCACGGCAGCAGGGCTGCCTCTGCTTCAGGGACACAAACTCCTCTGCCAGTCAAAGGCAAGCTTTATTTCCAGCTGTTCCCATCTCAGACAAATTTGGGATGTGTGATCTTGGGAAGGGATGGGGAAAAATGGGACAGACCTGCTGTGCAGGGATGGAGCTGGAGTGACACTGCTGGTGGCAGTGGGGCTGTCACTGCACAGACAGAGCCAGCTCTGAGCCCCCTGAGCACTGCCACAGCAAGAGCAGAGATCTTCTGCTCCATGTGGATGCTCAGCTGTGCCCAGCTTGTGGGTCAGGCCTAAGGAATCCCAGGATTACTGAGGTTGGGAAAGAACTCCAAGATCATCCAGTCCCAGCTGTGCCCCAGCCCAGAGCTCTCAGTGCCACCTCCAGCAATTCCTTGGGCACCTCCAGGATGGGCACTGCAACCCTCCCTGGGCAGCTCCAATCCCTGAGCTCCCTTTCCATGGGGAAATTCCTGCTGCTGTCCCCCCTGAGCTCCCCTGGCCCAGCCTGAGGCCGTTCCCTCTCCTCCTGTCCCTGTTCCTGTTCCCAGAGCCCGACCCCCCCGGCTGTCCCCTCCTGGCAGGGAGCTGTGCAGAGCCACAAGGGCCCTGAGCCTCCTTTTCTCCAGGCTGAGCCCCTTCCCAGCTCCCTCAGGATTTTCCAGCCCCTTCCCAGCTCTGTTCCCTGCCCTGGACACGCTCCAGCCCCTCCAGGTCTTTCCTGAGGTGCCCAGAACTGGGCACAGCCCTCCAGGTCCCCCAGCAGTGCCAGCACAGGGGCACCAAACGGGTCCAGGAGGAACTTGGGAGATGAAAAGAAGGAACTATTTCAGCAGGCAGGGCTGAAATCCCCTGGAATTGGGAGAAACAGCAGGAGAAGGTGGAAAACAGGGGCCAAAAGCAGCTCAGAAGCAGCTTCTGCACTGACAATAGCAGGGCTTGAAGCACTCGAGGGTTGAGCACTCCTCGGGAAGAGGGGGCTGATTTTGAAATTCCATTGAAGTAAAGCGAGGAGTGCTCCACTCGACATCCAAATGCTGCTGGTGAGAGGGGCCAGGAACGGGAGCACACGGAACAAGGTGAATCCATCAAGGAATTTGCGGCTCATCAAGGGCTGAAGAGGCAATTTGGTAATTAGGGGTGAGAGCTGCGAATCTGATTGTGATCCGGAACAGAAATTTGGGATTTCACCGAGCCCTTGGTGAGCCCTCTCCACTGCAATTATCCCATGCTGATCCAAGGAAAGCACCCAGCTGAAGGTCACAGAGGGCTGGCATGGCCTGGGCATGGCAGAGAGTTCCAGGTGGCACAGGAGGGATGGGGACACAGGAAAAAACCCAGGCAGTGATGGACAGGGCAGGAACGTGGACAAGGGACAAACCCTCAGCACATCCCCTGTGCTTGTGCCTCCTGGAGAAGACAGGGGCAGGAATTGTCAGGAATTTTCAGGAGAGAAGGAAAGGACAGGGCTGCTGAGGAGGAGGAGAACATCCAGGTGAAAGCACGGGGAGGAATCAGTGTGATGTTTAAGATGGTGCCAAGGTTCAAGCCACCAACAGGAGCTCTCCAGCCCACCCAACCCTGCCTCCTTCCAAGATTGTCCTCTGGATCCCAAAGCATCCCTGCACCATGGGGGAGGCTGCAGCAAGCTCTGTGCCCGTGAGTGACGGCTGCCCAGCCATCTCCAGCACAGCTTAATTTGATAAGAACCCTGAGCCACTTTAAACACTTCAATCATGGCACCTCTTAATCATCTCCTTGCCGAACAAAATAATCCCACTTTGCTTAATCTCTTCTCCTGTGGAAATCCTGTCACTCCTTTATTGTCTAAATGACTTTACAGGGCTCTGTCTCCAACACAAAAATATCTGGCTTCCCAGGAAGCCACAAAAACAGGACATTGCTCCCCGTGGGGTCTGAGCAGCTCCTCGGGGGCACCTTGGGAAGGGACAGCACCTCCCCTGTGCCCACAGAACCACCTGGATCCAGGTGAGACCCTCAGTGATGCCCACCCTGGAATGTGCCTCCTGCATCCTCAGTGCCCCAGGCGTGTGGGGTGGGGATGGCTGGAAATAATTTGGGAAGCTGATAAGGATTTGGGTTTGGTTTTGGGGTTTTTGTGGTGCTGGGCTGCAGAGCAGTGGGAGCTGAGGGCAGGGGATGGGCAGGGACAGGATGGGACATTGCTGCTGCACAGAGGGACAGGACTCCAGGGGTGCTGCAGATTCCAATAAAACCACATTTCCATGGAGATGTTCCCACAAGGGCCCAGCAAATCCAGTTTCTTCCCTGTCTGACCCAGGAAATGCCCTGCACAGCTGACACTGCCACTTGGATCCTCGCCCTCAGAGAAGCTGAGGCAGAAGATTCCAAATCAAGGATTGTCAGGATGTCCTGGCTGCACTCCAAATTTTTCTCTGCAGCTGTGACAGACAATAATGGAATTATAAATTAAAAACAAATCAATATGAGATTTTTCCCCTCGTCTGATTTGTCACCAGGATTGGAGGAAGAGCAGCAAATCCCTCCCCAGGAATTCATGGGAGCTGACACAGGTGTTGTTCCATCACAATCCAGACAAGAGTTTTGCCTGGAGAAAGGAGAGAGGTGAATCCACCCGCGGGAAATCTGTAACTGTGAGCCTGTACCAACTCTGAAGAACTAAAACCCTGATTTTTTAGGAATTTAAAAGGTGCTAGGAATGGTGTTGGCTGCTCCACTCCCACATAAGCAGCGAGCAGGGAAAGGCAGCTGCTGCTTTTTTGTTGGATCCAGTCTCACAATTCCTTGTGCAGAAAGAAAAACACAATGTGTCTGAATTTAGGGAAATGCTGAAGGAAAAGCAGCAGGAAATGTGGGGTGGGAAATCCCAGGTTGAGATGGAGCTGCTGATGTCCCCCACCCCAGTTCTGTGTCCCTGGTGTGGCTTTGTCACTGGTTTTGTGCTGCCACCAAGGCCGAGCTGGAGCTCCAGTAATGAACAGGAGCCTTTCAGTGGAGTTCATTGATTTGGGAGTGTCTGGTTTGCAAATTAGGATGTGACCAAAAGTGTGCATTCTATCACCATCTTTAAACCAGCTGGGCAATCATCTTTATCTTCCCACAGCCCATCCTCCCTCCAGGAGATATCTCCTGTTCATGGCCACTGAGTCCCAGGGCATGACTGATAAAATTCCATCATCCCATGGGAGATGCTCCAGCCAGGGGAGGAGCCAAGCCTTTCCTACCCAGATAAAAACTGACATTTGGGACAGCAAGGAACCTTCTTCCCACTGGATTCCAGAGGAAAGCCAGACCTTTCCACATTATCCCTGGAGCTTCAGAGGAAACTGCACCTTCTCCAGGAGCACTGCTCCAGCTGAACCACATCTGCCCCTGCAGGAGGATGCAGCCACCATTGAATGGGACTGTGCCAACACCCTGACTGACTGACGGGTGTCAGCTTGGATTCTGACTCTGGCAGGGTTTTGGTTCTTTTTTATTACTTTACTTTTATTTTAATTTTTCCTTGTAAAGAAAGGTTATTCCTATACCCATACCTTTGCCTGAAAGCCCCTTAATTTCAAAATTATAATGATTTGGAAGGAGGGGGTTTACATTCTCCATTTCAAGAGAAGCTCCTGCCTTTCTTAGCAGACTACTGTCTTTCAAACCAAGACAGGGAGAGACGGAATTTGATAACCCTGATGGACGTCTGGGATAGCCACAGGCACTGCTGGCTGGCCAGGGAGGCTGGGATTCATGTGGATTTATTTTCCTGAGTTCCAGAGTGGGAGTGGATTGTGTTCCCCAGCTCCCATCCCACCCCATGCCTGGCACACCCCATTCCAGAGGCAGGAAGGGAAATCCATCCATTTTCCATATTAAATATGAGTGGATGCACAGCTGGGTTTCAGGGAGGGTGAGGGGAGGGTCTCCCTGGGCACCACCACTCAGTGACGCATTCCCACTCCTCAGACAAGGGGGTCTCCAGCAATGAGGAATTCACATAAAATATCACCAAAATTATGGCTTGATCCTGATGGTCACAGCACAGATGGGATGGTCACACCATGGATGGGGTGGTCACACCGTGGATGAGGTTGTCACAGCACAGATGGGATGGTCACACCATGGATGGGATGGTCACAGCACTGATGGGATGGTCACACCATGGATGGGATGGTCACACTGTGGATGGGATGGTCACACCATGGATGGGATGGTCACACTGTGGATGGGATGGTCACACCATGGATGGGGTGGTCACACCATGGATGGGGTGGTCACACCATGGATGGGATGGTCACACTGTGGATGGGATGGTCACACCATGGATGGGGTGGTCACACCATGGATGGGGTGGTCACACCATGGATGGGATGGTCACACCTTGGATGGGATGGTGACACCAAGGATGGGATGGTCACAGCACTGCTGGGCTCCTCAGACACCAGGACAACCCCAAGCAGTGTGAGGATGCAGGGGTGAGGCAGGCCCGGGCAGAGGTTCCTGGCAGGCTCTCCAGGAGCTGGAGCAGGACTCTCCTCTCTGCAGGGGGCTGGTGGCTCCTGCCCCGTGTCCTCTGGGCCACCAGAGCTGTTGGCCACCCAGGGTCCCCCCGAGCAGTGCCTGGCACCGGGACTGCAGTGAGGACGCGCCGTCCTCCCTCTGTGCTCTCACTTATTTGCTTTTCTGCTTGCAAATGCATATTTGATGACTTTGCTGGGATCAAGGCCTGTGTTTGGGGCCCTGATGATTTATTTATCCACCCATTTATTCTGCTGCAGCGCTGCTGCAGGGGATGGAGGTGTCCTGAGGGCTGAGGCACCAGCACGGCAGGGCTGTCCCATCTGGGGATTCCAGGGCATCCCTGAGCTCCTCCTGCTCTCAGAGGGGACAGGAAAAGCAGCTGCAAACATCTGGGCAAGGCCTGATGAGGCAGTGGGTGAAGAAGATGTTCTTGCTGGGGCTCTGAGTCTACAATGGAGGAGTAAAAGGGAACAGAGAGAGGGAAATGGTGGGAAAATTAGTGGGGAGCAGGAGTAAAATGATGATAATTTACCAAGGAGATGGGACAGGGAGAATCCTCCCAGGACTTGGAGAGTCCTCCCAGGACATGGAGAATTCTCTCAGGACATGGAGAATCCTCCCAGGAAATGGAGAATCCTCTCAGGACAGGGAGAAACCTCCCAGGATATGGATAATCCTTCCAGGATATGGAGAATCCTCCAGGACATGGAAAAGCCTCCCAGGACTTGGAGAATCCTCCCAGGACTTGGAGAGTCCTCCCAGGACATGGAGAATTCTCTCAGGACATGGAGAATCTTCTTAGGACATGGAGAAGCCTCTCAGGACATGGAGAATTCTCCAGGACATGGAAAAGCCTCAGAGGACAGGGAGAATCCCCCAGGACATGGAGAAGCCTCCAGGAGATGGAGAAGCCTCTCAGGACATGGAGAATTCTCCCAGGACACGGAGAATTCTCTCAGGACACGGAGAATCCTCCCAGGACAGACAGGGAGCTGCTTCCCAGGGCACAGCGAGCAGGAGAGGGAAGCTCTGATGACACGCCCTGGAGGGAAGCAATTTCTCCCGAATTTCCACCTTTTGTTCGCTTGCTGAATACCCCCTGATTTCTTTGGAGTGGGAGCATTCTCCTGCTGCTGGGGCTGAGCGCATCAGCCTCCCCCCGGCGCCGCTCTTTGCTATTCATCCTCTCATCCCTCTCCTCGGGAGCGGTGATTGGAGAGGGAGGATGAGCGATGCATGCCAAGCAGCCGGGACCACATCGGGAGCCTGGATCCTGACCTGCAACCCGCGGTGATGAGGCAGATGGAGCGCTCAGGGTGCCAAGCCTCTCCAGGCAGCCCAAAACCCCAGGTGGGCTCACAGGCAGCAGCTCAGAACCGGGCTGCAGGTCCGCTTCTGGGGTGGGGAATTTAGAGGCAGAGGGTTCTGAAATCATGGAATGGTTTGGGTTGGAAGGGAACTTCAAGTTTCCACTGTCCCAGGCTGCTCCAAGCGCTGTCCAGCCTTTCCTTGGACATTCCCAGGGATCCAGGGGCAGCCACAGCTGCTCTGGGCACCCTGTCCCAGCCCTGCCCACCCTGCCAGGGAAGAACCTTCCCAAAATCCCATCTAAACCGATTCCCTTTCAGTCCAAACCCATCCCCCCCATCCACACCTTTGGAAAATCTCCCTCTCCATCCTTCCAGCGTGGAAAGTGCCGCTCTGTGGATGGACAGGGACACAGCTGGTTCCTTGGAATTAATGATAAAAAACTAGAGCAGGAGGGCAAGAGCCCTGCCTGGGAGGCAGAGTGCCTTTGTGTGGGACAGCATTCCTGCAGGAAGCGCCTCTGGAACGCCCTCATTGCCTCTGTAACTTTTTGCCTCTCATTACTTGGGCTCTGTGATCATTTAGGGTTTTGTCCCTGAAAGGAGATTTAGGGTGGCTCTTTCAGCAGCTCTGGGCAGCAGCAAATCCCCATTGTCCTCGATTGGACACGTCCCTGGGAAGGAGGGAATTCAGCATTTCCCTTTGGAATACAGAGCAGGCTCCTGACCTTGCACAATCAAAGGGGTTTATGATTAATGGCACCTCCAGTAACAAACCTGGCATTGTGGATGGGATATTTCAGGTGTCTCGTGCAGAATAATGCAGAGACTTCAAAGTTCCCGTGGCACAAACTCTCGAAAATTGAAGTTAGGAATGGAATAAAATAAGGAATGGTCATTTTCTTTCGCTGCTCTTCATTACTGAGGTTTTTCCTTTGTCTGACACTGTTTTTACTGGGCCATATCCACAAAAAGCTTCCAGGAAAATGAGGGATGTTGATGTTGTTAAGGGGCTGTAGGAAGTGAAGCTGCCTTGGCAAAATGCTCTCAACCAGGAGAGCCAGCAGAATTCCCTGGATTTCATGGGCTTGGAGAGGGCCTTGGGTAGGGAAAACAACTGTGTGGTATCAACACCCTGGGAATGTTGATAAATCCAACGTCTGAGGCTGCCCAGGGGAAGGGCAAAGTCTCCTCCCAAAGCACAAATAATCTCAAAAGTTGTTAAATTGTTCAACAATTGTACCCTAATCTGCAACCAGAGACTAAATAACCAATTAATTACATTTCAATGGAGTGTTTTAATTGATTATTGCATGGTTGGGGAGTGTTTGGGTGACAACAGCACATGGCCTTAATATTTTTAATTGGAATTATTCCTGGAATGCACTCTCAGCTCTGACTGTACTTGGGCATGTAATTCTCCTTTTTTCTCAAAGATTCTTCTGATGCTCAGTGCCATCACCATCATCCCTGCAGCTGGGATGGTGTTCTGACAGGGAAGATGGTTTTCCTGAGGAGGAAGCCAGGACAGCACGTCCTAGTGCATGAGGAACAAACATTTGGGGTGCATTTCCATTCGGGTTTAGGGGAAAAAAATTAGAATTTATTTGGTTGTGTATCGTGGGCTTTTAATGAAAATGAAAACCATGGAGATGTCCTGAGGTCCTGGACCTGCTCATCCATTCCCATGTTCCTCACCTGCCTTTCTCTCCACACCCCAGAATTCCCACTCAACCAACAAATCCCACTCCCCACATTTCCTACTAAAATATTCACATTTGTGAATGCAAAACTCCCATTTTTGGTTTTGTGGAGGGACTCCCATCACCCCCATGGGATTTGCCAGGGTTTTCCCAGCAGCTGGCGGGACACAGGGATGATCACTGGCCATCCACACCATCCCAAACTCCCTCTGGGTTTCCTGCTGCCTTCCAGGACGTGGCTGCAGTGGTGGGCACAGCTTGGGAATGTCACAGCTGGGAGAAGTGGCATCCCAAGGCAGCTGGGAGGGCACTGATGCCTAAAGAGGCTGACCTGGAACAGAGGCTGGGCTGTTTTAAATGAATAAAATAAGGATTTATTAAAAATCCTTCAAAGCATTCACCAGCAAAAGCCTGGATGTGGTTGCACCCAAGATGGATCTCGGTCACTTTTATAAGTTTGGGTCCATTCCCACTTTGGGGTTCATTGTCCAATTCCAGCTCCAGGTTCTGCAGTCCCATCTTCCCAGATTCTCTCCTCAATTTGCTGTTTTTTGCACTTTTTGGGGTGGATCTGCAGGGTGTCCTTGGTTCTGAGAATGGAAAGGATTGTTCTGTGTGACTGAGCTGTGAGGAGAACTTGCTGACACTTTATGAAGTTCAGTTATATCCTAATGCAGTAGAGAATCTGGAAAATATGAAAGCCAAAACAAGGCATCACCAGGACGTGGCTGCAGTGCCAAGGCTCCCATTCCTGCTGGTGGGCACAGCTTGGGAATGTGGCATCCCAAGGCAGCTGGGAGGGCACTAAAGGCTCCTGAGCACCAGGGAAGAGGCAGAGCACTCCTGAACAGCAGGAGATTCCATTTAGGGAATGGAAATCCTGCTGCATGAGCTGGGATTTGTAGCTGGGATATCATCCATGCACCTTTTAGGAATAAAGGGACAGCACTGGAGCAACAAAGATGTCACCCCATGAGGAGATTTGGGGATGTTCCAGGAAATCCAGGGGGGTGCAGATGGGGGCTGGGAATCAGCAGGACATGGAGGGAAGGGCTGGGATTGGGTCAGGGCTGCACAGCCCTGCTGGGGATCCCTGGAGCGCTGCATTCCCACTCACCCCAGCCTGGCACATCCCGAGCACTCCAGCCCAGCTGGACGTGGCACAGCTGCTCCCCAGCACAGCTGGAGCCCGAGGGGACACGTGAGAAGCCCATTAATTACCCTGGACAGGGCTGGTGGCCGCGGGTGGGGCGGGGAGAGGAGATTTCATGCGCTGGTTGTGTGTCCTACAGAGCGCCGTGCTGGGAGGGGAAGGGAGCAGCTGGAACACCCTTGGGAGAGCTGGAAAACCCTTGGGAGCAGCTGGAACACCCTTGGGAGCAGCTGGAAAACCCTTGGGAGCAGCTTGTTCCTCTGGAATGTTGTGGTGGTGCTCAAAGACGTCGGATGAGTTTGTGCTGGGCTGTTTGATCTGAGCTCAGCCCCTGCCCTGGGATAAGCCAGGGCTCCAGCAAAGGGGCTGGCTGAATTTTCCAGTTGGTTCCCACATGTGAACTTCCTGGGACTGAGGAGATGCCCCAACACCAAGAACAAACCCAGTGTGGTAGCAGAGGTTTTAATCCACAATTAAATCCATTTAGGCCCAACAGCCTCATAAAACACTCAGATGCAGGACTCAAAGGGATAATGAGGAAGTTTGGGAATTAAATTGGGAGGAGCTGTTGGTTCCCTCCAGGGCAGAGAGGCCCTGCAGGGAGACCTGGATAAATCAGAGGGCTGGGAATCACCAAAGGTGTGGAGTGATCCTGGGGTGAGGGACAGAGTGGCAGTGAGAGGCTGGAAAACGGCTGTGGGAAGGAATTTGATCGATGACAAACGGGATCTGAGTCAGCAGGGCCAGGGAGCCACGAGGGACATCCCTGTCCTGGGACATCAGGGGCCAGGGAGGGATTGTCCTGCTCTGCTCAGGGCTGGGGCAGCCTCACCTTGAGTTCTGAGACAGTTTGGGTGCCACAACATCAGAGAGACCCAGAGCTGCTGCAGAGTGCCCGAGGAGGAGCCGGGGCTGGGGAGGCTCTGGAGGGGAACCCGAGGGGCAGCTGAGGGCACTGGGCTGGCTCAGCTGCAGCTCAGGAGCTGAGGGCACAGCTCAGGGAAGGAGGGAACGGCTCCAGGGGCTTGGGATGGAGAGCAGGGAAAGGCTCTTCCCTCCCCCAGAGGTGCTGGCACTGCCCAGGCTCCCCAGGGAATGGGCACGGCCCCGAGGCTGCCAGAGCTCCAGGGATGCTCAGGGGGATTGATGGGGTCTGGGCTGGATCCATGATCCTGGTGCCTCCCTTAAACTCAGCATATTCTGATTCCACCATTTATATCCAGATGTGAAGCAGTGGGAGGAAATCCCTGTTCCATGAGCTGGGATTTGATCCATGCACCTTCTAGGAATAAAGGGACAGCGCTGGAGCCATGGCAACAAAAGATGTCACCCCATGAGGAGATTTGGGAACGATTCAGCAAATCCAGGGGGGCTCAGGGAGCCAGATAAGCAGGACACGAGTCCAACTTTTAATTCATCTGCCATTCATATATTTTGAGGGGCTATTAGGATGGAAAAGTGTAGGGAGAGCATTACTGGCTATTGTATCAAATCCTGGCATCCACACTTTTATCATGGATTAAAAAAAAAATTAGAGGGAGCTCAGAGAAGAGCTGGAAGACTGAGAAAAGGTCTGGCAAACCTGCTGGGTGATGATAGGCTTAATGACTTCAATCTATTTAGCTCATCAGAGAGCAACTTGAGAGGTGACTTGATCATGGGCTCTAAGTACTTCCAGGGAGGAGATTTTTGATAGCAGAGGGTCCTTTAATCCAGCAGACAAAGCCAGGACTCGGTGGCTGACAGGTGGAGCTGAAGGAAGAATAATTCCAGTGGCAGTTAAGCCACCAGTGTTTCACAGGAAAGGTAATTAACTGCTGGAAGTGCTTACCTGGGGATGTGCTGAATCCATCCTTAAATGAGAGTTGGAAGATTTGCACCCATCTAAACACGAGTTATGGGCTCAGTGCCCTTCATCCAGGTGGGAATGGAGGGAAATCCTTTCTCTGTGTGTGCACACAGGAGCTCAGGGCAGGCAGGGTGGGAACTCCCTTCCCTGGGATTTCATTCTGCTCTCAGGTGTCCCTCACACAGAGTTTCTGCAGTCTGGAGATTTGATTTGGCAGCACTCTGTGGGTTGGGGTGCTTTGTACCCCACATTTTTCCTGCAGTGCTTTTCATTCTGTCACCCAGCTCACCTGGATTTGGAAAATGTTGTGTTTGCTGTTCCGTGTCTCCCCTGACTCCTCCTGCTGCCCAAGGTGCATTTCAAGCTCCAACTGGCCCAGATAATCCTCATTAGAGGAAAACCAATCCCAGAGGGTCTCCAATGGCTTTGGGAAGAACTTATCCTTTTCCCATATTCCTCCTCCTTTGGCAGTATTCCTTATCCTTTTGCCATATTCCTTATCTTTTTGGCATTGTCCTCATTTTTGGAGATATTAATAATTTTTTTTGCTATATTAATCATTTTTTGGCTATATTCCTCATCCTTTGGTCATATTCCTTACCTTTTTTAGTTATTCCTTATCTTTTTGGTGTTGTCCTGATTTTTTGGCCATATTCCTCATTTTTTTGGCCATATTCCTTATCCTTTGGCCATATTCCTCCTCCTTTTGCCATATTCCTTATCTATTTGTTATATTCCTTATCTTTCTGGCATTGTCCTCACTTTTTTGGCCATATTCCTTTCTACTATATACTATATTCTATATATACTATATATATACTATATACTATATTCCTCCTCCTTTTGCCATATTCCTCTTCCTTTTGCCATATGCCTTATCTTTTTGGGATAATTTTAATATTTTTGCTATATTCCTTATCTTTTTGGCATTGTCCTAATTTTTTGTCTATATTCCTCATCCTTTCACCATATTCCTTATTTTTGCACCATATTCTTCATATTCTTTATCCTTTTGGCACATTCCATATCTTTTTGGGATATTCCTTATCTTTTTTGGCATTATCCTCATTTTTTGGCCATATTCCCCATTCCTTGGGCTTATTCCTCATTCTTTAGCCATATTCCCAATCTTTTTGGGATATTCCTCATCTTCCTTTCACTGTATCCCTTATCTTTTCACCATATTCCTTATCTTTTTGCCATATTCCTTATCTTTTTGGGATATTCCTTATCCTTTGGCCACATTCTTCATCCTTTCCCCATATTCCTCATCCTCTGGCCATGCAGGACACCACGAGGAGCCCCTCAGTTTTTGGGAATTCTGCAGCTCCTCAATGTCCTTCCTGCCACATTCCCAAGGTGCTGCCCAAACCCTGCCCTGGGAGGGCAGGAGCAACACCCAGCAATTCCTCATCCCCAAAAATCCAAACCAGGGCAAAACAGGGAGTAAAAATGAAAGAATTGGAGTAAATGTAGTGCCCTGCTTTTGCTTTTATGTTTTCCTGAGCTTCCTGGAGCCCCCAGTCCCAGGGCAGCCAGGCCAGCAGGGAAAAATCCTCCACCCTCACCTGGGTGAAGCTGGAGATCTCTGGTGCATGGCAGCTCCTCAGGCACACATCCCTTCTTGTGTTTTCCTGGAGAAAAAAACAGGAATATTTTAAGTGAGACAAGGAAAAAGCTGTTGTGAGACAAATTCCTGTTTTGCTGGATGAAGCAGAGGCTCCCCAGCTGAATTATTCGCCCACCCAGCAGTCCATGGAGCAAATCCTGGTAGGAAGGGGCTGGCAGACAGCTCTGCCTCCAGTGAGCTGCTCCCCAAGGCAAAAACAACAACAAAATTCCTCCAGGGCACAGGGCTGAGACAGAGAATTCCTTTCTGTGGTGCTCTGCAGGGATCCCACTCCTGCCCAGAATAATCCCGAGTTTTGGTGCAGCAGAGGCGAACCTGGCTGTGCTGGGATCAACACTGGGAGAGCAGGAGGCTGTGCTGGGAGAGGCAATCAGGGAAGCTGGAAAAATCCTGTCTGTGCTGCTGCTCCCAGGGCCTTGCATGGTTTGTGCTCGGGGGGAATGGGCTGGTGCAGGAGGCTGCACTTAACCTGTGCATCACGGGATGGTTTGGGGTGGAAGGAGCTTTGAAGATAATTTTATTTACACCCCTGCCATGGCAGGGACACCTCCCACCATCCCAGGCTGCTCCAGCCCCAGTGTCCAGCCTGGCCTTGGGCACTGCCAGGGATCCAGGGGCAGCCACAGCTGCTCTGGGCACCTGTGCCAGCCCTGCCCACCCTGCCAGGGAACAATTCCTGCCCAAAATCCCATCCAGCTGTGCCATTCCCTGTGTGCTGTCCCTCCATCCCCTGTAAATCATCTCTCTCCATGTTTCCTGCAGCTCCTTCAAGGCCACACTGAGGTGACCCCAAAGCTTCTCCTGTCCAGGTGAACAATCCCAGCTCTCCCAGCAGAGCTGCTCCATCCTCTGCCCATCCTGGAGCCTCCTCTGGCCTGGCTGCAGCAGCTCCAGCTCCTGCCTGTGCTGGGGCAGCTCTGCAGCTGGGGTCTCACCTGAGCACAGGGACAGAATCCCCTCCCCTGCTGCCCACGGGGGATTCTGGGGTCTCAGGGACATCAAATTCAGGCACCAGGCAGGATTTGAGTGTTGGGAGCCTTTTCACTGGGGGGAAAAAAGAAGGGGAAAAAGAAGCAGCCCAGGCTCATTGTGACACTGTAAATGAAAAGCCAGACAAAGTCTGGAAATTCATTCATCCGCATCACTCATGTTAAGCCTTAAAATGTTCCTGGTAGCCACTGGAAATCATTAAAGAAGTGACAGCTCCGTTCTCTGGAGGAGCAGGACTCAGAGTGGGGGGTACAGGAGATGCTTTAGCAAGAAAAATTCGATGAAGCAGCCTCTAAGTCAGTGATTTCTCTGACTTCATCTGCACATTAAAAATGCAAGTGAATGCCTTTTGGTGTTAGCTCTGCTCCTGGATATGAGATGGAGTCAATTCACAGCTCTTCAGTGGATAATACTTTTTGTTTTTCGCAGAGGCTGTTGAAACAGAATGGAAAATTAAAGCAATTTTTCCTGACAGCAATGCATAAACGTTGACCATGAAATGGCAAAGCAAAAAAACAAAACCAAAAGCAAGAACAGCTTCGAGGAGTGTCTGAATTAGGCAGCAGCGAGTTCATTACAGCTCTCATTTGAATAAAGGCAGGAGATGATGCCCTCGCTGTAATGGAAATGCTCTTCAAGTCCGAGCCATCCATGGCCATTACAGCCTGAAGAGGATTGTTTGGGAAAGAGATGGATGCACTCCCCTCCCTGCTGGGGCTGCTCTCCCTGTTCCCTGCTGGGCAGAATTCCCCTCACTGCTTGGGTCCTGTAAATCTCCTGGAATGTTCTGCTCTGGAGCATCTCAGACCTTTCCCTGCTGCACCAACAGGGCACCGAGGTGGTCTGACCCAAAATGTTGCTTGTCAGAGCTTCTGGAAGGGGTTTGAAGCTTTTAAAAACTAAAAGGGGAATGAAAATTCCTGCTAAAGGAAAGGCTTGGGATAACAGGCTGGACAGATTCCCCCTCACTGCTTGGGGCTGGGTGCAGCTGGGTCCTCTAAATCTCCTGGAATGTTCTGCTCTGGAGCATCTCAGACCTTTCCCTGCTGCTCCAACAGGGCACTGGGGTGGTCTGACCCAAAATCTCACTTCTCAGAGCTTCTGGAAGGGGTTTGGAGCATTTAAAAACCAAAAGGGGAATGAAAATTCTGGCTAAAGGAAAGGCTTGGGATAGCAGGCACTTTACACATCACACAGGAGCTCCTGAGGAGCTGCTGCTGATCCCCAGGCTCGTCCCTGGGAGATCTCTGGGAGCTGGAATGGGAGCTCTGGGTGCTGGTTTGTCCCTGGGAGCTGGAATGGGAACTCTGGATGTTGGTTTGTCCCTGGGAGCTGGAATGGGGGTTTTGGATGTTGGTTTGTTCCTGGGAGCTGGAATGGGAGCTCTGGGTGCTGGTTTGTCCCTGGGAGATCTCTGGGAGCTGGAATGGGGGCTCTGGGTGCATTCCAAGCCCCTGCCAGCTCTGGGGCTGCCCAGGGAGGAGCTGGAGCTCCCACCCCTGGAGGTGGCACTGGGCTGGTGACAAGGTGGGCACAGCTTGGCCTCGGAGATCCTGGAGAGCTTTTCCAACCTCAGTAACTCTGGGATTCTGAGCTCTTCCTTCCCCTTGGTGGGCATCAAGGCTTTCCCACCTTCCCTTCTTCCTTCCCCCAGTTCTCCAGAGCTGGTGCAGAGGAAAACTGAGAAGCTCTGCCCCGTGGCAAGGTCTGTCCCAGCAGGACACCCTCCCCCAGAGGAGCAGGGTTTGTGTCACACATCCCTGCAGGTCTCCCAGATTCTCTCCTAGGATTCCCCTCGGAACAGGAATTAACGATTTTAGGGCTTTTACAGCCAAACCAAAAACTCTGAGGGCTTGCAACCGAAATGTTTTTGGTGTCACAGCCAAAACCAGCGCGAGGTTTGCAGCCCCTGGCAGCAGCTCATCCTGCCCGCGGTGACAGCCACCACCCGGGGGTCCCCTGGAGCTCAGGGGGAGCTCAGGGATGCTCCGAGGTTAAGTGTGCCGTGTGTCCCCGTGCCACTAGATGTCCTTGTGGGAAAGGCCTTGGCGCTGCCCGCGGGCACGGGCGGCACAGCCGGGGGCTCGGGAACGGAGGGAATTCGGGGAATTCGGGGAATTGATGGCATTGAGGGAGTTGAGGGAATCGAGGGAATTGAGGGAAGTCGGGAAATTCAGGGAATTGATGGCATTGAAAGAATTGAGGGAATTCAGGAAAACCAGGGAATTGAGGGAATTCAGGGAATTGAGGGAATTGAGGAAAGCCAGGGCACTGAGGGAATTGGTGGCATTGAGGGAATCGAGGGAAATCAGGAAATCCAGGGAAATTGAGGGAATTCAGGAAAGCCAGGGAAATTGAGGGAATTCAGGAAAGCCAGGGAATTGAGGGAATTCAGGGAATTGATGGCATTGAGGGAATCGAGGAAATTCAGGAAATCCAGGGAATTGAGGGAATTCAGGGAATTGATGGCATTGAGGGAATCGAGGGAATCGAGGGAATTCAGGGAAATTGAGGGAATTCAGGGAATTGAGGGAATTGAAGGAAGTCAGGGAACTGAGGGAATTCGGGAAATTCAGGGAATTCAGGGAATTGATGGCATTGAAAGAATTGAGGGAATTGAGGGAATTGAAGGAAGTCAGGGAACTGAGGGAATTCGGGAAATTCAGGGAATTCAGGGAATTGATGGCATTGAAAGAATTGAGGGAATTGAGGGAATTCAGGAAAACCAGGGAATTCGGGGAATTCAGGGAATTGATGGCATTGAGGGAATTGAGGGAATTCAGGGAATTCAGGGAAATTGAGGGAATTGAGGGAATTCAGGAAAACCAGGGAACTGAGGGAATTCAGGGAATTCAGGGAAATTGAGGGAATTGAGAGAATTCAGGGAATTCAGGGAAATTCAGGGAATTGAGGGAATTAATGGCTTTGAGAGAATTGGGGGAATTCAGGAAATTGAGGGAATTCAGGGAAATTGAGGGAATTCAAGGAAATTGAGGGAATTGAGGAAATTCAGGGAATTGAGGGAATTCAGGGAATTGAGGGAATTCAGGGAATTGAGGGAATTGAGGGAATGGAACCCAGAGCACCTCTGCCTCTCTGCCCCCCACCCCAGCTTTGGTCCTTCCACAGCCAAATCAGCACGAGCATCATCCCTGTGTGCAGGGAAAAGCTCCAAGCAGCCCTGGGAGGGCAGCCAGGAATGCTGCAGCCCCAGGATGCTCCTTCCCTACAACCCCCAAACTTTAGGATGAGCTCTGAGAGGAGCTGAGTGCGAGGTGAGGCAGCACCAGCTTGGGCAGGGATGGCTTCCCATGGCTCAGATCCCTCAGAACTCCTGGAGAGCCCCAAAATGTGGGAATCAGCACCTGAACCCATCACCCACGGGCTTGGGAGAGCTGGATTTGCAGCACATTTTGTTGGGAATTTGCTGTCTGGTCCCTGCTCCTCTCCTGCTGCATCCCTGGCAGTGGCAGAGCTGGGAGCAGCAGAAGGTGAAACTCTGCAGAGAGGAGATTACAGCTCCTGTGTTTTTCCCCCTTTTTTTTTTTTTTTTTTTTTTCCTTCAAAGGAATGACTCCATATTTTTGGAAAGAATAGCTGCACCAAAAAATCCTGGTACAGACTCTTCCAGACTCCAGCCAGGCTTATCACGTGCTGTGCCAGGGCCCTGGTGGGAATGCAGGATTTTAACTCCTGGATGCCTTTCCCAGCTGTAATAAGTGACCCCTTCCTCTGAGTTAATCCTCAGAGTCCAGGGCAAATCTCAGTGGGAATCTGGGGAAAGCAGGCTCAGCCTGGTGCAAAGATGCTGGGAAATAAAGCTGGTGGTGCTGGATGCTGGGACTCGAGTTCCAGCTGCATTCCAGATGTTTTCCAGCCTCATTCCAGCCCATTCCAGCTATTTTCCCAGCTGTTTTCCAGCCCATTCCAGCTGTTTTCCAGCCCATTCCAGTCTCATTCCAGCCATTTTCCAGCTGCATTCCAGCATCATTCCAGCTGTTCTCTAGCTGTTTTCCAGCTGTGTTCCAGCCATTTTCCAGCTGTTTTCCAGCCCATTCCACCTGTTTTCCAGCTGTTTCCCAGCCCATTCCAGCAGTTTTCCAGCTGTTTTCCAGCTGTTTTCCAGCCCATTCCAGCCATTTCCCAGCCCATTCTAACCATTTCCAGACGTTTTCCAGCCACTTTCCAGCCCATTCCAGCCATATTCCAGCCATTCTCCAGCCATTTTCCAGTCCATTCCAGCCATGTTCCAGCCATTCTCCAGCCACATTCCAGCCATTTTCCAGCTATTTTCCAGCCATTCTCCAGCCATTTTCCAGCCCATTCCAGCCACTTTCCAGCCATTCTCCAGCCATGTTCCAGCCCATTCCAGCCATGTTCCAGCCCATTCCAGCCACTCTCCAGCCCATTCCAGCCACATTCCAGCCATTTTCCAGCTATTTTCCAGCCATTTTCCAGCCACTCTCCAGCCCATTCCAGCCGTGTTCCAGCCATTCTCCAGCCATTTTCCAGCCCATTCCAGCCACTTTCCAGCCATTTTCCAGCCATTTTCCAGCCCATTCCAGCTGTTTTCCAGCCGTTTTCCAGCTGTGCCCAAGCTGTCCCTGCTGCTCAGGCTGCAGCCTGGTAACCACCAGTAGCAACTCCACAGGACAAAGTTGCCCAAACCAGGAGGAACGGCAATAAAAGATTCCTGGGGGGTTGATTTATGGGTGCACCTCCTCATCCATGGGGATTTTGGATATATTTGGATAGTAGGGAGTCTGAGGGGGGTGGGGAGATGCTCAATTCCAAGTGCTGGAGTGGTAATTGCTAACACAATAGAAATGGATGCAATTCCTGCAATGGAAATGGATGCAGTTCCTGCAATGGAAATGGATGCAATTCCCAGTGCTGTGGGGGAATAACCCTGCAGCCAAATTCCCTGGGAGTGAAGAACCTGGAGGGCATAGCCTGGGGCACTCAGGTTCCCCCCAGGAGCTGGGAACTGCTGCTCTTGTGGAATTGCAGGAATCCCAGGGAGGTTGTGGTTCTCTGGATGTCTGCAGAGCTGGGCCCAGAAATCTTGGGAAGTGCCAGAAACCTTCCAGAAACCTGGGAATTGGGCTGGCAGAGGGACAAGGACAGGACTCAGAGTCCCAGGATCCTTAAGGATGGAAAAATCCTTCAGGGTCATTGTCCAGCCATTCCCCCCACACTGACAATGTCCCCAAGTGCCACTTCCAGGGATGGGCACTCCACCACTTCCCTGGACAGCTCTTCCCGATGTTTGACCACTAATTCAGCAGAGGAATTTTCCCTGATATCCATCTGAGCCTCCCCTGGTGCAGCCTGAGGCTGTTTTCCTTTGTCCTTATTCATGCAGTGCTGGGAGTGATGGAAGAGTGGGAACAGAGGGGGAAAAGAAGGAATGGGACAGCAGGGATGACAGAGCAGGAGTCTGGAGAGGAAACACCCGACAGCAGATCCTGTGCTTGGCTGTTTTTGGGGAACCCCTGCAGCCACAGCACACCGGGGTCACCTGGAGAAGTGGGATGGGGTTTGGGAACAGCACCTGGAGCTGCTCCTGCCATGGCTCTGGGGAGGGACAGGGAGCCCAGCATGGAGTGGGGAGTCCCTGGCATGGAAAAAAGATCCCAGGACCAAATGGATCAGGGGTCCCTGGCATGGATCAGGGGTCCCTGGCATGGATCAGGAATCCCTGGCATGGATCAGGGGTCCCTGGCATGGATCAGGGGTCCCTGGCATGGATCAGGGGTCCCTGGCATGGATCAGGAATCCCTGGCACGGATCAAGGGTCTCTGGCATGGATCAGGAATCCCTGGCATGGATCAGGGGTCCCTGGCACGGATCAGGAATCCCTGGCATGGATCAGGGGTCCCTGGCACGGATCAGGAATCCCTGGCATGGATCAGGGGTCCCTGGCACGGATCAGGGGTCTCTGGCATGGATCAGGGGTCCCTGGCATGGATCAGGAATCCCTGGCACGGATCAGGAATCCCTGGCATGGATCAGGGGTCACTGGCATGGATCAGGGGTCTCTGGCATGGATCAGGAATCCCTGGCATGGATCAGGGGTCACTGGCATGGATCAGGGGTCTCTGGCATGGATCAGGAATCCCTGGCATGGATCAGGAATCCCTGGCATGGATCAGGGGTCTCTGGCATGGATCAGGGGTCTCTGGCATAGATCAGGGGTCCCTGGCATGGATCAGGAATCCCTGGCATGGATCAGGGGTCCCTGGCATGGATCAGGGGTCCCTGGCACGGATCAGGGGTCCCTGGAATGGATCAGGGATCCTTGGCATGGATCAGGGGTCCCTGGAATGGATCAGGGGTCCCTGGAATGGATCAGGGGTCCCTGGCATGGATCAGGAATCCCTGGCACAAATCAGAGGTCCCTGGCATGGATCAGGGATCCCTGGCATGGATCAGGGGTCTCTGGCATGGATCAGGGATGCTCATGGATGCCCAGGGGTGCCCAGGGGTGCCCAGGGATGCCCAGGGGTGCCCAGGGGTGCCCAGCAGCTCTGACCTGGCTGAAGTGGCACAGCCCAGCCCTGCCCTTTCCCACCCCTCTGGAATGGAGGGATCCCTCTGCAGGGGTGGCAGGGCACGGGGGATGTGTGGGGCAGGGCAGGAGGAGCAGATTTGGAGGCCCAGGAACAGAGAGGTGCTGCTGGCAGCTCATTAGAGCAGAGCCCCAGCCTGTGTTCGTGTTCCTGGAGCCCTCAGCTCCGTCTCCTGCTCCTGTAATTGGGAGGTTTGTCTGCCAGCAGCCCTCCAGGGATGGGGCTGAGGGATAGTGAGGGTTTAACAGAGCTTGCTGTGCCACCCCTCCGAGGCTGCACCAGCCTGCCATTCCCAGATCCTGCTGCTGCAGCAGCAGCAATCCCAGGTCAAGCCTTGCTGCAGAAATAATGGGATCCCAGGGGGCTCCTGTGACAGAAACCTGGAGCAGAGCAGGACGAGGGGTGGGAAAGTTCCCGATTTTCCACATCCCCAGTCCTGGGCAGGGTGGGATGCAGGAGCTGTGCTGCAGGCTGGGAAGGCAGCCCTGCAATCCCACAGGGATGCACAGATGTGCCTGGGGACAGATTACACATTGCCAGCCCTTGTCAGCAAAGTATTTAGAGAGGGATTAGCAGCAATAAGGACACGGTGAGGAATCGTGGAGCAGGCAGAGGGGTGACCCTGCAGGGACTGCCCTGCACGTGGCTGCAGTGCTGGGGACACCAGGGATGGCCAGGGCAGCAGGGACACTGGCAATGTCCAGGACATCAGGGACACCAGGACATGAGGGGCATCAGATATGTCCAGGGCCTCAGGGACATCAGGGATGTTCAGGGTCTCAGGGACAGCAGGAGTGTCCAGGGTCCCAGGGAAACTGGGAATGTTCAGCATCTTATGGACATCAGGAGTTTCCAGGGTCTCATGGACATCAGGAGTGTCCAGGGCAGCAGAAATTTCCAGGGTCTCAGGGATATCAGGAATGTCCAGGGTCTCATGCACATCAGGAATGTTCAGGATCTCAGGGACACTTGGGAATGTTCAGGGCCTCATGGACACCAGGACATGAGGGACATCAGACATGTCCAGGACATCAGGGATAGCAGGAGTGTTCAGGGCCTCAGGGAAGCCAGGGATGTTCAGGGTGTCATGGACACCAGCAATGTCCAGGGCATGAGGAACACCAGGAGTGTCCAGGGCCTCAGGGACATCAGGAATGTTCAAGGTCTCAGGGACTTCAGGATTGTCCAGGGTCCCAGGGAAACTGGGAATGTTCAGGATCTCATGGACATCAGGAGTGTCCAGGGCCTCAGGGACACCAGGAATGTCCAGGATCTCAGGGACATCAGGACATCAGGGACACCAGGAATGTCCAGGATCTCAGGGACATCAGGGACACCAGGAGTGTCCAGGGCAATGTGCAATCCTCTGTGAGGAGGGAGCTGCTGACTCCAGCGCTCAGCTCTGGGGGCACAGGAGGTGAGGGTGGCTCCCTCTCTGCTGTGCAGGTTTGCAGCCACCTCTGAGCCCTGGTCAGCTCCAGCTGGACAAGGAGGTTCCCTGGACCTGCAAACCAAATCCAGGGGGGTTTTCTCCTGCTCCTCACCTGTGCCAGGTCTCTCTGCTGAGGACAGACCCAGCCTGGAGACCCCATGTGGGACAGATCTGTGCCTCAACCAGGGGTCTCTTTCCTCAGGCAGCTCCTCACATCAGCAAAAATGAGATTTCATCTCCTTTTCCCACTTTTCTGACCCTGCTGGGGACCCAGTGACACCCTGGAGGAGGATCAGTTTTCCCCAGAGCTCATGGCAGGAGCTCCAGCACCCACACGAAGCTTCCCAGGGGATTTTGTCTGCAGGAACAGGAGCCACGAACCCGTGCTGGTTTTGGGGAACAGCCACATCCCAAAACAATTCTGGAAGCACAGAGCAATTCAGAGGTAACCCGCTGGTAGAGCCTGGGATGAAGTGCTACATCCTGAATATCAGCAGGGAAATTACCAGCAGCACCTCTGTCAATGCCACTGAATCCCTCCGAAATGAATTCCTGGGAAGGACTGAGCCTGAGAGAGAAGGAGATTTGCCGAACGCCGTGGATTTGCTTTTCCTTGCTGTGAGCAGGGGCAACGCAGCCTGACCTTGCTCCAAGGTCAAAACAACCCGTGTGGGTTTTCCAGAAAGTTCTTCCCAGTGTTTTCACCCTCTCTGAGCCCGTTCCTGGGCAGGCAGAGCAGGTGACAGCAGGGTCAGGCACCAGTTAATCCATCCCACCATTGCACTGGGATGGGGTCAAGACTTCTCAGAAACGAGCTGGGATCAGGGCCAGGGGGGGTTCTGAGCATGGTTTTGGAATATATATATTCCAAATATATATAATGTATAGAAAACAAAATTAAAATTTTAAGGCAAATATTTTGTCCTTTTTTTTTCACCTTCTTCTTCGCAAGTTTAAGTAATATTTTGTCATTAGATAAAAAAGTCCACATTGAGTAATTATTAAATTAAAAGTAAAGATAATTTAAGTGTCCGTTCTTAATTAAACCATTTAACCTTAAAAAGCCTTATTTAAAAAAAAAACTCCATTTTTAGCTTGTTAACTGAAAGTACTGTAAAGCTCACTGTAGCATAAATAAAAATTAATAAACATCTGAGTCAAAACAAAAAATACCATCTCTCACACATTCAATCCAAACCCTAACAAAAAAAAAAACAAAAAAAAAAAAAAAAAAACAAAAAAAAAAAAGATAAAAAAGATACAGAGGAGCTGTTTGGACTGCCTGGAAGAGAGTGGGAGAGGGCAGTGACCCTTCACACCCACAGCACAAGAACCAGGGGGGGTCTTAAAATCCCAAATTTGGCCTCTAATCCAATGGTTTGGGTTGGAAAGGGCCTTAAAGCTCATCCCATCTGTGTTGGGTTGATGTGACCAGCAATGTGAATTCTGTCCCCATCTGTTGGAGCAGATTGGTGGGGCAGTGCCCCTGATCTCCTGGCACACATTATCTGCTCATGGACCATCTTTAAACCAGCTGGGCAATCATCTTTATCTTCCCACAGCCCATCCTCCCTCCAGGAGATATCTCCTGTTAATGGCCACTGAGTCCCAGGGCATGACTGATAAAATTCCATCATCCCACTGGGAGATGCTCCAGCCAGGGGAGCAGCCAAGCCTTTCCTACCCAGATAAAAACTGAGATTTGGGACACCAAGGCACCTTCTTCCCACTGGATTCCAGAGGAAAGCCAGACCTTTGCACATCATCCCTGGAGCTTCAGAGGAAACTGCACCTTCTCCAGGAGCACTGCTCCAGCTGAACCACATCTGCCCCTGCAGGAGGATGCAGCCACCATTGAATGGGACTGTGCCAACACCCTGACTGACTGACGGGTGTCAGCTTGGATTCTGACTCTGGCAGGGCTGGGATTGTTCTTTGTAATGCTGCATTTCTATTTTAATTTTCCTAGTAAAGAACTGTTATTCCTAATTCCCATATCTTTGCCTGAGAGCCCCTTAATTTCAAAATTATAACAATAATTTGTAGAAAGGGGGTTCACATTCTCCATTTCAAAGAGAATCTTCTGCCTTTATTGGCAGACATCTGCCCTTCAAACCTGGACACCTCCCTTCCCGAGTGCTCTGGTTTTTTGGGAAGGCTCAGGGCAGCTCCAGGTGCCTCCAGTGGGGTTTCCATGTGGCGGCTGAGAAGGGATTTGGTGACAGCACTGCCCTGGCCACCACCCACAGCTTTGTGCTGCTCTGGAGGATTCCCCACGATTTTGTGCTTCCCTTTCCCAACATCTCCTTCCCTGTGGAGTTTCCAGTTCCAAGCGACCTGGAGAGGGGCAGGAGCACTGAAAGGAAAACCTTTCAGCCAACTCTTTATTCCCAGAACTTTTCACCCCATGCAGCTGTGGAATAAAAACGAGATTTTTCTCAGGTGAATAAAAATACCTCGAGGCTTTAATGAGAACATTAAACTCGGTTTCATCTGCTCTGGCTGGGGCCACGAGGTCCTGGAGTAGAACAAACATCTTTGGTCCAATTAGTGGGGGAAATAAAAAGCCCTTTTCCCTGACAGGTTGTTCTTGGAATTCCCTTCACTGTGTCACATCAAGCAGGGTCACTTTGTTGTGCATGGAGCAGTTTCCAGCTCTCAGGGACATGTGGGATAATCCTGTGAGGTTGGGATAATCCTTTGTGCCACGGATACCTCAGAGCAAGCACAGAAACACGGGATTCACACATTTCAGGGATAAAATGTTGCTGTTTCCCTGTGAGTTCAGGTGTCCAGAGGCAAGATCTGCTCCATCTCCCACAGCTTCCAGCTATTTCTCCATAATTTCTGCATTTGTGGCTCTTTCAACAGGGATTTTTAGACTCTCAGCAAGTTTTGAAGGTCAGGGAGACCAAGCAGCTCCAAAGCCTCTGTGTGGATGAGGGATTCACCTGGATAAACACACCTGGATAATAAAAAGGGGATTTCTGCTCCGGATTTTAGTGTAGTGCACAGCTCTGGAGCTGAGATCAGATCAGGATCCCCCTCCCTTCAGCTGGGCACACTGGGATGTGCTCCCTCCCCACATCCCTGGAGCTTTCCCTGCTTTGGTGACCCTTCTCACCATCTCATGGAATTGCTGAGGTTGAAAAAGACCTTTGGGATCACCAAGGACAAGAACTCACATCTGAACCAAATCCTCAAGAGCCACATCCACACGTTTTTTGAACAATTCCAGGGATGGGGACTCCAGCACTTCCCTGGGCAGGCTGTCCACGTTGGGCAGGTTGGCGGTTTTTCTTGGGAATGGTCTCCAGCAGTTCCCTGGGCAGGTTGTCCACATTTTGGGAATGGTCTCCAGCAGTTCCCTGGGTAGGTTCTCTGTGGGAATCACCTTTGGAGGGGTGGGTTTTTTGGGAATGGTGCCTTTACCACTTCCCTGGGCAGGCTCTCCACAGGAATCATCTCTCTGGAGTTGTGGTTTTTGGGAATGGTGACTCCAGCAGTTCCCTGGGCACATTCTCCACAGGAATCACCTTTGGAGTGATGTTTTTTGGGGAATGGTGTCTTTACCACTTCCCTGAGCAGGTTCCCTATAGGAATCACTTTTGGAATGGTATTTTTTTGGGGGGAATGGTGTCTCCAGCAGTTCCCTGGGCAGGTTGTCCATGGGAATCACCTTTGGAGTGATGTTTTTTTGGGAATGGTGTCTCTAGCCTTTCCTGGGCAGGTTGTCCATGGGAATCACCTTTGGAGTCATGGCTTTTTTGGGAATGGTGTCTTTACCACTTCCCTGGGCAGGCTGTCCATAGGAATCACTTTTGGAGTAGTGGTTTTTGGGGAATGGTGACTCCAGCAGTTCCCTGGGCAGGTTGTCCATGGGAATCACTTTTGGAGTGATGTTTTTTTGGGAATGGTGTCTTTCCCTCTTCTCTGGGCAGGTTCCCCATAGGAATTACTCTCTGGAGTGGTTTTTTTTTTGGGGAATGGTGACTCCAGCAGTTCCCTGGGCAGGTTCCCCATAGGAATCACCCTTTGGAGTGATGGCTTTTTGGGAATGGTGTCTCTAGCATTTCCCGGGCTGGTTCTCCACAGGAATCACCTTTGGAGCTGTGGCTTTTTGGGAATGGTATCTCCAGCAGTTCCCTGGGCAGGTTCCCCATAGGAATTGCCCTCTGGAGTGATTTTTTTTGGGAATTATGGCTCCAGCACTCCCCTGGGTACATCCTCTGCAGGAATCGCCTTTGGAGCAGTGGTTTTTTGGGAATGGTGACTCCAGAACTTCCCTGGGCACATTCTCCACAGGAATCACCTTTGGAGTGATGTTTTTTTGGGAATGGTGTCTTTAACACTTCTCTGGGCAGGTTCCCTATAGGAATCACTTTTGGAATGGTATTTTTTTGGGGGGAATGGTGTCTCCAGCACTTCCCTGGGCAGGTTGTCCATGGGAATCACCTTTGGAGTCATGGCTTTTTTGGGAATGGTGTCTTTACCACTTCCCTGGGCAGGTTGTCCATAGGAATCACTTTTGGAGTAGTGGTTTTTGGGGAATGGTGACTCCAGCAGTTCCCTGGGCAGGTTGTCCATGGGAATCACCCTTTGGAGTGATGTTTTTTGGGAATGGTGTCTCTAGCATTTCCCGGGCCGGTTCTCCACAGGAATCACCTTTGGAGCTGTGGCTTTTTGGGAATGGTATCTCCAGCAGTTCCCTGGGCAGGTTCCCCGTAGGAATTGCCCTCTGGAGTGATGTTTTTTTGGGAATTATGGCTCCAGCACTCCCCTGGGTACATCCTCTGCAGGAATCGCCTTTGGAGCAGTGGTTTTTTTGGGAATGGTGACTCCAGAACTTCCCTGGGCACATTCTCCACAGAAATCACCTTTGAAGCTGTGTTTTTTGGGGAATGGTGTCTTTACCACTTCCCTGAGCAGGTTGTCATAGGAATCACCTTTGAAATGGTGGGTTTTTGGGAATGGTGTCTCCAGCACTTCCCTGGGCAGGTTCTCCATGGGAATCACCCTTTGGAGCTGTGGTTTTCTCCCAGTGCCTCCCAGTTCTCCCTGCACCTGTGCCAGGCAATCTGGGATAAACCTGCCAATTAACAGCTCCTAATTGAAGATCACATTCCAAACATTCCTCCTCGGGCTGGCTGGAAGGGATGGCTCTGATCAGGAGCTCGGGGCAACCCAAATGTCTCCATTAGCTGCCGAGCGGGGGAATTTCCTGGTATTTAGGAAAATCCTCATTTTCCCAGGGTGGGGAAGGGATGGCAAAGCAGAGGATAATTCCCAACCTGGTTATATTCCCCCTGAAATCCCGTTCCTCAAGCTTTCTCCAAGCGCTGTTTGCAGGTGGAGGACGAGGCTGTGCTGGTTTTTCCAGTACCTCGCTGGGAACTGGGAATCCCAATATTTTGGGAGAGCAAATTCCAGGCTGTGCTGAGCTGGGGCTTCCTGACAGCTCCAGCTGTGCTTCCAGAGGAGCTGGGAATGCTGGAATGCCCTGGCAGGGATATCTGATTGTCCAGATCAGACATTGCTTCATCCTGTGTGGGCTCAGCACCGAATTCTCTTTCCTGGCTGGGATTTTTCAGCCCATCTCATATTTTCATTCCATTTTCCCGTTGCCAGACTGGGATGTTGGGGCTGTCTGCTTCCAAAGTGAAGCCTTCTCCTTGAGATTCCAACAAAAAGCAGATTCCAGGTTAGAAATCCCTGCAAAGGGGCAGGGGGGATGTGTGGAACTGTTGTGGGAGCAGCTCCTGGAGCTGTTGTGGGGTCCCAGAGATGGGAGCTGAGGCAGAAGCTCCCAATCCCCTCAGATCTGGCTGATTCCAGGGAAAGGAGCACAAAGGAACAATTTGGGAGGGGGTCAAGCACTTGGACCAAAACCTCTTGGTGGGGAGGAGGCTCATCCAGGGATTGTTTCATGGAGGGCTGGAGGCACCAGGAGCATTCCCAAGCCCACAGCTCCATCCCTCCTCACCCAGGGATTGTCTCCTGAAGGATTTGAGGCACCAGGAGCTTTCCAAGCCCACAGCTCCATCCCTCCTCACCCAGGGATTGTCTCCTGAAGGATTTGAGGCACCAGGAGCTTTTCCAAGCCCACAGCTCCATCCCTCCTCATCCAGGGATTGTCTCCTGAAGGATTTGAGGCACCAGGAGTGTTCCCAAGCCCACAGCTCCATCCCTCTGAGGCATCAGACGTGGCCTGGGCTGACCCTCTGCTCCCTGGCACTGCCCAGAGCCTCCTGCTGGCTGCAAATCTGCTGGGGCTGCTGGTAAATTATCCAGACATCAGCACTTGGAGGAGAAATTTATTTCCCTGCAGGAGAAAATTCCAAATCTGAGCCCAGCTCCCCGTGGCTGGTCTGAAATTCGGTGACAAATCTGTGACAGCCACGTCCCCCCTGCCCTGCAGAGAGGGAGCAGCATCACCCTGGATCTGCAGGGAGATCACAACAAGCACTGGAAAGAGATTCCAAGAAGGATTTTAAAGTTATTCCAGAGGGCTGGAAGTCCTCAGGATTCCTGAGCTTTCCCCTCTGCACCCCACAGAGGAGCAGACAGGGAAAACGGGGTCACAGGTGTGTGGATGAGGAGGGAAATATTTTTAATAAATCTGAGTTCATCTAATTAGGAGCATGTGAGTGAAGAAATGCCTTGCTGCTGGTGAAGAGGAAAAATTGAACTCTAAAGTCTTAAGCCAGGCTTAAAATGACGTGGAGGGTTTAGGACAGAGGGAACAGGAGCAGAGAGCAAAGGAAGGGACCTGAAGACAACGATGAAACAGAATAAAATGTAATGGGAATTCACCAGCAGAAGATCAAGTGAGATAAAGCTGCTCTCTCCTCTCTGGGAGGAGATAACAGCTTCCTTTATTTATTTATTTATTTTTGGAAATAGAAGGGAAATGCCCGAGATTTCATCTCCCCAGCACTTGACAGGGCACAGTAAAAACTCTCCCTGTGCCTCTGGAGAAGCTGAGCTCAGGCAGGGGAGGGAAGCCCTGGAAGGTGTTTTGGGCAGATGCCCAAGTCTGAGCCTGAGGCAGGTTCAGGGCAGCAAAAAGAACCCCAAAATGAAAGGAAGGAGCCATGGGCAGCACCGAGGTGCCATTCCCTGTCCCCAGGTGTGGCAGAGCCCCAGCTGAGATGGATGGGAAAGGCACTTCCCAAGGGTTTTCCTGCCTTTTGCAGCTCAGGGAAGGAGCAGGAGCATCCCTGTGGAAAGATTCCTCCTGCATCCCTAAAAGTGGGGGCAGACTGGAACACTCCAGCTCCAGCCTCATCCCCTTCCCTCCAGGAATCCTTGCAGCCCAGCCAGGAAAAGCCATGAAAATCACCCAAGAAAGGCTCTGAAAGCTGCAGCCAGGCAGGGATTGTCCCCCAGTGCCACCCCCAGTGTGCTCAGCCTCCCCTGAGCATGAACATTTCTGCACTTCACTGAGGCTGCACCAGGGCTGGGAAGGAAATGAATTCTGCTTCTCTCCACTCTGAGATGGAGAATGATTTGCCAGGGATTTGTAAAGGGTTTTATGTGAAATCTGCCTGAATGGGCTTTCTGTGGAGAGAAAGAGAAAGGCTGCAAGAGCAGAAAATATGGTTCTGTCCTAATAGGATAATTTATTAGTGGGGACAGTCAAATTAAAACCAGAGAAAAGACAAAATAATATCCCCTGGCAGCTCAGAAACGCTGCTGCCACTGTGGGGACACAAAGCTGTTGGGGCAGGGATTTCTCCCACCCCAACATCCCTTTGATTCCTGCAGAGAATTCTGCAAGCCCAGAAATGCTCTGCCCCTGCTCCTGCTCTCCCTGGACTAGGTCTGGGATGGTGCCAGGATGCTGATGGCACCGTGGGCCAGGTTTGCTGCCACTTGTCACACTCTGTGCCCTGCAGGGGAGTTGATTTTCTCGCTGTCTGAGAGAGTTTTGGACCCAAAAAACCAGGCTGTCACCTCCTCCAGTGTGAATGTCCCTGGTTTGGTGGCAGCTGAGGACCTGGTGTGCCTCTCTGCTTTCTTCTTTCCCAGCCCTGGGAGCTGTGAGGGATTGCAGGCACAGCCTGGATCCAGAGCCAGCACTGCCCCAAAGGCTGCCCTGCCAACCCCAGAGCCACTGAGGGTGGAGAAGAGCTCCAGGATCCCCAAATCCACCTTGTCACCATCCCTGAGTGGTGACACGTCCTGTCCTTTCTTGGGCAGCTGCAGGGATGGGGACTCCAAACCTCCCTGGGCAGCCAAAGTGCTGGGACCCATTCCCAGGGGGATGAGCTCCAGGAATGAGCCCAGCCTGGAGCAGGGCTCAGAGGGGACACAGGGAAAGCTGCTGGAGCAGGGGTGGCACAGGGAGATGTCACCCTGGGGAGAGGCCAGGCTGCTGTGTCCCCAGCACTGGCAGGAGCCTGCAGAGCTTGGGATGATCCCTGTCCTCAGACTGGGATCCCTGTGCACAAACTGGGATCCCTGTGCACAAACTGGGATCCCTGTCCTTAGACTGGGATCCCTGTGCACAAACTGGGATCCCTGTCCTCAAACTGGGATCCCTGTCCTTAGACTGGGATCCCTGTGCACAAACTGGGATCCCTGTCCTCAGACTGGGATCCCTGTCCTCAAACTGGGATCCCTGTGCACAAACTGGGATCCCTGCACACAAACTGGGATCCCTGTCCTCAAACTGGGATCCCTGTGCACAAACTGGGATCCCTGCACACAAACTGGGATCCCTGTCCTTAGACTGGGATTCCTGTCCTCAGGCTGGGATCCCTGTGCACAAACTGGGATCCTTGTGCACAAACTGGGATCCCTGTCCTCAAACTGTGATCCCTGTGCACAAACTGAGATCCCTGTGCAGAAACTGGGATCCCTGTCCTCCAATTGTGATCCCTGTCCTTAGACTGGGATCCCTGTCCTCAAACTGTGATCCCTGTCCTCAGACTGGGATCCCTGTCCTTAGACTGGGATCCCTGTGCACAAACTGTGATCCCTATCCCCCAGCTGGGAATCTCTGCTGACTGTTTGTGTTTTCTGCTGGCTGAGCTGGGCACAGCTGAAAGGACACTGCAGGAGCCTCACTGAGGAAAGTGTCCTGCTGTCTTTGTGTCCTGCTGTCCTTGTGTCCCGCTGTCCTCATGCCCTGCTGCCCTCGTGTCCCGCTGTCCTTGTCCCTTCCAGCCACCCTGGGCTGGCTCTTACCAGCTGCTGAGTGCTGTGGCCGGGCTCTGTGGAAGGACAAGCCCTGCTTTGCCCTGATCCACCAACCCCTGCCCGCCTGGCTGTGCTCGGCACACCCCGGAGGGGAGCAGGGCTGCAGGGACACGAGCTCCGTCCTCTGTGGGGCTGTGAGCTGGAGCAGCCTCCTCCTGGGCAACCTGCAGGCTCAGTGCCACGGGACTGCTGCCGTGCCTTAACGAGCCAGCCACAAACGTAATTCATTGCTAATGGCCGGGGAAGCTGAGCAAGAGCTCTGCAGGTCGCTGGTCCACTGGAATCCCTCCACTTGCCCAGAGGTATTTCACAGGAGCCTCGGGCCCCTCTGGATCTGGGAGCGTGCCTGGGATCATTGCCCAGCTCTGGGGAAGGAGCAGAACCCACCGGGAAGGGAAGAGGCAGCAGGATCCCAAAGCATGGGAAAGCCATGGCCCCGCTTCCCATCCTGCATCCTCTGGCCAAACTCCCCAGCTGAGCTTGGGGAGAGTCTGTGACTCCCCTCCTGCTTCCTCCCAAACCACTCTGGCATTCCCTGCCCCTTCTCCCTGCAGCCAGGACCAAGCCAGAGGAAGGTTTGATTTCTGTTTTGTGCCACCCTCCAGGAAGCCCCTGCAGGTGGGCAGCTGTCCCTTCTTGGGCTGTGCCAGGTGGCCCAGCCTGGTGAGGGGATCCCTGGGGAGCCCCCAGAGCCTGCAGGGGTGGCAGGAGGGGCTCCAGGCTGGATGTGGGGTCAGGAGAAGGCACAGGGAGGGTTCTGTTTGTGCCAGACCCTGCAACTTCTTTCTGGTGACTCACCTGGAGCCTCCCTCCTGATGTGCAGCTCCAAGGCAGCCTCTGAGCTCAGAATTCCCTCGGGCATTGTCCTGTGCCATGGAGCAGCTGGAGGGGTGGGTGATCCCTCCAGGATTCTGTGGAGCAGATGCAGAGCTGATGGGCACAGGAGTGTTCCTGCAGCTCTGTGACCACACCTCCCACTTTCCAGCAAACCCCACAGCTTTGCATCCCTCTCTGTGCTTGGAAGATTTGGGACAAGCAGCTTTTTCCACAGGGGTTTTTTCCTGGTCTCTTGAGTCCAGGGCAGCTCTGCGTTTCCTGGGGACGAGCTCCCGTCCTGCTGCTCTTAAAAAATCCCTCCCCTGAGTGTGGGGATGCTTTCCTTGGCCCCATGTGGTGCAGAGGGAATCCTGTGGGACGTGGAGCTTCCCACAGGACCACAGGAATGATCCTGTGGGTGCAGGAGCTGCCATTTCCTTCATGCCACAGCAAAAACAGAAGTGACCAGTCCTCCCCCCTCCATTCCTGATGTGGGAAAAGCCTCTCTGATATTAATAAGAATCTAATTTTCCATTTATTGTTCCATGAATTAATTACATTGCCAGTAGAGTTACCTTTTACACAGCCATTAAACTTCAGGAAGGCCTCTTTATACCACTCCATGGATAATTTAATTAGCATACTAATGTCTTATTAGCTATAAACCCAAAGCTGGTTTGGAATCACTTAAATCCAAACTCCAAAGCTTTCAGCCACCCCCCAACCCCTCAGCCTGGATGTGGGCAGAGCAGGGAAGAGTTCTCCAGGTGTTTTTAGTGGGGGGATGCAGCAGCAGCATTCACAGGGTGAGATCCCAGAGAACAGCCCCCAGCTCCACTCCTAATTCTCATTTCATTCCCTTTTAGCTCTCCTTGGAATGTCCATGGAAGAGCCAGGATAATCCATTAGGGATGGACAATTAAAGGCACCCAGGGGACACCCCAGAGCTGGGCAGGAGCATCTGGGGTGCTCTGAGGGGTTCCTGGGGGCTCAGGTTGGTGTCACCTCCTCCCTGGGACACCCCAGAGCTGGGCAGGAGCATCTGGGGTGCTCTGAGGGGTCCCTGGGAGCTCAGGTTGGTGTCACCTCCTCCCTGGGACTGAGCTGGATTCCCAGAGGATCCACCCAAGGCAAGCAGGGGCAGAGGGCATTTGTGCCTTGGAGGGTGGTGTCCCCTCTGTCCTCCCTGCCAGGAGCTTTGGGATTAAACCCCAACGATTTCTGTGCTGTTCCTGCTCTGAGATTCATGCATAGAGCTGGATTCTGTCACCCAGATTTTCCAAAATCCCAGACACCCCACTCACACCAGGATGAACCTTTTAAATACCTCAGCATCTGTGTGAAACCCTTCCCAAAACCAGCCCTTGTGTGATCCAGTTCCTGAGTGGAACTTTTTTTTTTCCCCCTTTGCCCACATCTTCTGAGCTAATAAATAGCTTAATTTGGAGGTTGGGAAATTGACTCAGAGGCAAAGTTTAACTAAATTGAAGAGCAAGACTTCTGCTCGAGTGTAATAATCTGAAAATAATTGATTAATTTGCATGATCCTTCGTAATTGCTTCAATTTACACCCAAGAGGCCACTGTCATCAATAGATGAATAAGACGTAATTTTTTAAGTCCCAATAATGCACGGAATGGAATTTTGGAGATCTGCTCATTCTGCGGCTCCCAGTGGGAGGAACTGGGCTGGGATTGGATCCACTCGTTAAGGATTTAATTACATTCATTATCCCTGGCAAAGAGGAGGCTCCAGCCCTGCCACGGTGACGCCAACCTCGGGGGGACGAGGGCGGCGGCAATAATCCAAAATCAAGATTTCAAACCCCAAAATTCGGCGTGGATGCTCTTTGAGGCTGGCAGGGCAAAGCACCTCCTGCACCCCCAGCTCAGCTTTAATTGCAATTAATGAGATTCCAGCAGGGAGATCAGCTCCAAAGGGGCTCGACCTGGTGTGGAGGGAGCAGAGGGGGAAAGGATCAAGGCAGGTAAGGAGCAGAGCTCAGGAAGGTGTTTGGGCCACACAATGGCCCTTGAAAAACTGCAAATCCAACCTCCACGAGGTCAAGGAACAGAAAATACAGCATGAAACGGGGGAAACAGGAAGCCAGCAAGGAATAGCAAGGAATGGAAACAAACAATGGATAATTCAAGTCTGGCAGGAAGAGGAAAGGCTGCAAAGGAACCAGGCAGCTCTGCTGGCTCCCTGGGAGTTAAAAGGGAACAATTAAGGAAGATGAGGACACAGCTGAGAAGTGAAATGATTTCATTTCATAAGTTCTCACCTCAGGGGATGTCGGGAGAAGCCAGCTCCCGACCTGCTCCTTGCTGGTAATAAAGGTGAGCTGCTAGAAAGGATTAAGGGATCAAATGAAGAGGTGCTGGTGCAAATAGGGAATTTAAAGAATATTGAGTGCCTGGGCCTGCATGGGACATTCAGGGGCTGAGGAAAACTCATAATGCCGAGGCTGAGCTGCTGGATGAGCTGCAGGTGTTCATCCTGCTGGAAAAGCTGCTGTGGGATCAGAGGGAGGCAGGAAATGTGAGAGGGAATGCAGGAAATGCTGCCTGGAGAGCCTGGGAGGTGCCAGCCGTGGGAGCTGTGGTCAGTGCTGTAGGAGGGGGATCCACCTCACCTTGCATTGCTCCTTACCAGTCTTTTATCCCATTTCACACAATCCCAGGATGGGTTGGGTGGAAAGGGCTGTAAATCCCATCCAGTTCCACCCCTGCCATGGCCAGGGACACCTTCCACTGCCCCAGGCTGCTCCAACTGGCCTTGGACACTTCCAGCTTCTCTGGGCACCCTGAGGCCTCTCCATCCTCACAGGGAACAGCTCCTTCCCAACATCCCACCTAAAATTCTCCTCTTTCACCCTAAATCCCTCCCTCTTTGTCTCTCCAGGCCCTTGTGAAAACCCTTGGCAGGACCTCAGGGTGGTGGAGATCAGGGGGCAGCAGCCCAGGAGCTGCCTTGGGTTTACACCTCCTGCCTGGGGCTGCTGTGGAAACCTCCCCAGAGGAGACAGCAGAAGTGGAAAGATAGAAAAGGAATCGAGGCAGAAAAAAGATTCAGGTTGGAGGCAGCGTGTGCTCAGCCCTTTGTGCTCCTCTCACGGTGCAGAACACGGAATGATTCCATTCCCCTCCAGCCTGCTCCCTAAAAACCAGCTTGTTCTGCCTCCAATTACAATTTTTCCCAAGAAGAGTAGGATGGGGTCGGGTCAGGGAGTTGCCTGCTACCCCACAGCCATAGGATCTTCCCCCCAAGCCATCTCTGGGGGGATATCCCAGGTTCCAGGGGATTTCTGTCCCCTGGACACACCTTTCCAGCTTGGGGCTCTTCCCCACAGCACTGGCACCACTGAGTCTGGGGTTCAGACCTTTGAGGAGTTCTCTGAGCCTTGTTTTAGAGGTCCTGCCCAGCTTTTGTTGCCAGCAGAGTTTCCTGCCTTCGAGGGACCCCTGAGCTGCAGCCCAGCTCTGCTTTGGGTAATGATTTCCAGGAGAAACCTCGGGATAAAATCCAGCCCTAAAACAAAGGACATTTCCCAAGCCCTGGGCACCCCTTGCTGTCCTTTGCCCTCTGTCCCACGTGGAGTTTTTTCAGGCTGTGATCTCCAGCAGGGTGTGGAATCACAAACTCAGAGTTTGGGACACCCTGGCAGTGATTTGTGGGCTGAAAATGCCACCGAGGCACGAGGAGGGCTGGAGCACTTGGGTGACTTTTAAAAATCCCTGTTCAGCTCTGCTGGTATTTAGAGGAGAGATAAATTTGGCTCCTGTTGTGCTGGCCGAGGCAGGGGAGGGAGATGGCTTGGGAGCCATAAAGTCTCTGTCCTGCAAAGACCTTGGATCTGCTGCTGATCCCACACCTGAGCGCTGCCTCATGTTCCTGCCTCCGTTTCCTCTGGGATTTCTGGCCACAAAGGCCAGAAAAATATCAAAAAGATTAAAAATCGAATGGGAAATGAAGTTTATTTGTGGCTCTGCGCAGAGGCAGTGGGAGCAAAAGCCCAAATTTGGGAAAAACCATCTGGGATGCTCTGCTGTGCCCCACTCAACCCTTCAGGTTGTTTTTAGGGGAGAAACGGGCACTTGACAGCTGGGTTGTTTTGTCCTGGGCTTGCATTTCAAAACTGTGGAATCCCAGAATGGTTTGGGATGTGAGAAGTTGTTTTGTTCCACCCCTTCCATGGGCAGGGACACCTCCCACTATCCCAGGCTGCTCCAGCCTGGCCTTGGGCACTGCCAGGGGCACCCCCAGCTTCTCTGGGCACCCTGAATTCCCTCCCAGCCAAGAATTCCATCCCAGGACCTGCCAGACATTGCAATACCCCTGGGGAGTTTTCCCCATTCCTGGATTTTCCTTGCTAAATATTTCCACCCCGGTGCTTAACTGGGGTTAAATAATAATAAATCCCATAAATACTGGATGGAAAGCATTTCCAGAATCGCTGGGATGCTGGGAAAAGCCTGAGAAAAGATGTTCCAGCAGCCAGGAACATCTGCAAGCTGACAGCCTGTGAGTTTATCTGGGCAGAGCTGCATCCATGTAGTGCTTCCAATTTAATTTCCACGTTTTCCTGAGAAGAAGAAAAACGTCCTGGGTTTCCTGGGTGACTGGGGGAGGTTTGGCTGTGCCAGGCAGCTCTGATCTCGCCCTGCAAGATTTCCTTGCTGGCAGACAGGGAGCAGCAGGCTGGCTAGACAGGGAAAAGGATGTTTTGTAGGGATGTGGGCTTTCACCTTTGGTGGAAATCAGACAACTGAGGTTTGAGGTCTCAAAACGAGACCCATCCCCAAATCTCTGCCCTTCCCTCCTGGAGAAGCCCCAGCTCTGTGCAGGTGGAATTTTCAGGGGTGCTGCTGGAGAAGGGCAGGATGGAGCTGGATCCAAGGACAAGGAGCAGGTGCAGTGAGCAGTGAGGAAATTCCAGCACTCCCTGACGGAGCTGCAAACCTTCCTGTCAATCCTGACATCCAGCCCGTGGCTGCCTCGAGAAATTCCAGGTGGGATTGCCAAAATTTTCAGCCTCCCAGGAGCCTCCCAGCTTCCAGCTGTCCCCTCCACAGCAGGGAGCTGCTTCCCTTCAGAGTGAAGAGTGGAAGGCAGGAGAGAGAGGGGGGGAAAGAAATCATGAATATTAATTTGAATTCGAGTGAATTTCAATTAGGCAGCGTTCGGGCTCCACAAATATTTGAGCAGAGCTATTGCAAACAGGGGGGAAAAGCAGATCTGTAACTTTAACACACAAATATTCACAAAAGATAAATTTTGTACTCACTGTTCAACCAGCTTCACTCCAATCCCACTCCTGATTCCAGGCCCTGCTCGGGGGGAGGAGGCAGAAAATGGAACAAATATTCCCATTTATTGGATCCTGGGGGGTGTGGGTGTTAAATGATGAGCTGGGAATGCTGAGGCAGGTGGGATGCTCGGGTTCCCTGCCAGCATCAACAGGGCAAGGTCATGGGATGGATCCCACAGGGATGGACAGGAAGCAATTCCCAGGAGTGTTGGGTCATGCAGAGCCAGGAATGCCCAGCATGGACAATCCCAGGTTGTTGATTTCAGCTCCTGGAGCATTGGGATCATCCCAGAATCATGGAATGGGTTGGGTTGGAAGGGAACTTAAAGCTCATCCCATCCCACCCCTGCCATGGCAGGGACACCTCCCACTGTCCCAGGTGCTCCAGCCCCAGTGTCCAGCCTGGAACTGAACATTCCAGGGATCCAGGGGCAGCCACAGCTGCTCTGTGCCGGTGTCCCTGCGAGGGGACAGCAGCTCTGGGCAGTCCCTGCCAGGATCCTGGTTCTGCCCTGCTGTGGGTCCCAGCTCTGTGCCCAGCTCTGTCCCCTCTCTGCCGCCTGCCACGGGCTGAGCGATGCCAGGACAGCTCTCCCCGAGCTGGGAGCAACTGGGCACTGCCCCAGGGCCAGGAGGGGAGGTGACAGAGGTGACACCTCTGCCAGGGACGCTCTGAGTGCCAAAGCTCCTTTTCTCTGGAGCTGAGCCCCGGGGCTCCTGTGACAAGCGTGACCCACACCAGCTCTGCCCTGGGACCCGGCTCTCTGGGCAGCTGGGTGAGGGTCACAACGAGCAGAAAACCTTTCAGAGCCAGCCAGAAACCCCCGGGCCCTGCCAAGGGAAGGGACAGAAATCCCAGGGCAGATGGCAGGAGAGAAAGGGGATTCTGGGGCTGGATGGAGGAGATGGAGCTGCTGAGGGAGCCCCAGGGCAGCAGCAGCACCCACGGGTGGTGGGAGCTCCTGGGACAGCAGGGTCATGGAACAGGGAATCTCAGAATATCCAGGTTGGATTCTGCCCCAAGGATCACCCATCCTCACCCTCCCAGCCAGGAATTCCTTCCTAAAATCCCATCCAGCTGTGCCATTCCCTGTGTCCTGTCCCTCCATCCCCTGTAAATCATCTCTCTCCATGTTTCCTGCAGCTCCTGCAAGGCCACACTGAGGTCACCCCAAAGCTTCTCCTCTCCAGGTGAGCAATCCCAGCTCCCCCAGCCTTTCCCTATGGAATACAGGCAGGTCCAGGTGATTTTTCTCCACCATCCCACACTTCCTTGGCTGCACGTTCCCATGGCAAATATCCAGCCAGAGGAAGGTCAGTGTCCCTTTGTGAGGAGCAGGGTATGGACAAGACTCAGGGATGGGAAATTAAACATTCCCTCATCCCTGTCACAGCTGGGAGTTGGAATTTGGCTGGATTTCAGAAAAAAATTTAAAAAAATAAAAAAAGGGTTTTGTGCTATTCCTTGGAGGTGAAGAAGTGGGGACAGGGAAAAGCCACCCAAGCCCTGATCTGTGCTGCACCATGGGCTGGCCCAGCCCAGCAGGAGGTGAGAAAACCAAAAATCCTACAAATCTGCTCGACAGGGCTCCCAGATATTCCCCCTGCCCACAGATTTTGGCAGCTCCATTTACCTGCCAGGTGGGAAATCCAGGATCTGCTCCTGGCACTGCCTACAGAGAGGGAAATAGATTTTCCCTGACTTTAGAGGTCTCTGCTGTGCCCCCTTCAACCCTCCAGGTTATTTTTTAGGGGAAAAAAACAGCTTCAGAGATTGTTTCATCCTGGGTTTGATATTCCAAATGCATCAGGTGGGTCACACCCAACACTCCATCCCTGGAAAAACAGACCAGAGGAGCAGCTTGAGCTGTAAACAACTGGAATGGAAAAATTCCCCCCTCTGTGTCCTTCACCTCCCTCTTTTCCCTGGGAATAAGTGTTTTTTCTGTCCCCTGGTCCAGCCTTTGGGACTTGGAGGGATATTCAGAGCAGAGGCAGCTGCAGATTCCCATTGTGAGGCTGCAGAGCTGATGGATTGTTCCCTTCCTTGAGAACCTGAGGTTGTTTCTGCCTTTTCACAGCACGGCTGAAAGGTGGAAGCGGCAGAAAGGAACAATAACAGCAGCAAATAAAGAGGGGAGAATTAAATCCATACAACAAATGATTAATAGGGCATTTCCTGAGGCAAACAATGGGCTTTGGGGGGGGGTCTGGGGGCTGCTGAGTCCTTAAATAAAATAAAATAAAGAATGGGGGTGGGGGATCCCCTTCACGGCACATTGAAAGGGAGACTCCGTGAAGAGACGCCCATTAAAGCCCGGCCTAACAGAGCCAGGACTAGCAGGGGGTGTGAAAAACCAAAGGGTTCCTTCTCTGCACAGCCCCTGCCTGTGGCATCTTTTGGGGAAAAAAATATTTGGGTTTTCTTCAGGATCAGGCACAGCAGAACAAGCCCAGATCTCTTTAGCCTGGCATGAGATGCAAAATCTAGGAAGAAGCAACAGGTTTCCTATAAATATCTATAAATATCAATAAATATCAATAAATATACGTGAATATCAATAAATTTCAATAATAATCTATAAATATCTATAAATACCTATAAATATCTATCTTATATATTTTTATATATGTATATTAAAATATATACATATATATAAAGATATAAAGATATATATAAATATATAAAAATCTATAAAAATATATAAATATATATAAATATATATAAATATATATAAATATATATAAATATATATAAATATATATAAATATATATAAATATATATAAATATATTGTGAAGGTTTTCTTGATCCAGCCATTTTACACCTATGAATGAACCCCTGCATCCTCCTCCCTCTTCTCCTCTGCTTTCCCAACAGTTCCTGGATGGGTTCTGTCATTCCTGTCACCCTCTGATGCTGCCTGAGGAATTCATTTCCATCCCCACCCCCCCAGCAGACTCCCCCCAAAAAATCCACGCAATAAGTCAAAGAAATTAAATTTGAAGCTGCCTGTGGAAGGATAATGAATGTGAAAGATGTGATTTTTTTTTTGGTAAAACTCTCTTCTTTCAAATGTGAAGACTAGGGCAGCTCTATCTCCAAGGGGAAGTACACAAAAATCAAAATGACCTCTCCAAAACATAAAAAGGACTTAATGGGATTGCTCTGAATCCCACGCAGCACGAGTGGGCCTTGCAGTGGGGCATTTATAATCTGCAATTCCATTAAGCAATTTTAATATAGTCTTTGAGGGTGGAAAGTGGTCGTTAATAAAAGTTGAAATTAAAGCCTGCTCGCTGTCGGATTAGATCATTAAAATTGCAGGGTCCTGGCAGCTCAGCAGCACAGACAGGGCTAAACCCACATTGGCAGGGGCAGGGAAGAATTCCAAAGCAAACAGGGAGAAAAGGAATAAAACAATTTGATGCATTGTGAGTTATGATTCGATAGCGGGCTTAATGAGGAGAAAAATGTAATCATATTTCATCAGCGCTCGGGGTAATTAGTGAGGGTGAGCAGCGAGGATGGGACATGAGGGGGAATTTCCTCATGGACAGAGCAGCTCCTGAACTGCTGAGGATCATCCCCAGGGGGCAGAGAAAGGGGGAATTTCCTCTTGAAAGCCACGTGCTGAAAATTCCCAGATCCCTCCTGTCCTGGGTTGCAATACAGGATGTGACAGAAATGTGAATTCTGTCCCCATCTGTTAACCCAGCTGGGGCAGTGCCCCTGATCTCCTGGCACACATTATCTGCTCATGGGCCATCTTTAAACCAGCTGGGCAATCATCTTTATCTTCCCACAGCCCATCCTCCCTCCAGGAGATATCTCCTGTTAATGGCCAGTGAGTCCCAGGGCATGACTGATAAAATTCCATCATCCCACTGGGAGATGCTCCAGCCAGGGGAGGAGCCAAGCCTTTCCTACCCAGATAAAAACTGAGATTTGGGACACCAAGGAACCTTCTTTCCACTGGATCCCAGAGGAAAGCCAGACCTTTGCACATCATCCCTGGAGCTTCAGAGGAAACTGCACCTTCTCCAGGAGCACTGCTCCAGCTGAACCACATCTGCCCCTGCAGGAGGATGCAGCCACCATTGAATGGGACTGTGCCAACACCCTGACTGACTGACGGGTGTCAGCTTGGATTCTGACTCTGGCAGGGTTTGGGATTGTTCTTTGTAATACTGCATTTCTATTTTAATTTTCCTAGTAAAGAACTGTTATTCCTAATTCCCATATTTTTGCCTGAGAGCCCCTTAATTTCAAAATGATAATAATAATTTGGAGGGAGGGGGTTTACGTTCTCCATTTCAAAGAGAATCTTCTGCCTTTATTGGCAGACACCTGTCCTTCACACCAGGACACCTCCATGAGTTTTCTTGGGAGAAATGCAACTTGGATTTCCAGAAATGGTTATTTCCAGAAATGGTTATTTCCTGGGGATTTGGGCTGCAGCAGAGGAAACACATTTCTCCTGGAAATACTTCCTCAAGAGACTGAGGGATCACCCTGGAAGGAGGTCCTGGAAACCAGGATGGATAGCTGAGCTGGCATCACTTGAGGCTATGCAGCAAAGATTTCAGAGGACAAAGATATAGGATATTTATATTTAAAGGAAAACCTATATGTATAGATATTTATAGATATTTATAGATATTTATTTATATATTTATAGATATTTATAGGAAACCTGTTGCTTCTCCTTAGATTTTGCATCTCATGCAAGGCTAAAAAGAACTGGGCTTGTTCTGCTGTGCCTGATCCTGAAAAAACCCAAATATTTTTTCCGCAAAAACATGCCACAGGCAGAGGATGAAGGATTCCAGGAAGGAAGAAAAGAAGGAAAGAAGAAGCAAGGAAGGAAGGATTCCAGGAAGGAAGGAAGGAAGGAAGGAAGGAAAGAAGGAAAGGAGGAAAGAAGGAAAGAAGGAAAGAAGGAAAGAAGGAAAGAAGGAAAGAAGGAAAGAAGGAAAGAAGGAAGTTCTGCACTTCCATTGCCAGCCTGAAGAAAGGACAGGGAGCAGGGACAGCATCTTCCCAGGATCCAAGGAAAACCCGCTCAGCTCCGCAGCAGCGGCGCATCCATCCCTTGAACAGCTCCCAGCCCTTCCCAGGAATTGCTTGTGAGCACATTTGCCTGGCCATGAATAATTCATGTCGGTAAACGATTGGGCAGATGATTTGTGCGGCGCTCCCCGGCCCCGGGGAGGGTTTTGCTTTTTGCTCGTACAAAGAGCCGTGCTGGAGGTGTCCGACTGGGGCACACGCAGCTCTACATGAGCGCTTGTGACATTTTCCCTTCCTCCGAGCTTTTAAGTAAACAAAGTGTGGCTGCCTGAAAGTCTTCCCGGTGTCAGTGCGAATCTGGGAAGGGGTGGAGAAGGAATCCCGCTCTTTATCCGTGGAAAAACATCCTTTTGATGTGGAGCCGGGCTGCTGAGCGTTGCCTTCACACAAAATCTTCTTTCTTCTCCTCGATGCGATGTGAGGTTTCGGTGTTTCCCTCTGATGGATCGCCCCTAACTGTGTCTCCCCGGAAAATAAAAATTAAGAAGAAAGGAACGGATTTAATAGCGTGTGCTGGAGAGGGAGGCAGAGGGGGGACGAGTGGTACCTCGGCATTCCAGGAGGAGATGGAGCCTTTGGAATTCGGCAGGATTGGCAGCAGAGGTGGCCTCTCATTGTGCATCCTCCCAGCGCTCTGCAGTTCGTTCTTTCATCTCCTCCTCCGAGTTCTGCTCTCCACACATCGCTGTTTAAATAATGCTGGTCTTCAGATTTAAGAAAAAATAATAATAATTTTTTCCTCTTTGCCTCACAGGAGAAGAGTGAAGATTTCCTTGGCTGTGCTCCTCAGCTGCCTCCCCCAAGTGGGAAGAGGTTTGGGATGGCAGCACCTTGGGGTGGATTGTGCTTTGCTTCGGGTGGGAAACTCAGAAGAGCCTTTGAGCTGCACCCCCTGGGCCTGAAGATGATTCATTTTTAGGCAGAGTGACCAGAAAGTGGATTTATAAAATGGTTTGGGTTGGAAGGGATCTTAAAGCTCATCCCATCCCACCCCATCCATGGCAGGGACACCTCCCACCATCCCAGGCTGCTCCAGCCCCAGTGTCCAGCCTGGCCTTGGGCACTGCCAGGGATCCAGGGGCAGCCACAGCTGCTCTGGGCACCTGTGCCAGCCCTGCCCACCCTGCCAGGGAACAATTCCTGCCCAAAATCCCATCCAGCTGTGCCATTCCCTGTGCCCTGTCCCTCCATCCCTTGTCCCCAGTCCCTCTCCAGCTCTCCTGGAGCCCCTTTAGGCACTGGAAGCGTGAAAAGTTTCTGCTTCACCATTCTCCATCTGCTTCCCTGAGCTTTGATTCCTTATCCCAATGGCAGAAAGGGGAAATCACCAATTCCCATTTTCTGTCCCCAAAACACCAGGAGAGGCTTCCATGGCCCATCCAAGCTGGATAACCTGGGGCTGTTCCATTTTTTAACATCATCCTGTTCCTGTTCTTGTCTTTTCCTGCTGTGCCCTTTGTGAGATGCAGGATCAGCCACACACCAGGACTCAAAACACAGATGGCCCATGGATGTCCCTGCTGGCTCTGGGGACAATTCCTGTCCCAAGTGGTCCCAAACATCTCCTGGCTTTTTGGAAAGGAGAATTCTTGTATTTCCAGGCACATGCTGGAGCAGAATTCCCAGGACACCTTCCCAGCTCTCTGGGAACTCTGGGATGAGCAGTTCCAGCTCATTTAATTGTTTAAACTCCATTTCCACTCTGGATTTTTTTCTCCCTTCCCTGCCATAACCTGCCATGTATTTACACTGAATTTCACCTCCTGTTTTATTGTCAGGAACTCATTCTCAGCAGATCCTCCAGAGCTTTTTGCTGTCACTGTTGGATTTCATGATCCTGAATAATTTTGTTGCATAGGCAAACACTGTCACTTCATCATTCCCCACTTTTCTGGATCATGGATGAGTGTTCCACACTGCAGATCCCAGGACAGCTCTCCAAGGATCCCTGTGCCTGGTTTGGAGCCCAAATCACTCATCCTCCCCTCATGTAATGTTTTTAACCACTCTTAAATCCATGGAGGGACTTCCTCTTCCATTCCCTAAAATCTCAGTGTCTGCCTTTTGTGAGGATTTTTATTGGCTTTTTGGGAAAACTCAGTTTTTGCCTGGACAAATGTTGCCACCTCCAAAGAAATGTCATAGATTTATGGGATGTGGTTTCCCCTGGGGAAGCTGTGCTGATTCTTCCCAGTGTGTTCACATCCTGTTAATTCCAGGGTTTATCACGATCCCTTTGGATTTGCCTGGCATGGGAAGCACATTCCCTGCCTCCAGCTCCTGCTGCCCTTTCTGAAAGAAAACTGATGTTTTCTTCAGAAAACTGATGAAATTCTCTGCCTCCCACCACCAGGAAAAGGGGACATGGTGGGATTGGCAGTGCTGAGGAATCATGGAATAGTTTGGGTTGGAAAAAACTTGAATCTCATCCAGTCCCACCCCGCCATGGCAGGGACACCTCCCAGGCTGCTCCAAGCCTTGTCCAACCTGCCCTTGGACACTTCCAAGGACCCAGGGGCTTCTGAGGGCACCCTCTCCGCCTTCCCAGGCAGGAATTTCATCCCAAAATCCAACCTAAACCTACTCAAGGAGCTTCCATTATTCCAGTCTGATTTTCCCTGAGTCTGCCATATCAAACACTGTTTTCTCCTGCCTCTGCTCTGCTTTGCTTTATCCTCCCTGAGATCACCCAAGCCCCCCAGCCATGGGAAGAAGGCTTTGCCAGCAGCAGGTTCTTCCTGCACAAAGCCCAGCCCTGTGTTCCACAGGGATCAGAGGCAGGAGAAGCAGGATCAGAACCTGCTGGGAGCTTGCAGGGCCTGGTTGGCAATTCTGGGTCGCTGCAAGCAGTTCCTAAAGGGGTTTGTCCCCCCCAGAACAGCCCTGCTCCGTTCAGGTGGAGCTCCCCACCACTCCAAAGTGGGATTTTTGTCCAGGTTTTTCCTCTGGGATCCACAGTTTGGGATCTGCTGTCATTGCAGGGAAACCAGCTGCCTGCCTTGAGCCTGGCTGGGCTGTGTGGAGCTGACTTGGACAGCACTGGCTGGATTTGAACCATTAATAAATCAGCCCTGGCGGGGGGATGATCATTCCCAATGTGTGTCCAAGGATTCTGACTCCTGCCTCGAAGCCCCCAGCTGTCCCAGGAGGCTGAGAGATGCCACATTCCCCTGTCCTCAGCAGATGCTGGGGACATTGAGCTGGCAGGACCAGCCCAGCTCCAGCTGAACACCCGGAGCTCTGAGTTATTCCAGCTCCTGAGGCAGCCCTGGAATGTTAAAGAAGTGCCACAGCTCCTCCTCGGAGTCAAGCAGATAGAAAAATCAATGCATTTGAAAGAGAAATGAAAAATAAAGTCTGGTAGAGCCAATATTGCTCCTGCCAGAGCTGGGCAGCCGTGAGGAAGGAAAACATCTTCCCTGAGAGGGGATTGAAGGTGTGGAAAACACGGCTCCAAAGGGGACCTCGGGCTGAGCACATCCCCCTGCTGCTCCCACCGAGCTTTCTGAGAGACTTGGAGCAGAAAAAACCCGGACCTGGCGTGGGATCATCAATCCTGAGAGGCTCCAGAGCTTTAGGGATGCTGGGGAGGTGGGGATGTGCAGCAGCTCAGGTGTCCTGCTGGATCTGCTCCTCCTTGGAAGCCCAACTCCGGGAGTTTTTCCATTGATTTCAGTGCAAACAAGATCAATTGTCTCTTTGGGCTCCTGTGTGGGAATGAGATTATGTTGAATATTAATTTGCCTTGAGATGGGCCCTGACTGTAATTTTCTATCAGCAAAGGAGAATTCATGTATTTCCATAAATTCACATACTTCCATCTATTCATTCCACATATTCATAGACATTATCTCAATTCCCAGCTCTAGTTCAAACAAAAGTTAGTTCCTTTTACAAATAAATTATTTTCCACTGTTGATGATAGTTCTAATTTTTGTAGGCAAATTTATCCATTTGAACAAAGGAGACAAAAAGTATCTTTGATGTAGCAAAGCCTTTCTGAGAGCCGTGCCTAAATTAAAGGAGAAAAGATAGTCTGGAAAATTTAAGGAACGGATGGGAATGATTCCAAGTTACCTTGTACTTAATTGAAGTTCTCAGAAATGTTCTTTTCTAGTTTTCTCTATTGGAGCTGTTCCTTGAAGTGTGGCTGAATGCCTCTCCAAGCTGGCATTTAATCTTTGACTGCATATATTTATTTTTTCCCCTTGTAGAATAGGAAGGGCCCTTTCTGGAATTTCTCCTTTGGCATCTCTTCACCTTGGGCTCTCCTTTTTGGGGATGTTGCTGGCAGATACAGCAGAACTGGATTGTTCAGAGCAGGATTTTCCCCAATTTCTGCTGCGGATTTTTGGGAGAGTCTCAAGTTGGTACAGGTCTGCCTGGCTCCACTGCTCCCCAGTTATCCCACTTGGAGCGTTTCCCTGGGTGTCTCCAGCACATCAGGACAATTTGGGGTGACTGTGGGTGGTTTCAGGTGCCCAAATTCTGCTCAGGAGCAGCTGCAGGGCTGGAATGAGACACAAGAACAGGGCTGGGAGCATCAGGGATTCCGTCATTCCCTGAAACCCATTTGGGGAGGTTCAGCTTGGGAGGAGCTCACCTGGTGCCACCTGCCTGCTCCATGCCAGAGCTCAGGGCACAGGAACATCTGGAATATCCCCAGGCAGGGACACTGCACAGCCTCTCTGCACACTCTGCTCAGGGCTGGGCACTGCCCAGGGCACAAGTTCTGCCTCCTGTGCAGGGGCAATTCCTGGGCTCAGCCCTGCCCCTTCCTCTGGTGCCACTGCTGGGACCTGGGGCAGAGCCTGGGACTGCTCTGAGCCTCCTGCACACAGGGACAGACAGACACACAGACAGGGACAGACAGACAGGAATACCCAGGGACAGCCAGGGATACCCAGGGACAGCCAGGGCTGAGCCCTCTCTCAGTGTCTCCTCTCCAGGCTGAGCCCCCCCAGCTCCCTCAGCCTTTCCTGGGCACTGAGATGCTCCAGCCCTGGCTCAGCTCCAGGAGCTCCTGGCCCTGCTGTGCTGAGGATCCAGAGCTGGGCACAGAGCCCAGAGGTGCCCCCAGGGCTGGGCACAGGGGCAGCATCACCCCTGACCTGCTGGGAATGCTCTTCCCACTCATGGAATCACTGAGGCTGCCCAATTCCCCCAAGATCACCATGCCCAACCTTTCCCACACCCACAAATCCATGGCCCTATTCCCACCTCTCCTCATTTTTTGGCCAACATTTCTCTGGATTGTGACCCCTCCACTTCCCTGGGCAGCCCATTCCAAAGCTTAACCACTCTTCCAGTGACCAAATATTCCCTGATATCCAACCTGAGTCTGCCCTGGTGTTCCAGCATCCAGGCACAGCCTCTGTGTGCAATTTTTGGCTTCTTTGGATACCTTGGAATAAGCAGCTCGGAGCTGGGATGTGCCAGACCTGTGTGGAGCCACTCGTTCAGCCTGTAGTAAATTAATCAGAGTAGCAGAAGTCATAAAACTAATGGGAATGTTGTCCTGGGTGGGATATTAAAATCCAGGAGAGCCACAGCTCCCAGAGGAGTCTTTAAAAGCCCCATAATTGAGTCAAAACAGAGACCTGCAGCGAGTGAGAGAGGGGGAGGAAAGCTCCAGACAGTGGGACTTCACTCAAGGAGCCGAGGATGACAAAACTTCCACTCAAAATGGAATAGCAGGAGGTGATCTGGAATTTCTGAAGCCTTGTAGGGAAAGAATAGTGAGCAGAGGAGCTGTGGTGGAAGGTATTGGTGCAGCCAGGGGTGTGCAGGACACAAAAAAAAACAAAAAAAACAAAAAAAAAAGAGGATATTTTGTGAAAGCAGCTCAAATAAAAACGCCGCAATACAGCAGGGAGGGGGGTGAAAGCAATGTCAGCTCAAACTCCTTGGGATGCTTCATTCAATGGCATGACTGGGGAAAAGAAACCCAAATGTTTTAAAACCCAAAACGTTCCTGATAAAGAGTGCAGAAATGAATGTGTGAAAAATTAAATTTGTTTAAAGAAGAGGTGTGAGGAGCGGGGAGGAGAACTAGCAGTGATTTATTGCCACGCTGGCAATTCCCTGGGGAAAGAGACGTGCACTGGAGGAGAATAAAACACTGGGAAAAGTCAGGGGTGGGAATTAAAATGGAGCTGGAGATAGAAACATGATTTTAGCAATTCCCAGAAGTTAGAGTGACCTGAGCCACTGGAAAATAACAGCCAGGGAGAAAAACCTTCAATCTCCCCCCAGCTAAGAGATAATGGAGCAAGGAGGAATAAGTGATGGAATTTAGAAGGAAAAATCACCAGCTTTGAAAATAGCAATTAAAAGAGATGATTTCATCTAAATCTGTCTCACACTCCTCCCCAGCAATGCTGGTATTGACAGGCAGCACTGCTGAGCTCAGGAGAGATTCCTGCAGCAGAGCAGGTGTTGGATCCATCAGTTTTTGTGGGATCTGAGCACTCGTGGGGCCTGGGAATGTGGGATGTGAGCACAGAGCTCTGGTTTGTGCTGGGCTAGGGGAGAGGAGATCTGCCTGATGGAAATTCCCTCAGAGGTGCTCAGGAAAGAGGGAAAAATTGAGAACCATCTGTGTGCATCTAAATAGGACAAACAGGGAAAAGGGGGTTGTTTGGGACGGCACCTGGAGATGGAATTTCCGTGACGGGAAACGCTAAAAATCCTGCACGGCAGCAGGGAAAGGTAAATTTGGGAGAGAATCCAAAGCTTCCCCAGCAGCTGGGCTGGGCTGCATGGGCTCCAGAGCCTGGAGACAGCACAAATTCCCTGAACCAAATCATTAGGAAGCGTTGAGCGGGGTTCATTAGGAAACACGGAGTGGGATCTGCTCTCGTTCTGGCGCGGCGGACGGGCTGTGAGAACCTAATTAGTTATTTCAATCAGCCTCCCCAGGGCCCGGCACGGCTGCATTTGCCTGGCTGCCTCTGGAAGGGATTCGCTCCCTGATTTTGGGGTCGGCTGGGGAGAGGGGGCTGCGGCAGCCCGGGGGCAAGGAGTCAAGAGGAGAGCGGGGAAAGCCGAGGTGACAGCGGTGGCGTGAAAAGGAGGGCAGGGCGGAGGATCCTGCGGGAAAAAGGAGAGCTGGCTGCAGATTCCTGTGGTTTTCCACATGAACACCCTGTGTCCAAACCCCTTTCCAGGATTTCTGTCCCACGCGGGTGACACCGCTCTGCCCCTGTCACCCCGGGGCTCGGACAGCTCAAGTGCTTTTAATTCCAGGTGTGTGCGTGCAGAAAGCTTGGAAAAGGATGGGAAAGAAAAGCAAGGGAAAGCAAAGCATGGAAAAGCATGGAAAAGGATGGAAAAGGCTGGGAAAGGATGGGAAAAGAGGGAAAAGCATGGAAAAGGATGGAAAACCATGGGAAAGCATGGAACAATCTGGAAAAGCACGGGAAAGCATGGAAAAACCCGTAAAAGTATGGAAAAATATGGAAAATCATGGAAAATCATGGAAAACCATGGGAAAGCATGGAAAATCATGGAAAAGCATGGAAAATTATGGGAAAGCATGGAAAGCATGGAAAAGGATGGAAAAATATGGAAAAGCATAGAAAAACCCAGAAAAACATGGGAAAGCATGGAAAAGCACGGAAAATCATGGGAAAGCATGGAAAAAATATGGGAAAGCACAGAAAAGCATGGAAAAACACAGGAAAGCATGGAAAAGCTTGGAAAAGCATGGAAAAGCACAGGAAAGCGTGGAAAAACCCATAAAAGTATGGAAAATATGGAAAATCTTGGGCAAGCATGGAAAAGCAAGCAAAAACATGGAAAAGCGTGGAAAATTATGGGAAAGTATGGAAAAGCATGGAAATGCATGGAAAAGCATGGAAAAACCTGGGAAAGGATGGAAAAATATGGAAATGCATGGAAAAGCATGGGAAAGCATGAAAAACAGGGAAAAGCACTGAAAAGCATGGAAAAGTGTGGAAAAACATAGGAAAGCCTGGAAAAGCATGGGTAAGTACAGGAAAGTGTGGAAAAACCTGGAAAAACCTGGAAAAACCTGGGAAAGCATGGACAAAACATGGGAAAGCACAATAAAGCATGGAAAAACACAGAAAAACATGGAAAAGCTTGGAAAAACCAGGAAAAACCAGGAAAAACCAGGAAAAACCAGGAAAAACCTGGAAAAACCTGGAAAAAACCTGGAAAAGCCAGGGAAATCCCAGGCTGGCCTTGCTCAGGAGTTGACTGAGCTGATTTGTGCTGTGGGGTCAGACCTGGCTCCAAATCAGTGAGATCCCAGAACAGCTGGGGGGGCACAGCTCCTGCCACGGATCCTCCTCGGCTACTGAAGGAATTTTGCACTTCTGAGAGAGTGTCAGTCCTTTGGGATGGCGGGTTTGGAACTGGGAATGGTGGGTTTGGAATTCTGGGAATGGTGGGTTTGGAATTCTGGAATTGGTTTGGAGCTTTGAAATGGGTTTGAAGGTCTGGGATGGGTTTGGAGCTCTGAGGTGGGTTTGGAAGTCTGGGATGAGTTTGGAGATCTGGGGTGGGTTTGGAGCTTTGGGATGGGTTTGAAGCTCTGAGAAGGTGGGTTTGGAACTGGGAATGGTGGGGGAACTGGGAATGGTGGGAGGGGAACTGGGAATGGTGGGTTTGGAGCTCTGAGATGGGTTTGGAGCTTTGAAATGGGTTTGGAAGTCTGGGATGAGTTTGGAGATCTGGGATGGGTTTAGAGCTCTGGATGCCTTTGGAGCTCTGGAGACAATGCCTTTGCCACTCATGGGACACTCCCAGCAGCCTGTTCCTTCCAATATTTCCACACAACCTTCCTACCACAACTGAGCCCAATATTGCAAGACAAGAAAGAGAAAGAAATTCTATCACAAACTTCTTGGAGGCTTCCAGGATTTCCCCAGCTTTCTGCTCCATCTAAAGGATCTGTGAGCAGTGGTGGGGGAAGCTTCAGTCGTGTCCTGGCCATTCCATCCCACGTGCATGGGCTGGAAAAGGGGAATGTGGCACTGGGAAGGATGCCATGGATGGCTCTGTCCCAGCACTGCCAGGGGATTTTAGGAGTTGGTACAAACCCTCTTTGTGCCCATCCCACCAGTCTGGGGCTGACTGGGATCACTGGGAGCACAGTCAGGGGTTTTTAGGAGTTGGTACAAACCTTCCTTTAACCCATCCCACCAGTCTGGATCTGTTTGGGATCACTGGGAGCACAGTCAGGGGTGTTTAGGAGTTGGTACAAACCCTCCTTTAACCCATCCCACCAGTCTGGATCTGTTTGGGATCACTGGGAGCACAGTCAGGGGATTTTAGGACTTGATACAAACCTTCTTAGCCCATCCCACCAGTTTGGGACTGACTGAGATCACTGGGAGCACAGTCAGGGGTGTTTAGGAGTTGGTACAAACCCTCCTTTAACCCATCCCACCAGTCTGGGGCTGACTGGGGTCACTGGGAGCACAGTCAGGACTGGGATCACTGGGAGCAGCCAGGCTGGGCTGCAGCCACGCTCTGCAGATGGGTTTCTTTTCTCAAATTATGCTTTAATTTCCTCTCCTTCTGGCCCCAGTGCCTGTGTTTTAATGAGCTCGCTCCCCCAGCCTATCAAACATGGTTGATCCCTGGTGCTCCCTGTTTGCAATTCCCAGTGGCTCCCCAGCAAGAATTGTGCTGTTTAATTTTGCCAGACTTCCAGTTTACTCTGAAGCCTGAAAAAAAAGCCCCACACAGGCGCAAGGCCCATATTTCTCCCGGCCTATTGATAGAGCGTGATAGGTATTAAATTCTATAATTCTTTCACTGGCCTTTAAGCAGCCTGGGTGTTAATATTTAATGATGAAGGATGCTGGTAATCAGCCCCGTATCCCAAGTGTCTGGATGCTTTATGATCTTGCCTTTGGGAGCCTAATTGTGAACCCAGCCTGCCTGAGCTTCCCACCCCAACTTAATAAACTTTGCTGTTGCTGCCCAGCACATCATCTGTCTCCAGGCAGGATCCAGCTCGGGAGGAAGGCTGGGAGTGGGGATGGGGATGGGGGAGAGGCTGGCATGGCACAGCCTGCTCAGGGCTGGGGATCTGCCACAGCTTTGGCCCACAGGGCAAAATCAGTGTTGGTCATTGGGCTGCATCTGCCCCCCTGCCTGTCCCACCTTCCTTCACCCTCGCTGTGTCTCCCACTCCCAGCCAGCCTGGATACGGCCAGGAGCTTCCTCCTGGGCTGCCAGCTCCAGGTTTGCAGTTTATCCCGAGGTCTGCACTGCCAGGCAGTGCTGCTGGTGATGCTTCACTGGGCTGCAATGGCCCGAGGCAAAGGCAGGAAGGGGAGCTGCTGGTGGTTGTTAATGGCACTCAGCACTTACAGGGCGCAGCCACCGGAATTCAGCTCCGTGTTCGACACGATCCCCTTAACTGCTGCCCTGGGAGCAGCAGCTGCAGCCCAGGCAGGTGAGGGGAAACTGAGGCACAAAAACCTCCCTGGACATTCACCTGCCACGGTGAGGATCTGAAACCTGAACTGAGTCAGGGCAGGCTGTGAGGTTTCCCCTCTAGAGCTGGGATTGGAGCCCCTTGGCTCAGGAGTCAGGACAAGGCTGCTGCACACCCAGAGACGAAGGGAACCCCTCACCCAGCCCCAGGGAGCCCCAGGGAGCCCCAGGAGAGCCCCAGGAGAGCCCCACTCACCCATGCTGAGCACAGAAACCTCCCCAGGGAGGAGCCCTGGGGCCCCACAGAGAGAGCAGACACCAGCAGGAACTGGGAGAATGGGTTGAGCTGGGAGAACTGGGTTGAACTGGGAGAACTGGGTTGAACTGGGAGAACTGGGTTGAGCTGGGAGAACTGGGTGTGGCTCCAGTGGTTTGGCCTCGTGTTGGAGCTGAGCTGCAGGGACGTGTCCAGCCCTCTGCTCCAGATCTACAGGCAGTCAGGGAGCTGCTGAGAAACCTGAGAGTGGTTCTGCTTTATCTGTTCTGCCAGTGCTCACTGGGACATGGAAACAACCAAAACCCATTTAACTGCCTCCCACTCAGCATATCCCAGGCAGAAAATGGAGAGGGGCTCATGGAGAACTGCTGCTCCACTGCCCGAGGAGAGGTGTGGAGGCAGAGAGTTGTGCTATCACAGCTGGGTTCCCAGCATGTTCACACAGATTCTCTCCTCCATCATCTGCGTGCCATGGCCACTGCCACCACCCCTGGGGGTCACACTGCCCCTGCACACAGCCCTGGTGCCACCACTGGGCTGGTCCTTACCCTTACTGGTACCAGTACAGGGACATTTCCCACTCCCATGGGTCACACTGCCCCTGCACACAGCCCTGGGCTCTTTAAATGCCACCACTGGGCTGGTCCTCAACCCCTCTGGTCCCAGACCTGGTGCCTCTCTACACCCCACAGTGAGCTGCTGCAGTGATTTCACCTGAAGATACTTTATTTGGATTTAAGAGATGCAATAATTTTCTGTTATTTTGCTTTATCTATGCCTGCCCAGGGTCTCAGTGTGTATAATGAGATGAGTAAGGAACCTTGCAGGCTGATTTTGTTATATGGCCCTGACAGAGGCTGGGAGCAAATCTTCCCTCCAGAGCACGACCCTGAGGAAAGGCTGGCAGGGATGTGGATGAGGAATGTGGGCTTGGAGCAGGGAAGTGTGGAATTCATGGGTGTGGGGGGCTCACCTGCAGCTGCAGCCACACATTGGCCAAAGGAGCTTCTCCAGGAGCAGGAGGTGCCAGAGGATGGAGGGAGAACATCAACAGCTCAACCAGGATATCCCATTCCTGTTTAGTCACACAGAGTTCCCCCTCTGACAGGCAAGAGGTGGGAATGTCTTCTCTTGGAGAACACCTTTGCCTTCCCTGGCCCTGCTGAGGTTTTGCTCTTCAGGCACCAGGGAGTCACAGAGCTGGACTGGGCCTGGGATCATTGGGAGGAGCCAGCGGGAGGAGAGTGACTTCACTCATCCAAAACTGAAAATCCGTGTAATCTTCATGGAAAGAGTCAGTGAAATTTTCATGGAAAGCTGAACACATCCATGGAAACTGAACACATCCATGGAAACTGCACACATCCATGGAGAACTGAATACATCCATGGAAACTGAACACATCCATGGAAACTGCAAACATCTATGGAAACTGCACACATCCATGGAAAACTGCAAACATCTATGGAAACTGCACACATCCATGGAGAACTGAATACATCCATGGAGAACTGAATACATCCATGGAAACTGCACACATCCATGGAAACTGCACACATCCATGGAGAACTGAATACATCCATGGAGAACTGAATGCATCCATGGAAAACTGCAAACATGGAAACTGCACACATCCATGGAGAACTGAATGCATCCATGGAAAACTGCACGCATGGAAACTGAACACATCCTTGGAAAACTGAACACATCTCTGGAAACTGTGAACACCCCAGGCAGCCCCAGAGGCCAGGGATGTGTTTGATGGTGGCAGCAGCTCTCTCTGTCTGCTCTGGAGAGGTTCCAGTGCTCCTGGGCTCACCCAGAGGAGACTTTTTGGACAGAGAAGCCAACATCACGCTGATGTGATGAACAGGGGCTCTTTAATCCCTTCTGCCTGCCCTGATGAGATGGGCTGAGCTTCCCAGAGCAGGACTTGGAGCATTTGGCATCTTGGTCCATCCCAGAGCTGCTTTCCTGCGAGCCAGGCAGGAAAACACCATTGGGTGTGTCTTGGGTTGCAATACAGGATGTGGCCAGCAATGTGAATTCTGTCCCCATCTGTTAACCCGGGTGGGGCAGTGCCCCTGATCTCCTGGCACACATTATCTGCTCATGGGCCATCTTTAAACCAGCTGGGCAATCATCTTTATCTTCCCACAGCCCATCCTCCCTCCAGGAGATATCTCCTGTTCATGGCCAGTGAGTCCCAGGGCATGACTGATAAAATTCCATCATCCCATGGGAGATGCTCCAGCCAGGGGAGCAGCCAAGCCTTTCCTACCCAGATAAAAACTGACATTTGGGACACCAAGGCACCTTCTTTCCACTGGATTCCAGAGGAAAGCCAGACCTTTGCACATCATCCCTGGAGCTTCAGAGGAAACTGCACCTTCTCCAGGAGCACTGCTCCAGCTGAACCACATCTGCCCCTGCAGGAGGATGCAGCCACCATTGAATGGGACTGTGCCAACACCCTGACTGACTGACGGGTGTCAGCTTGGATTCTGACTCTGGCAGGGGTTGGGATTGTTCTTTTTAATGCTGCATTTCTATTTTAATTTTCCTAGTAAAGAACTGTTATTCCTAATTCCCATCTCTTTGCCCTTAATTTCAAAATTATAGCAGTAATTTGGAGAAAGGAGGTTTCCATTCTCCATTTCAAAGAGAAGCTTCTGCCTTTCTTGGCAGACACCTGTCCTTCACACCAGGACAGGTGACGCTCATTCCCTGCAGTGTCCTCACCTCTGAGCCCCCAGCTCCTTTGGGCATCTGCTGGGCCACAAGAACCATTCCCAAGTGCTGGAAAGCCACCAAATTCTTGCCCAAGCATCCAGGTTTGAACAAAAGGGTGGCAGAAGTGTGGTAACTCCGGGAGGGTGAGTCCTGCTGGGGGTGAACAGGCAGCTCCCAGCAGGATGAGGAATGGGAGGGGTGATGGGCTGGGAGAGCCCCAGGAGAGGCTGAGGGAGCTGGGAAGGGGCTCAGCCTGGAGAAAAGGAGGCTCAGGGCCCTTGTGGCTCTGCACAGCTCCCTGCCAGGAGGGGACAGCCGGGGGGGTCGGGCTCTGGGAACAGGAACAGGGACAGGAGGAGAGGGAACGGCCTCAGGCTGGGCCAGGGGAGCTCAGGGGGGACAGCAGCAGGAATTTCCCCATGGAAAGGGAGCTCAGGGATTGGAACTGCCCAGGGAGGGTTGCAGTGCCCATCCTGGAGGTGGCACTGAGAGCTCTGGGCTGGGGACAGGGTGGGGATGGGGCACAGCTGGGACTGGATGGGCTGGGAGGGATTTTCCAGCCTCAGCCACCCGGGGATTTTCTCTCCCAGTAACGCCACACATCCAAAACGCCTCTCCCCCCTTTTCCCCATCAGCCTTTGTCCCCAGCTCTGTCACCCAGCACTGACCATCCCAACATCCCCCTCTGCACCCAGGATTTCCCCATATTACAAAACCCAAACCAACCACAGCAGGAATCAAACATCCCCGTACATCTTCAACTTCTCCCTGCTCCTGCTGCCTGGAATATCCCAGGCAAGGAAGATTCCCAGCGTGGAGCAGGAAGGCGCAGTGTAAACAACGAAATGAGTTTCGTGCCGGTGAGAATAGCCCCAGCTATTCCATCTCTCTTCCCAAAATGAGCGAATCCTCCTGATCCAATTTACTGCCGTCATTAGCAGCGCTCCCGGCGCTCCTCCCCATTCGGGGCTCCCGGGTACAAAATGTTATTTTTTCAGTCCTTGCATTGCCGGAGCAGTTTGGAATGGGAACGAGCTTTGTCTGAGGGGTTGCCTTGAAATGCTCATTTTCACCCCAAGGGCTGTAAATGCTGTAGTAGAACAACGAGAAATTAACTTTCAGCCCCAAAGCCGTTCCGGGGAAATCTCCTGGGGTGCAGGTTTTTGTGGCAAGGCTCCTTCCTGCACTTCCTGAGGGCAGCCAGGCTGCTCCAGCCCTTCTGGGCAGCGCTGAGGTGACACAGTGACCTTCAGCTGGGAGGTCTGGAGAGGCAAAGAGGTTGAGCAAAGAAATAAAAATAAAAATCGGAAACTTAGAGGCTGGAATTTTTCACCCAGAAATACAAAATTTCTGCCTCAATTTTGGCGTTTGCATTTTTCCTAGTAAAAAAATTTGTTATTCCTATTCCCATATCTTTGTCTGAGAGCCTCTTAATTTCAAAATGATAATAATTTGGAGGGAGGGGGGTTTACATTTCCCATTTCAAGAGAGGCTCCTGCCTTTCTTGACAAACACCTGGCATGTGTGAGCCACCATTCCAAAGGTGCTGTTGGGATGTGGGGAATCCCCTGTCCCTCAGGGCTGGGAGGATCATCCTCAGCAGTTTCCAGGCCAAATTATCAGATCAGTGCCAGCTTTTCCTGAGGAGAGCCAAGAGTATTTATCCATGACCTGAAGGGGAGAGCACAATCTGGAGAGATAAGAATTAAAGAGGATACAAAGCCCAGCAGGAAGATAAACGCGGCCAGGGCAGCATGAATCATTTGGAGGCTGAATTTGTTCCAGGAGCCTGAATTTTGGGTCAGTGCAGTGAAGATCCTCACTTCCAGGAACAAAGATGTGCACACACCGCTGATCATGGGTTAGGGAAGTGGAGGGAAGCAGCTGGGACCTTCTGAACTGGAAGTTCCCAAAGAAAAGAACCTCCCAGTTCTGTGGGAAGGTTAAGGAGAGCTCTGGGTGTGCTCAGTGTCCAGTTCCAGGGTCACACTTAAGGAAAACATGGAAAGAATCCGGGAAAGAGGTATGAAGTCAATGAAATTTTAAAAACACACCAAGCCAGACACCTGCTTTTCTAATGAAAGGCTTAGTGAAAACCACTTTGAATCCTTGCTTGGCACAAGGCTGGGAGTCCCCAGCAGAAGAGAGTTTCTTTGAGACTCGAGAGCTCTTTAATCTGGCGATCAAAGGGGTACCAAACGTGGTGGCTGGAAGCTGAAATTAGACAAATTCCACCTGCAAAGGAGACACATTCCAGCCGGGAAGAGAGTTAGTCACAAACAACCCGTGGGGGAGGTGGGTGATCCTCCTTTGCTCGGAGTCTTGCCTTGAAGCTGGGAGTGCTTTGGAAGGAGCTGCCCCGACCAGGAATTGTGGGGTGGACATGGGAGCAGGGAACAGTCTCTGGCTTTGGGAATGAGAGAGGACAGAGCTCCCCCAGATCAGTGATCCCCGAGCTCCTGCACAGGGACGTGGCTCATCCTGCTCCCGGTGCCTTCAGCAGCCACATCTGCTTCCAGCTGAGTCTCCTGGAGGTATGCACAGCTTGCTCCAATGCCTCTGGAATTCTCCAGTTCCAGAAATCCCTGGGTGATCCAGACAGATCTCCTGCTTCTCCCTGTTCAGCCTTTTTCTGAGATTTCACTTCCCAGCTTCACCCCTCTGGCACAAACCCACTTATCCCAAAGCAGAGCTGCCCCAATTCCCAGGAATTTCACCAGGGATGTGTGAGCCCTGCACAGCCCAGGAGGGCTGTGGATCTTTGGGATCACGGCAGGACAGGGCTGAGTGTGACCCCACAAAGGGACTGTCCCTCCTGCAGGGCTGGTTTGGGACGCTGGCAGGAGCTGAGCACTCCCAGGGCAGGGAAGGGACAAAGCCACCCCTGTGTGGGTGACAGAGGTGACACAGCCGGCTCTGGTGATCTTCCTGGCTCCAAAATCGGTGTTTTGTTTGGATTTGCATAATCCAGCACAGCAAACAACAGAGGGATGGGACTAAACGAGGGGGAAAAGAGGGAAACACAAACAGATTTACCTGAAATAACCAGCAGCTCTCAGAGCTGCCACTGCACTCCTGAAGGGCACAGCCTGGAGCTGGGAGGTGAAAAGGGGGGAAAATGTGGGAGAAAAGCAGAATTAGGGATGAGATATTCCAGTTCTTCCCAGGAATGTCCCCAGGCTGCTCAGCTGGGGTGAGGCTGCAGGGAGAGGGGATGTGGGGAGGGGGTGGAGGTGCCATGTGCATCCCCTCATCTCTCCCCTCTCCTCCTGCTTCCCCAGCTCCAGGAGGAGCAGTGGGAACTGTGATGGGAACAGGAATCCTCTCTGAGATGAAGACTGAGCACATCTGTGAGCAGCTTGGAGACAGGGTCAGGGACTCAGCAGGAGTTGTTGGAATCCCAGGTCACGTTTTTTTCAAGAGATTTTGAGAGCAAATTTGTTTTAATTCAATGCCTTTAAACAAACCCCAACACGGATTTCACAACAATTCCACCCCAAATCCCTTTTTCCAGGCTCTGTGGCAGGCTGGCTCTGGCCAGGGGGGTGTGTTTGTTTTTCTCCTGCCTGGGTGAGCAAACTGGGAGGAAAAGTGGCTGCACGAAGGGAGGAGCAGGGATCCAATCCTTGGAATGTGCTCATTCCTGAGGAAGCAGAGCCAGGCTGAGGTGCCTATCAAGGTGTGTGTTTTATAGGGGAGAAGTTTTAATGGGGTTGAGAGGATCTAAGAGTCTCCACTGTGCCATAAATTCCCCCAGACAAGCTTTTGGTGTCACCTTGCTCCTTGTGATAATGAAGGGGATTTGAATGGGATGGAATGGAGTCGGGAGCTAAGCTATGGCAGCAATTTATCCTGGGAACCTGCACTGGGGCTGGGCAGGGTGAAGCCTTTTTTAGATATGGATACAGATGGATTGGAAATGGACTTGCCTCTCACACTGGAGGCTCCTTCATCACCAGTGATGTGGGGACAAATCCTGCCTGGCTCCTGGCACAGCCAGGATGGCACCAGCAGAGCTGAGCTGCTCGTTCCCAGCACAGCCTGGCACAGGGAGCAGGTGCCAGCTGCTCCAGGTGGGAGCTCTGTCAGCAGGGACGTTTCAGCAGCACAGGTTCCAGCTCCCACCCCCCTCCTGCCCTGCCCACCTGGGGGAAACTGGGGGAAGGAGGAAAAGGGGCAGCACCTCCTCTTTAACAAGGGGGGATGGTTTGGAGATAAAGAGGGGAGATTTAGGAAGTTTTTTCACTCCTCCCACCATCCCAGGCTGCTCCAAGCTCCATCCAGCCTTGGGCACTTCCAGGGATCCAGGGGCAGCACCCTGTGCCAAGAACGATTTCATCCCAATAACCCATCCCAGCCCTGCCCTCTGGCAGTGGGAAACCATTCCCTGGGTCCTGTCCCTCCATGATTTGGAGCAGCCTGGGATGGTCAGGACATGGAGAAAATCCAGTGGGAGCTCCTCAACACCCTGGATCCCTCTGGAGTTCTTGGGAACTCGTGGCTGAGCTGAAATAAGACCAAATATCCAAATACCAAATATCCAAATACCAAATATCCTCACCAGCCCCAGGAGAAACACTGAGAGCTGCTCTCAAAATTGTAGAGAGAACCTCAGATCCCACCCCGTGCCACTCCTGCCATGGCAGGGACACCTCCCACCATCCCAGGCTGCTCCAGCCCCAGTGTCCAGCCTGGCCTTGGGCACTGCCAGGGATCCAGGGGCAGCCACAGCTGCTCTGGGCACCTGTGCCAGCCCTGCCCACCCTGCCAGGGAACAATTCCTGCCCAAAATCCCATCTAAATCTTTCATTTTTTACTCTCAAACCATTACGCCTTTTCCTAGCACTGTTTATGTAAAAAGTCACAGGGAGGATTTTTTTCCCTAATATTCCATCTAAACCCACACTCTGGCAGTGAAGCCATTCCCCCTTGCTCTGCTCCTTGTAAATCACCTCTCTCCATCTCCTCTTGGCTCCTTCAGGTCCTGGAAGGTCCCCATGAGGTTTCTCTCCTCCAGGCCAGCTCTCCCAGCTTTTCCTCATGGGAGAGCTGCCCCATTCCCTCATCCTATGAAAGAATTTTAGGGCCAAATCCAGCCCTGGAGGTGCTGCTGCACCCTGGACTGAGCACAGACCCCACAAATGAGAGCCCCACACCCTGCAGGGACCCAGCAGCGCTGTCACAGAGGGGAAAATCCCTCTGGGTTTCTGGAAAAAGCTTTCCCCAGCACAAACCCTTATTTCTCTGGCACCAACCCTCCTTGCAGGTGAAACAGGATTGACCTCCTGGCAGGTTGGGGAGGTGTAAGAGGCCTCCCTGCAGAATTTGGGCTGTGGGGGAAGCTCCCAGTTCTGTTCTGTCACTGCCTGTGGGGTTTCTCAGGTGTCAGCTCTGAGGGATGTAAATGCTGCAGACATCAGGTTATTCAGAATTTGGCTCATTCCCTTTTGATCTCATATTTGTGTCTTTTCCAGGGTGTGTTTATTCACCCCACCCCCTTCATTTCTTTTTTCCTTTCTCCTTCTCACTCTAAACATCCCTTTTAGCTTCTAAAGATAGGGCAATGTTGTGCTGAGGAAACAGTCACTCTGCAATTTGACCTAAAAATGGGCAGGTTTGGAGTCGGGCACTCCTTGGAACGCAGCTTGGGAATTCAGCACAACTTCCAAAGGTCCAGATGTGCTGGGCAGAGGGGCAGGGGGAGCAGGAGCCCCGGGCTGGAGTCCAGGGGTGAGCAGGAGGGCAGGTGCAGGTGGGATGTGCTCTGGTGGCTCTGAGGAGTGTCATGGCAACAGTGGGAGCTGGATAATTAATACTGCACACGGAATTACAGCACAGGCAGAGCTGTAAATACACAAAGTGCCCCTGTGTGGGAGCCTGCTCTCCCAGCTGGGAGGGGATCAGGGTATTTTGGGATCACAGAGCCATGGGAAAGGGCAGGGCACCTCTGTCCACGCTCCAGCTGACCCCGTTTCTGGCACAGGGCTCGGCTTGGGGACACGAACCCAGGGCAAGGAGCAGGGGGGGCTGAACGCCCAGCTGAGCTGCCCAGCAGGAAAAGTGGGATGGAAAAGCAAAAATCCCTCCGGGGTTTGTCCTGCAGGTGAGGAGAGCAAGCCTGGTGGGACATTTGGACATTCTGGTGCCTTGCTCTGATGGGAGAGTTCCAGGAAGGGGGAGAGAGGATGGGAATGTTGGAAAAGCTCCTGCAAGGAGTGCTCAGGGGTCTGTGGGGGAGTTTGATGCTGTTCTTGCAGATCAAATCCACCAGCAGGGGCAGGGTCATCACTCCTGCTCTCCTGCTGTCCAGGTGAACAATCCCAGCTCTCCCAGCAGAGCTGCTCCATCCTCTGCCCATCCTGGAGCCTCCTCTGGCCTGGCTGCAGCAGCTCCAGCTCCTGCCTGTGCTGGGGCAGCTCTGAGAGGGCACAGGGACAGAATCCCCCTCCCCTGCTGCCCACGGGGGGTTCTGGGCCAGGCCAGGTCCAGCTCTTTCCCTCTAATCCCCCAAATCCTCCTCCCTGGACTGATCCCTGCTGTTCCATGCCCATCCTGCTGACAGGTCCCGGTTCCTCGGGAACAAGCAGCGCTTCCAACCCCTTCCCAAAGCGCAGCAGGGATGAGGCGAGAGCTGGATTTCCTCCCCAGGAGTTTGTAAACCGAGGCAGAGCACACAATCCCCGGGGTGAGGTGCGAACAAACAGCTCATTAACACCGGCCGGGGGATGCTCTGTGCTCGGGAATGCTGCGGGGAGCCTTTCCCTGGAATTGCGGCGGAGTAACGAGGAGCTGGGTAGAGATAATCAACTAATGAAGGCAGAGATAATAAACTAATGAGAGGAGGGCCGGAGCGAGGCTGAGGAAGCTGCAGGAACCGCACAGGGAGGAAGAGTGGGCCAGGAAAAGACCGCGGAGAGTTTGGGGAAAGATGTATGGCACGAACGGAGCGCTTAATGCTGATAATAATTGGAGCGGGAGGGTGTGCTTAGTGTACGAACAAAGTAATTAACCAATTAAAAATGCACAGGAGACGCATGATGGAAATTGATAACCAACAGGAAAATGATGGATGCCCGGCACGGGGAGCTGGAATAGGCACGGAGCTCTCAGGGATGGGGCTGAGAATTCCCGGCTCCGCAGCCCCTCCGGGCGCTCCTGGTGCCTCACGATTGGATTTTCCTTTGTTGCGCCTTTTATTAAGAGCACAGACAGCACCAGCCACAAAAAAAAAATTAAAAAAAAAAAAAAAAAAAAAAAAAAAATATATATATATATATATATATATATATATAAATTACTGTCAGTACCTTATTTCGAGTGCAACAGCAACAATCTGCATGCCCTGAGTTTATATTTATGGTTTTATGGTCATAATTTCTTTTCTTTTCCAGATCCAGCCCGCTGGGAATGGATGTGGAGCCAGCCAGAGCTGCAGGACCCTCCATGGAAAAACTGGGGAAATCTTAGGAAAGAAGGTGAATCTTTATGGGAAAGGTAGAAAAGAGTGGATGTCAGGCTGGAAAACCACATTTCCCTCTCCCTGTGTCCCTGTTACAGCCAGGAATTCCTGAGAAATGGATATTTCACTGCTGATTTCTGAGGATCTCCTGGATCTGGCTGAGACCTGGAATTGCTGAAGGCTGAGTGGTGGTGGAGTCACTGGGGGCTTTGCTCTGTTTAGAAAAAAATTCCCATTAAAAAAACAAACAAACAAAAAAAAACCCAACCAAACAAAAAAAAACCCTAACAAACAAACAAACAAACAAAAAACCTTAACAAACAAACAAACAAACAAAAATCCCCCAAAAAACACACAAAACCCCCCCCCCCCAAAAAAACCAACTAAACAAACACAAACAAAAACCAAACAAACAAATAAAAAAAAAAAATAACAGGGACCAGGTGCCTGGAGCTGAGGGTCTCACACTAATGGTTCCATTTAATCTTCATAAAACCCTTCTCAGTGCAGAGCCCTGAGTTCCTGAGGATCCCACAGTGATGGGTTTGGGAGGGGAGCAGGTGAGGCCATTCCCATTTCTGGGCTGGCTGCAGCCTGGGACAGTAAATAAAGCAATTGCTGCATGGCAGAAAATGAGGAAAAATCCAAAAATAGGAGCTGCACTAGGCTTGGAGCTGCTCCCCAGGGGTTTTGCTCCATATTTTGGGTGTGTTTGCCTCGATGGCAGCAGCCAAATCTTGCTCCATCCCTGCCCTGGGGTGGGGAGAGCAGGACAAGCCCCCCTGGGAATGTGGGGTGAGCCAAGCTCAGCAGCTGAGGGTGCTTGGCCAGTCTGGAGCCACCATCCCCCACTCTGGAGCTCTGAGGATTTGAATTTTTTTTTGTGGAAAAGAGCAGAGGGCAGAGGGGCTGTGAAATATCTTGGTAAATACAACAAATGTGCATTAAGCTGCTGTAATATTCCACATATCCTTGATTTTCTCGGCTTAATCCAGGTGCAGCTCTCATTCCCTGTTGGATCTGAGGCTCTGGAGCTGCTGGAGCTGAGCTGTGTCCCAGGAGGGCTGCAAGGGGAGCAAACCCTGGGGAGAGGAGCAGCCAGGCTGCCATTCCCAGGGGAGCTGAGGAAAGCATCCACCTTTGTCCTTCTCACCCATCATCTCCCTGTACCTCCCTTCATCTCCCTTTCCCTTTTTTTCCCCATGGAGATGACCAAATTACAGACTTTCTTTCATCCCTCCAATAAGACCTGAATAATTTTTATGATTTTATTTCTAATTAATCAGTTTCCCTCTACCCAGTGGAGTCTGTGGGGTGACCCCAAACCATGTAAAAGAACCCTCCAGATCAGCTAAAAAATTATATTCTCCTTGATTAAAAGCTGCAGAAAACACTTCCCTGCCCTGCCAGTGAATGAATTCTGTCCTTGGAATGAATGAGTGGGGATCCACAGCTCTGGAGCAGTGCTGCAGATATTCAGTCCCATTGTTTCATGCAGCACTGGGAAGCTCTTGGAGGCTCCAGTGCCAGGCACAGCGTGAGCACAAACTGTGAGCAGGCAGGAGCAGCTCCATGGAATTCTGCTCCTGGCAGAGAGGAAATCAGCCAGACCCCCTCATTTTCCCTGCCCTGAATGAGTCTGAGATCTGTGTTAAAGAAAAGGAAAAAACCAAAAAACAAAAACCCCTCGAGTCAAAGAGGAGGTTTGAGGTCCCATCCTGATTCAGAAAATTCTTAGAATAAGCTTCACTTCCAACCTCCTGTTCCCACTGCTGCTTTGTTTTAGGGGGATTCACACCCTGATCCAAGAGGGAAATTCCTGTGTGGATCTGGAGTGGTGCTGGAAGAATAATTGTATTTCTCATACAAAATCTTCTCCAAGTTGCTTTGAGCAGGAAGATTCCTCTACCCCTTCAGCTGATGCTAAAATGCCTCTTTTCCCTCTAAAAATCCCCAAATCGTTTTATCCCTGTGGAGCTGAGCACCCTCAGCCTGCCCCAGGGCAGGATCCCCTCTGGAGCCCCACAAACTCTCCCCTGATGGTGGAAAAGTGGAAAAGGAGTGTGGAGGTGGGGTGGTTTGCAGGGAAAAGCTCCTGAATTCCACTCTCCAAGAACTACCCATCCTTGTGCTGAATCAGCTGAATGCAGCAGGAAAGGGATGGAAATGGAAAAGTGTGGATGTGGGGTGGTTTGCAGGGAAAAGCTCTGTTCCTCCTACCCAAGAACTACCCATCCTTGTGTTGAATCCACTTAATCCAGCAGGAAAGGGATGGAAAATGGGAATAAAGTGTGGGTGTGAGGTGGTTTGCAGGGAAAAGCTCCATTCCCACTCTCCAGACCACTTGGATTTTGTGAACCACCCCACATCCACACTTTATTCCCATTTTCCATCCTTTTCCTGCTGGATTCAGCAGATTCAGCACAAGGATGGGTAGTTCTTGGAGAGTGAGAACAGAATTTTTCCCTGCAGACCACTCCCCATCCACGCTCCATTCCTACTACCCAAGAGCTACCCATCCTTGTGTTGAATCCACTTAATCCAGTAGGAAAGGGATGGAAAATGGGAATAAAGTGTGGATGTGGGATGGTGCAGGGAATTTTTCCCTGTAAACCACCCCACATCCACACTTTATTCCCATTTCCATCCTTTTCCTGCTGGATTCAGCAGATTTAGCTCAAGGATGGGTAGTTCTTGGAGAGTGGGAACAGAGTTTTCCCCTGTTAACCACCCCACATCCACACTTTATTCCCGTTTCCATCCCTCTCCTGCCGCATTCAGCACTCAGAACTAGGGCAGGGCACAGAGTGCCTCGTTCTGCGCGTCCTGGGGCACCTCCCGCTCCCTCCAGGCGGAATTCCTGCTCCTGCTCCTCTCCCGAGCCGCAGATCCCGAGCCTCTCCCGCTGCAGCCGCATCCCACCCACGGGCACGGTGGCCGAGCGGTTCCCACGGCGGCCAACCCTGCGAGGAGCAGCCGATTAAAAACCTCCATTGTGAAAAAAAAAAAAATGTCAATATTTACATTCTCCCAGCGAAGTTGTTCTTTTGCCGACTTTCTCCCAGAAGTGCCTGTTAGAGTGTTTTGAAAAGCCACGGACCTAAGAGCAACACAACCCGCGACTGACAGAATTAATAAAAGAGAGGCTGGGACTTAAGAAAATAAGATGATATTAACAAGATAATTATCTCTCATCAAATTAGTCCAGAGGGAGCCGAGCCAAAGCTCCACTCAGTAGCCTGGAAGGGAAGGAACTGGCAGGGGAAGCGATTTGTGGAACAACAATAGGAACATTCTGCCCTTGCGGAGGGAAGGGCTGCGAGCAGCGAGACCCAGCGCGATAAGCGCTCAGAAATGCAGATACAGGGAACCTTTTGTCTGCCGAGCTGCCGGCGCTTCCCAGGGGAGCTGCGCGGCTCCAGGGGAGCTGGGACCTTCGAAAACACCTGGGGAAACACCTGGGGAAACACCTGGGGAAGGAGCTGGGATGCGGGAGCGGCTGTGGCGGCAGGGATGTGCCCCCCATCCATCCTCAGCCACCTTCCCGCTGCTCGCTGTGGGGTTAAATCCAGAGCGGAGCAGGATGGAGAGAACTCAGTGGGACACAGGGAGCGGGGGAAAATGCTCTCTGTTCCTTCCCTGCATTTTCCTCTCTGCTCCCTGAATCCCTGAATTTTTTTCTGCTCTGGGTTTAGCCCGCTGGAGACCTCGCACTAACCCCATCTCTTTTTTCATCTCCCCCTTTTGCCAGCACGGAACGAGGGGGTGCGAACGCGCCCCGGATGGTCCTGGAGGAGCCGAACATTTGGGAAAAGCTCTCCCGGGAAATTCGGCGTGCCCGGCCCCGAGCAGCCTGCAAGTCAAGGGGCAGATCCCAGCAGAAAGCTCCGAGCTATTTCTATTCCAACATCCAAATATTTCCCAGGATTGGACCCTAAATCTTCTCCTGGGGGAAATCCCTGCCCGGAGCTTCCCTCTCGCACCACCCGCGAATTTAGGAGTTTCTAAACACTCGTTTCCCTCCGCGTTCTCAGGCTCTCCGAGCCATGTGTTTGCCATTACCGAGCTGCGTTTGGGGCGCTTTAAATCGCTTTATTTCCATTCTTTGTCGCTGTTCGTGCGGCTGCCGCGCCTCTCGAAAACACAAAAGCCCCTCGAGGCTTTTGGTGTGCTGGGTTTCGTCACCTCGCCGTGCCTTTGTGCGCTCCCCTAGATGGCAACTCAAGACAAGCATTTCTCCAGCCGGGAGTGGCCCGGGAGCCCGGCTGGGCACAAAGGCGTGGGATGGGACAGGGCACGGCCGGAATTCTGATGAGCTCACCCCGGTGCTGTCGGGGACCAGCGCCAGGTTGGGTGAAACCTCCTCTGAGGGTTTCTTTGAGCCTCTGCTGGTTTTGCTGCGCTGGGGATGTCGCGGAGCCGCAAACCCCGTTGGTGTCTTTGTTGTGTTTAGTCACGGAGTGGGAAATCACGGGATCGTGGAATCCCAGGCTGGGTCGGGTTGGGACGGGCTCACTGGTGTCACCTCCCTGCTCCAGCAGGGCCGTCCTGGAGCTCAGGAATATCCGGAATATCCGCAGTGAGGACACTCCACTGCCTCTCTGGGCTCTGCAGGGCTGGGCACAAATTCTGCCCCCGTGCAGGGAGAATTCCTGGGATCAGTCCCTGCCCTTCCCCTGGTGCCATTGCTTGGATGCTTCTGAGATCCAGACCTGGCTGTGCTCCTGCTCTGCACTTCCAAGAGCTGCCCCACATTCCAGCCTTGTCCCGTTGTCAGCCCTGAGCTGAGGGTCCCGCAGGATGAGCTGTGGGGCTCCACCGTCGGAGCAGATCCCTGGAAATGTCTGGAAAATGGGGTACAGCCGGTTTTTCCAGACCCTGGATCTGCAGAGCAGCAACCTCGAGGCCACTGTTCAGATTCTTCAAATGATGGGGTTTGTGCAGGTCCTCACTGGGAATTCGGGGATCAGAGGGATTCTCACTGGGAATTCAGGGATCAGAGGGATTCTCGCAGGGAATTCAGGGATCAGAGGGATCCTCACTGGGAATTCAGGGATCAGAGGGATTCTCGCAGGGAATTCAGGGATCAGAGGGATTCTCGCTGGGAATTCAGGGATCAGAGGGATTCTCACTGGGAATTCAGGGATCAGAGAGATTCTCGCTGGGAATTCAGGGATCAGAGGGATTCTCGCAGGGAATTCAGGGATCAGATTCTCACTGGGAATTCAGGGATCAGAGGGATCCTCACAGGGAATTCAGGGGTCAGAGGGATCCTCGCAGGGAATTCAGGGATCAGAGAGATTCTCATTGGGAATTCAGGGATCAGAGGGATCCTCACTGGGAATTCAGGGATCAGAGGGATTCTCACTGGGAATTCAGGGATCAGAGGGATCCTTGCAGGGAATTCAGGGATCAGAGAGATTCTCACTGGGAATTCAGGGATCAGAGGGATCCTCACTGGGAATTCAGGGATCAGAGGGATCCTCACTGGGAATTCAGGGATCAGAGAGATTCTCACTGGGAATTCAGGGATCAGATTCTCACTGGGAATTCAGGGATCAGAGGAATCCTTGCAGGGAATTCAGGGATCAGAGGAATCCCTGCCCTCACCAAGCACAGGAGATGGTGACAGACTCTGGGCAGCCCCTCTGTGGGTGGTGGGGACAGTGCCAGATGTTGTCCAGCTGCAGAAAGGCAGCTCCAGGTGTCACCCCCCAGGTGCCCAGGGCTGCCACACTGGCCTGGGGCCACGCCTGGGAGCAGGGACCAGTGCCACCAAGCCGTTGTGGCCACTCTGGTAAATCCATGGATGTCGTGGAGGGAATGAACGAGGAAATGGGTGAGTGAAGAGTTTTGGCTTCTCCTGGCTCCGGAGGGAGCCGTGCTCTCCCAGAGTGGCAGCCTGCCTGGGGCTGCCAAGTGCAAAGCCATCCGGAAAGAAAAAAAAAAAAAAAAGAGAGAGAGAGAACAGGGAAAACGAGCCAGTGAGGTAGAAAATGCCTGGGCTGTTGTGTGAAATTCCTCTGCACCAGCCCTGTCACTCCTCCTCAGCCCTGCACCGCTCCGCCTTTGATGGGCACCTCCGGGTGTAATTAAAGGTGACAGAGTGCTGGGGACACAACGGGGTGGGGCTCCGGGGTGCCACCTCGGCCACCTCGGCGCTGCCGCCGTCCCTTGGCTCTGTCTCCTGGACAGCTGCCAGCCACTTGCCCCCGAGATCACAGCCAGGGCAAGAGGCAAAATGTTTGGTGCCACTTCCAATTAGTAAATTATTTTATCTCCTGGTTCCCGGCTCCAAATCCGTTACGGCGGCCGGGAAATGCCTCCCGTGGCGGAGGAGATGGATGCACAGGAGATTTTTTTAATTTGAGGGGGGGGGGTGGAACATCCTGCTCCTGAGCTAAAGGATCCTTTCCCTGCAGCCCCCAGCCCCGCTGGGATACTGGGAGCACTGGGAATCCGCGGCTGGGTTTGTGTGTTAGTGGGATGTGTGGCTAATGATCCCGTGCCACAGGAACTGCTCCGGGCTCCCCACGGAGAAATCCGACCTGACACAGGGAGCCCGAGCAGGGAGAGCCCCCCCAGAGCTCTGGAGACACATCCTGGAGCTCTCTGGGCATGGAGCCTTGGTCTGCAGCTCCTGATGGGAAGGGGGTTTGTCCCAAGGAATTTTCCACCCTGCCTCCCCAGGCAGCACTGACCACAGAAAAAGGGAGCAAGAACAAATCCCAGAGGTAAAAGCATTGTTCATCCAGAGGTTTGGACGTGCAGGATGGAGGTGGAGGTGTGAGAGGGCAGGGATGGAGCTGCTGCTGCTGCCTGTGGGGTCTCAGCTGGGCTTGGCCCCTTTGCCAGCCCCCACAGCCCCAATTGCTCTCCCCTGCATTGCAAACTCTCCTCTGGCCTAAAACACCCCAGGCTGACCCCACTGCCCCTCAAAATCCTGATTTTCCAGCTCCCAGCGCCACCAGAGCTCCAACACCACGTGCCAGGCCCAGATCCAGCAGTGCCAAGTGCCTGCCTTGGCACAAAGCACGACTGCCAGAGCCAGGAGAGCAAACATTGCAGGGAAAGCCCGGAAAGGAGGGACTGAGGTTATTTCCTGTCTGATAAAAGAGTTGCTGAAGGTCTTGGAGCACGTTCCAGGTTCATGGCAGAGTTTTGGCACCTTGGAGTGGCTGCTCAGACCCAGCAGGAGCTCACAGCTCCCGGGAGCTGTGCGAAGCCTTAAGCACATTGAAATGAGTGGCAAAGATAAAAGAGCAGAGATAAGCGATAAGAACTCGCAGATGACAGCAGCACAATCTTCAGAGCTGCAGCGGGAGCAGGAAAAATGGCCACATTCAAATTCCAGGAGAATTATCTGGGAAAACAAGGAGTAATTACTCTGGCAGGAGATAACTCTCCCTTCCCTCCCTGGCCCTGCGCAGGCGGCTCCAGAGGAAGTTGGGGTCACCTGCAAGTGGCACCTCACACAGAATGAGGTTCAGAGCAGAGCAGGAAGGCTCCACATTCCCTGGAAATCCCGGGGGTTATTCCTGAGCTCGGAGCTGTGCTGATCCAAGATATCTGCGCATTGTTCTCTGCCGGCTGGGACGCCCCGCCCTGACCTCGGCGCTGTCCTATCTGCATCCCCATCTCTCCCTGGGATCCTGCTCCTGGGAGCAGCCAGGATGCATCCTGCTCTGGGCTGGGATGCCAGCTGGAGCTGGGAAGTGCCAGGGAAGGGTTTCTTTTGTCACCAGGTACAGCTGCTCCAGCAGCTCCTGTTTGAAGGTTCCCAAGCACAGATCCCAGCTGCTCCTTTGTGTACCATTCCCTGATGGATTTCTGAGCTGCTAATTTAGGGAAACACCTTCTGGGCTCACCTGTGCTGGGCCACAAAGTCCTGCCAGTGTCACAAAGCCCTGCCAGTGTCACAGAGCCCTGCCAGTGTCACAAAGTCCTGCCAGTGTCACAAAGTCCTGTCAGTGTCACAAAGTCCTGCCAGTGTCACTGAGCCCTGCCAGTGTCACAAAGCCCTGCCAGTGTCACAAAGTCCTGCCAGTGTCACAGAGCCCTGTCAGTGTCACAGAGCCCTGTCAGTGTCACAAAGCCCTGCCAGTGTCACAGAGCCCTGCCAGTGTCACAAAGTCCTGTCAGTGTCACAGAGCCCTGTCAGTGTCACAGAGCCCTGCCAGTGTCACTGAGCCCTTCCAGTGTCACAAAGTCCTGCCAGTGTCACAAAGCCCTGCCAGTGTCACAGAGCTCTGCCAGTGTCACAGAGCCCTGTCAGTGTCACAGAGCCCTGTCAGTGTCACAGAGCCCTGCCATCCCCGTGCACATCCCGCAGGAAAAGGTTTCCCGTGGTTGGTCCTGCTGCTCCCTCCTTCCATTTGATGTCCCTGGTTCTTCCTCACCACTTAACAGGGAAAATGCATTCCCGGGTCATCCTGAGCTTGCTTTCAGCTTGTAGCCAGCTCTCCTTTGCTCAGCTCCTTCCCTGAAAGGCCCTTTCATGTCCCTGAGTGCTTCCATCTCTGTCCTCTGCCTCTGGAGATCAGAGGACCGGGAATGCACAGGAATATTTGGGACACTGGGGCAGAGCAGAGCTTTATTCATCACCCAGAGCCGGGAATCACCCTCAGCTCGGCCTCTGCCACTGCAGAAACCGCTGGAGGAGCCTCCTCCACCAATCCTTTGAGAGAGCAAAGAGGAGCACAGGGACCTGCTGGAGTTGTTTCTTCCTGACCCGACATGGAGTCCTGGTGTGAAGGACAGGTGTCTGCTGAGAAAGGCAGAAACTTCTCTTTGAAATAGAGAATGGAAACCCTCTCCCTATAAATTATTATAATTTTGAAATTAAGGGGCTCTCAGGCAAAAATATGGGAATTAGGAATAACAGTTCTTTACTAGGAAAATTAAAATAGAAATGCAGCATTACAAAGAACAATCCCAAACCCTGCCAGAGTCAGAATCCAAGCTGACACCCGTCAGTCAGTCAGGGTGTTGGCACAGTCCCATTCAATGGTGGCTGCATCCTCCTGCAGGGGCAGATGTGGTTCAGCTGGAGCAGTGCTCCTGGAGAAGGTGCAGTTTCCTCTGAAGCTCCAGGGATGATGTGCAAAGGTCTGGCTTTCCTCTGGAATCCAGTGGAAAGAAGGTTCCTTGGTGTCCCAAATCTCAGTTTTTATCTGGGTAGGAAAGGCTTGGCTGCTCCCCTGGGTGGAGCATCTCCCAGTGGGATGATGGAATTTTATCAGTCATGCCCTGGGACTCACTGGCCATGAACAGGAGATATCTCCTGGAGGGAGGATGGGCTGTGGGAAGATAAAGATGATTGCCCAGCTGGTTTAAAGATGGCCCATGAGCAGATAATGTGTGCCAGGAGATCAGGGGCACTGCCCCAGCTGATTTCAACAGATGGTGATAGAATACACATTGCTGGCCACATCAACCCAGCACACACCGGAGCCTCGGGAGTGGTTTGGGAGCTGCTGGAGCGGTCCCTGTGGCCCATCCATGACACGCCGGGGTGAGATGAAAAGCGTCAGGGTGCATAAAGAGGGAAGCGGAGCCCTGGCAGTGCGCAGTCATCGCGCTCGGCTGTCTCCTAATGTCTGCCTTTGAAATGCTAATGCACTTTTAAAGTAGGTAATTTTCATGTAACTTCTACCTACAGGACTCAAAGAAGGTGTTTATTACAATCCTGCCTGGCCTGGGGCACCGCTCATGAATTCCAGAGCCTTTCCATGACCGAATTCCAGCCCGGCTGCCCAGCCCTGCCCTTTGGGCTGGCGCCCTGGCACACGGCGGGGCTGGCACGACAGCTCCGTGTCCTGCTGGGTCGGGATCGGGATCGGGATCGGGATCGGGATCGGGATCGGGACAGGAGAAGGAGGAGGAGGAGGAGCAGGACCAGCCCTCCCTGACCCACAACCCGCGGGGTTTCACCGGGCTGAGCCACCAGCCCTGCCACAAATCCCAGGATTTGGGGAGCCGCGGATAGTTTTTATTCCATCCCAAAAGCGGGATTTACAAGGTGGCTGCCTTGGAAAAGCAGGCAGCTCCATCAGAACATTCCCAGAGCGCCATCACCACCCCGGGAATATTTGGAGGCTGGTCCAAAAGCTGCTCCTAAGAGCATCACCTGAGTGTTGTTTCTCCTGGAAATGTGCTGGAAATGTGTCAGGGCCAGGCCATGGAGAAGGACGGGAGATGTAATTCCATGGAAAGTGTCTGGGGGCTGCCCAGCAGATCCCTCCCTGCCCGGGAAGCAGCTTTGGGGTGGAGCAGGGCTCCGTCGGGCGAGGTTTGGGACATGCAAAGCGCCAGCCCGGGGCTCCGTGCGGGATCAAAAAGCCTGGGAAAATGAGCGTGGGGAAGGTGGTGATTGCCGGGGAGGCACTCCCCGAACGGGAGGAGGACACTGAGCTTGGAGAACCCCACAGCATTCCCGGTCTGGGTGATCCCGGGGTGGGGCTGAGCCCCGCTGCTGCAGCCGAGCAGAGTCAGAGTCAGAGTCAGAGTCAGGCAGAGTTTCTGGCTCACTTGGCTTCGTGTCCCGCTAATCACGGGCCTGGATTCCGTGTTCTGGTGTGAATTATGTGCACAAAACACAATTTGCTTTGCTAATGGTATTTGGCCATTTTGGTGCCGGGGAACTTTTCAGAAATCATTACCATGCACTCGGCTCTTTAGATTTTTTCCCCCTCTCTTCTGAGGCAATTTGTCAGAAGGGATTTTTTGACAATTTCACTGAACCATGCTTGAGAGCACGTTAACCCCTCCAGAGCTCTCTCCTCTGCTCTGCTTTCCCTTGGATTTGTTGCTGCTGCCTTGGTGAGGGGAGCTGCAGGGATCAGTGGATGCGTGGATAACTCTCAGCTCATGGGGCTCCACTTCCAAAATCCTCCTTGACATCCCCGGTGCATCCAAATCCTCAGCTCGGGGGATAATGAGTTTCTCTCATTCCTCAGGGACACCTAAACAAGGAGATAATTGCAGCAGCCCTGGGAGGGATGGCTCCAGAAGCACTGAACTGGGGAGCATCCCTCAGCACCAGTTGCTTCCCTGCTCCTGGAGGAGGTTGGACATGAGAACTCCCAGTCCTCATTCCCAAAAAAACTCCTTACCTGAGCCCCTTCTCGAGGGATTTTTAGGAGATGTGCGAGTTCCAGGGTGGAGTCAGGCCTTTAGACATCTGAAATGGGAAAGGTTTCAGGATTATCCCAGTGACTCTGATTTTCCTAACAGCCTTTTGGGCCTTCCAGGTGCTGAGAAATTCCCACTGCTGGGAAGGTGTGAGAGCCTCCAGCAGCCTCAGACACATTCCTGGGCCTTGCTGCTCCAAGACTTTTCCTTTGGGAAAACAGAAGCCACCGAAGGTGCTGAAGGTGGGGATGGAGGTGGCCAGGGAGGGAAGAGCTGCTGGGAATCCATCAGATCCAGAGCCAGTCCCATCCAAGGGGTGCTGCTGGGACAGTGGAAGGTGTCCCTGCCCCAGCAGGGGGTGGAACAAGGTGATTTTCTGTGTTTCTACAATTTCTGGGATCTCTCCCTGGGCACAGGTCCCTCCTGGCAGCCAGGGGTGAAAATTGTGGGCTCTGCTTTGCCTCTCCCAACAAGGAACTGGAGGATTTGCCCCAGAACAGAGCCCTGGTGAACTTGTGACACGTCCAGGGTGGCAGGTGACACACCTGAACAGGCACTGGGTGGGTGCTGAGGGTGCAGCACCGCTGGGAGCACCAGCAGCATCATTCCCAGCTGGAAGAATGGAAACAAACAATAAAAGCTCTGGCCTTGAAGAGAGACGAGTGAAGAGCGGTGAGAGCTTTGCAGAGCCAGGCCCAGCACGGGGAAAGCGATTAGCGAGTGATTATTCCCGACTTCTCATTATGTACGAACAAAATGAAATTATCCCGCAACTCATTTAAGGCAAACAAAGGGAAGAGCCTTCCCTTGAGGTGCCTTATCACGTGGAGGAGCTCCTGGGAGAGCACAGAGCCCTCAGCTATCAACCATCAGCATGGGAAACCGGGGACAGGCGCGGGGACATCACCCCAATTACCCCGCCCGCGTTAATCACTCGGTGCCGGCCAGAGCAGCCTCTGCTCCCCGTCCAGCGCTGGCTGATGTGATTATCCCTGCACCAGCGGCTCGGGAAGCACGCAGCAGCATCCCGGGGGAGCTGGGAGCAGCTCTGAGGATCACCCGAGTGACAGCGATCCAGATGCCGAGTGACAATCGCCGGACTGTGCGAGTCAGCGGCGGAGCTGGCACAGGGAGGGCAGGGCTGCATTCCCCCGGGGAAAACACCACGGACCAGCTCCCACGGGTGGGAATGCAGCCAGCAGGGGCTCCTCTGCCAGGGGCTCCCTCTGGGAATGGGAGGAATCCTGGATCCTGGAGTTCCGAGCTTTCTGTGCGTTCTGGCACTGACCCTCAAAAGAACACTGCTTCCGACCTGAGGCCATGGAGAAGCTCCCAAAATTTGAGTGATGGAGTTGGAATCACTGGTGTGTAGTTAAATAGAAGTGTGTCACATCACACAGTGAAGGGTTCGGAATTTGGGGTTTTGGAATGTAGTATGGGACAATATGGATATTCTGGGGCATTGGCTTTTTCTTCCTTCTGGCTCCTTCCTCTTGGTTTTAAGCAGTAGTTTTTGGTTGGATGGAAAGTACTGCAGTGCATGTCACAGGTGTTTGGTCATTGGGTCAAAAGCATAAATAATATAGATGTAGCTTTTAATTGAATTGTTAGGCTGTAAAAGACCCTCTAATGAGCAAGATACAGCTCCAGTTTTTGCTTTTAGCTTGTTAGCTAAAAGTGCTGTAGAACTCACTGTGCTATCAATAAAAATTAATAAACAACAGAGTCCAAACATGAAAATCCATTTCTCATGCTTCAATCCCGACTCTGACTGAGGAGGGGTGGATGGAGAGGCTGGAAAAGTGGGCAGTGAGGAGGGATGGAGGTTCAGTGGCACGAGAGGTGAGGGAGGAAGGGATTGAGAAGGCACCTAAGGAGCAATGAGGAATCCAAGGAGGCAGCAGCAGCTGGAGGCTGAGGTGGCACCGCTGGCATCAGGAAAATGGGACAAAGAGAGTCCCTGACCCTCATCCCAGCTGTGCCAAGGGATGTCCACGGGAGCAGCTGCTGCCAGGAGCATTCCCTCAGCTCTGCAGGCTCAGGATGTGACACCAGGACACCTCCACAGGGTGAAAATCAAAATTTTTGCAGGGAACAGTGGAATCTCCATGTCCTTCCTCACACTTGTGTTGTGGGGGCAGAATCCAGAGAAGGACCGACCCAAGAAATTAGGAAATGGGGCAGGAGATTGCTGATAGTTCAGAGCCAGCCTGGGTCATGCTGGGGTGCCTGGTGTCTTCAGTTTAATCTAAATTATTTTGCATTTTCAAGTTAAAAAAATAAAATTGAAAATCAGGGTTTTTTTTTTTTTTTTTTTTTTTTTTTTTTTTTTTTTTTTTTTTTTTTTTTTTTTTTGGGTGCTATGAGCAGCAGTGGAAATCCAGTGGCTTCTTGAATTCCTTTAGTCCAGGTGATTTTTCCAAGGATTTGATCCCACTTGTTGCACTTAGGATTTGAAGAGATGGCTGGCTTTTAATTGTGTTTGAAACCTCTTCATGGATTGATTAATGGTGGATTATTGATTAATTTGGGTCAATCTTCCAAGGAGCTGGGTGCCCTCATCGATGTCACCTTGCCAAGGTGTCCATGGGAGGGGCAAACCCCTGATGTCCCCAACTCTTGATGTCCCTTGGGGACACCTCAGGGCTCCCAAACCTTTCCATGGGTGGTGGGATCAAGAGGCCACAGCCTGTGCTGGAAACCAAACCTGCACAACGAGCTGAGTCCATGGGAAAGGCAGGATTTGTCCTCCCAGGAACACCACAACAGGGATTTGGGTCCCTTCAGCGAGTGACGCTGTAGCAAAGTGACATTCCCGGTATTTCCGAGCATTCCCAGCTCATTTCCCCTCCCAGCTCCGTGGCCACAGCAGGGAACTGCTCTGGGAGGGTTACAAATTGAAATCCTGGTGCTGGAGCCTGGTTTTCCAGAGCGGGATGCGATCACAGAGAGGTTAAATGGTGAATTTGTAACGGGAAACCGCGGGATGGGGGAGGCTGCGGGTTCTGGGCAGCTTATCTGATGTTCTCTGAGTGCATCAACGCCCCGCAGCTCCCGAGGTGCCAGAGGGGCTGAAACTCCAGCAAGGATGGGATTCTGGAGTCCACAGAAGAGGAGGACACTCGATACAATAATAGGGAATGGGGAAATCGAGTGTCCGATAAAGCCAGGGCGTCTCTAGGTGAGAGCAGCGGGCTGGGCTCAGCACAATTCCAGGTAATTCACCAGCCTGGGCTGGATCCAGCAGCGGTTCCGCCGGATTGCAAGGAGCTGCAAGGACAAAGCCTCTCCCGTGGTGGGATCCCCAGAGCCCCGGAGCCTGGCAGCCCCTGGAGATAACAAACACTGCTCCAGGGCAGAGCCCAGCAATCCCAAACTCACCCCCTTTGGTTCTCATTGAATAGAATTCCTGGAATTCCTGGAATGATGAAGAATAGCACAGGCTGTGATCATCCCTGAGCAGCCCTGAGCTGGCTGGCACAGCAGACAGGTGGGGCAGGGAAGCTGCAGCCGTCTGAGAACTTTGGGAATCTCAGAATCATGGGATGGGTTGGGTTGGGAGGGACCTTACAGATCACCCCATCCCACCCCTGCCGTGGCAGGGACACCTCCCACCATCCCAGGCTGCTCCAGCCCCAGTGTCCAGCCTGGCCTTGGGCACTGCCAGGGATCCAGGGGCAGTCACAGCTGCTCTGGGCACCCTGTGCCAGCCCTGCCCACCCTGCCAGGGAACAATTCCTGACCAAAATCCCATCCAGCTGTGCCATTCCCTGTGCGCTGTCCCTCCATCCCTTGTCCCCAGTCCCTCTCCAGCTCTCCTGGAGCTCCTGGAGGGGCTCTGAGCTCTCCCTGGATCCTTCTCCTCTCCAGGTGAGCACCCCCAGCTCTCCCAGCCTGGCTCCAGAGGGGCTCCAGCCCTGGCAGGATCCATCCCTGGATGAACAGCCACGGGATGATGTCCCTGGTGACATTTGGGTCCCCAAGCAGACAGGAGGGTGGCTGGAGCACAGGGCAATGCCCGGGCAGGTGCCAGGGAGGGAATGAGGAGCTGCAGCTCGCCCTGCCCGCTCCGGGGAAGCCCGGAGCCAATTCCTGCCCTGGCTGTGCCCAGAGGGCTCAGACAGGAGGGACAGTGGCTCGCAAATGCGCCTCAAGTGGGGAATTAAAGCGCATTTGCTGTCTGAATGGAATTCTCTCTCCCTCTTCTCTCGGATGTCACTGCCCTGCGCAGGGGTGGCACCGCAGGGGTGGCAGCTTCACCCCAAGGTGATTTTCACCCCGAATCGCCTGGATAGGGGGGTTTAAAGAGGCCTGGCAGGAACGGGAGGGGCAGCAGGGCTGGAGGGGGTGAGGAGCAGAGAGGGGTTTGTGCCTTGGGGCGGTGAGGGAAGCGCTCCTGCTGTCCCCTGTCCGTGTGTCACCTGGCCAGGACAGGGCTGGGACGGACCGGGGGGGTCCCAGGCACCAGCCAGGGCAGGAGGAGCTGGCAGCGCTGCCACGGTGCCCTTGGGGATGAAGGTGGGCACAGTCAGGGCGATTCCCAGCAATCCCAAGGAATTTTCGTAGGACCTGAACTCCTAAAGACCCCTCAGGAGTTCAGCCAAAGAGGTGTGGGGAGGCACAGAGTCATTTTCTGGTTTAGAAACGCCAGCGGGGCCGGGCACACACGGGGTGACCCATTCCAGCGCCAGCCGTGCCCTTTGCCACAGCAGCAGAAGAACTCTGATTTCATTTCTTCAAATTTCCCCAATTTCCCCAGCTGGATTTCTGCCAGGGGTCCCTCCTGCAGTTTTGGGGAGGCAGGAAGATGTGCGGGGTGGGATTTTTGTCTGCCTGCCCATGCCGGCAGTGCCTGGAGCCTGTCGGTGCCCGATCAACAACGAGCTGCAAAAACCCCGAGCAGGATGGGGGCAATTCCTGATTTCTGGTCCTTCTCATGCTGGATAACAAATAAAAACCGAGTCTAGGCCCGGCTGCTGCCTTGGCTGCTCTTATTTTTTTTTTTTTTTTTTTTTTTTTTTTTTTTTTTTTTTTTTTTTTTTTTTTTTTTTTTTTTTTTATGAGGGGGTGATGGTGTTTTTATGTGGTTTTTTTCCTTGTTTGGTTGGTTTTTTATTTGTTTTTTTTTGTTTGTTTGTTTTTTTGTTTCTTTTTTGGGAGGGATTTTTGTTGTTGTTTTTTGGGTTTGGTTTTTGTTGTGGTGATTTTTTTGTGGTTTTTTGTGGTTTTTTTGTATTTTTAGGAGTTTTTTGTTTGTTTGTTTGTCTTTTTTTTGTTATTTTTTAGGGTTTGGTTTTTGTTATGTTTTTTTGTGTTTTTTGTGGTTTTTGTGGTTTTTTATTATTTTAGGAGTTTTTTGTTTCGTTTTTTTTGTTTATTTGTTTTTTGGGATTTTTATTGTTTTTTGGGTTTGGTTTTTGTTGTGTTTTTTTGTGGGGTTTTTTTGTGGCCTTTTTTGTGGGTTTTTTTTTTTGTAATTTTGGGAGTTTTTTCTTTGTTTTGGGGTTTTTTTTGTTGTTATTTTTTGGGTTTGTTTTTTGTTGGGGTGTTTTTTTGTGGTTTTTGTCTTTTTGTATTTTTAGGAGTTTTTTGTTTGGGTTTTTTTTGGTTTTTTGGGATTTTTGTTGTTATTTTTAGGGTTGGTTTTTGTTGTTGTGGTTTTTTGTGTTTTTTGTGTTTGTTGTTTTATTGTGGTTTTTTATTATTTTAGGAGTTTTTTGTTTGTTTTTTTGTTTGTTTTTGTTTTTTTGGGGGGGGCATTTTTGTTGTTTTTGGGTTCGGTTTTTGTTGTGGTTTTTTGTGGTTTTTTTTTGTAATTTTGGGAGTTTTTTCTTTGTTTTGGGGTTTTTTTTTTGTTGTTATTTTTTGGATTTGTTTTTTGTTGTGCCACAGCTGGATTGGGGTACAGAGGGCACCCCGCCAGCCGGGCCCTGCAGGGACATCCCGGCTGGGCTGTGGGCACAGGGAAGAAGAGCTGGAAACGCCCCTGCAATCCCCCCTCCCGAGCCAAGGTGATGTTTTCACCCCTGGGCACAGGGAAAAAGAGCTGGAAAAGCCCCTGCAATCCCCCCTCCCGAGCCAAGGCGATGTTTTCACCCGGCGCGGCGAGCTGGGTGCGGGGAGTGCAAAGCTCTGATCAAACATTCCCCCGTTCTCCCCCACTAAAAAGAGTCTAAAGTGCACCCTGAGTCAACAGAGGGGGAAATTCTGCTTTCATCAGGCGGCAGGAGCAGAGCTCGGTGCGAGCCCAAAGCAAACAGCAAAGGGCAAAGTCGGGTGGGTTTGTTTGCCCGGTGAAGGGTTTGGGCGCAGGTGATGCCACAGGTGAGCTGGGAGCTCCCGGGGCTGTGCAAATGCCAGCAGGGCAAGGAAAGGCGATGAGGAAATGGAGAGGGGAAAACGTGCGGGTTTTGCCGAGAGAGGAGGCGACAGGGACACCCAGCCCTGCCCGGCCAGCCGCGATGCTGCCCCTTTAAAACGCGGGGGGAAAACACCCAAATGAGGAGCCGGCTGAGAATTAGTAGAGCAGAAAACTCCAAATGATGCAGAGCTAATTCCTTAAGTGTCAGACTGGCTGCCAGACCCGGCGCTTCGCAGCCCGCTGGCCCCGCAGTCCCCCTGGGCTAGCGGCGGGTGTCCCGGGGCTACCGGCTGCCCCCGGGCTCGGGAGCTGCCCCGGGGTGCTCTGCAGTCCCCTGGGTCACCCCAGCCTCCCCTCCCCGCCTGCAGCCCCGTGGTGAGGGCAGGGGAAGTTTTTTAATATATTTTTATTGGCCTGTAAATTTCTTTTCTTTCCCCACCGGCTCGGATCGATGTTTGCAGTTTACTGAAGTCTCGGGCACGCAGATTAAATCCTCTGCCTCTATTACACGAGACGGGCTTTTATTCTCCCTCTGATCACTCGGAAATAAACAGTGGGAGAGGAGAGGGGGGCAGGCAGGAGGCGGGGAGGGGGAGAACCGATTCCAGACCTGTTTTATTCCCTCCCAGTCACTTTTATCCTGCGAGCTGCTCCCCCTGCCCTTCCCCTCTCCTCTCCCCCCACGCTCTCCCTCCCCCGTTATCTTTAAAAGAACAATAATAATTAGGCAGAGCAGCCTCTAACACGATCGTTTCAGCCTGAGCAGGCAATTAGGACAGGCGGAGTGAGGCTAATGAACGCTGCATTGCTTTTCTCCCCCTCCTCCCCAGCCGTGCCCCCCACATCTCCCCAGACGTGTGGCAGGGGCTGGGCGGGGGGCACGGGGCCAGCCCAGCTTGCCCAGGGCTAGCACAGGGCAGGGGATGGGCAGGGGGCCAGCCCAGCTTGCCCAGGGCTAGCTCAGGGCAGGGGATGGGCAGGGGGCCAGCCCAGCTTGCCCAGGGCTAGCACAGGGCACAGGGCCAGCCCAGCTTGCCCAGGGCTAGCTCAGGGCAGGGGATGGGCAGGGGGCCAGCCCAGCTTGCCCAGGGCTAGCACAGGGCAATGGGTGGGCACGGGGCCAGCCCAGCTTGCCCAGGGCTAGCACAGGGCAGGGGATGGGCAGGGGGCCAGCCCAGCTTGCCCAGGGCTAGCACAGGGCAAGGGATGAGCAGGGGTCAGCCCAGCTTGCCCAGGGCTAGCACAGGGCAGGGGATGGGCAGGGGGCCAGCCCAGCTTGCCCAGGGCTAGCACAGGGCAGGGGATGAGCAGGGGTCAGCCCAGCTTGCCCAGGGCTAATACAGGGCAATGGGTGGGCACGGGGCCAGCCCAGCTTGCCCAGGGCTAGCACAGGGCAAGGGATGAGCAGGGGTCAGCCCAGCTTGCCCAGGGCTAGCACAGGGCAATGGGTGGGCACGGGGCCAGCCCAGCTTGCCCAGGGCTAGCTCAGGGCAGGGGATGAGCAGGGGGCCAGCCCAGCTTGCCCAGGGCTAGCACAGGGCACGGTGCCAGCCCAGCTTGCCCAGGGCTAGCAGTGGCCACAGAGCAGTGGCTGAGCTGCCAGGCTGTGATTTTGGCACAGAGGCAGAGCCAGGCATCTCCCGAGGTTCCTGAGTGCAGGAGAGTGTTGGAATGCTGGAAAAGAGGGAATTTTGAACTTTCTGTGCTGACCCCACAAAAGAACACTGCTTTTGAGCTGAGGCTCTGAGGAAGACTCCAAAATAGCTTCCAAAATGGAATGACAGAAATGGCATCACTGGTGTGTAATTTGAATAAAATGTATAACATCACATGGTGAAAAATTCAGAATTTGAAGTTTTGTAATATAGAGATAGATATAAGGCAAGACGGAGGTTTTAGGGTGGAGGTTTCTTTCTTTCTTCACCCTCTCCTCGGGTCTGGCTAGTATTTTTTAATTGGATAGAAAATGCCACACTGTGGGTCACGGGTGTTTGGTCATTTGGTCAAAAGTAAAAATAATTTAGGTGTTAGTTTTTAATTGGACAATTAGGCCTTTAAAGACCTTGGAACGAGAGAGACACGTTGCCATTTCTTCCTTTTTAGCTTGTTAGCTGGAAGTGCTGTAGCACTCACTGTAATATAGGCAAGAATTAATAAACAAGTGAGTCTGAACACAAAATTTCGACTCTGGGTGAAGAGAGAAAAGAAGACACAGGAGAGGCCACCCTGGGGTCACCTGGCAGGGAGAGGGGACAGGGGGCACGGGGTGACAGTGCAGGGATGCTGCTGTGGTGGCTGGGCACAGACACGGAGCCAGGGCCAGGCAGCTGCTCTGAAATATTCATGCCAGGCTGGCTTTGAAGGCAGCAGGATTTCTTGGAAACTTGCTGTGCCTCCCAAATGGAGCTGTCTGCTGGGGGAGGAGGGACAGGAGCAGTGCCCACCTCTGCCAGGGGGTGGCTGGGGGTGTGGAGCCTGTCCCACGCTGCTGGTGTCCCACAGGGACAGGGGCCAGCCCTTGGGGACAGTGCAGTGCCACCATCCAGGGCAGGGATGCTCTGGGAGCAGCTGGTCCCAAACTGGGATGGGGACAGCAGTGTCCCTGTGCAGGGTGATGGGCAGGGAGGTGACAGGGAGGCAGGATTCCCCCACAGGTGACCCCAGAGGTGACAGGGAGGGAGGATTCCCCACAGGTGACCCCAGAGATGTTGGAGGCAGGATTCCCCCACAGGTGACCCCAGAGGTGACAGGGAGGCAGGATTCCCCACAGGTGACACCAGAGGTGTTGGAGGCAGGATTCCCCCTGAGGTGACCCCACAGGTGACAGGGAGGGAGGATTCCCCAGAGGTGACCCCAGAGGTGCTGGAGGCAGGATTCCCCACAGGTGACCCCAGAGGTGACAGGGAGGCAGGATTCCCCCACAGATGACCCCAGAGATGTTGGAGGCAGGATTCCCCACAGGTGATCCCAGAGGTGTTGGAGGCAGGATTCCCCCACAGGTGACCCCAGAGATGCTGGAGGCAGGATTCCCCACAGGTGACCCCAGAGGTGTTGCTGTGGTGGCTGCAGGGTGAGGGACAGCAGCTGTGACATTCCAGGAGCTGCCTCCTGCCCTGTGCCCTGGAGTTTGGGATGGGAGCCCCTTCCAGGGGGCTGTGACCCCCAGCCCAGGGCTCTCAGCACTCTGATCCAAGGGTGGGGCTGCAGCTGTGGCTGTGCCCTGGGGAGGGGACACTGGGGATTTGGGGTTCTGCCACCTCCCCATGCTCCCAAACACCAATACCCTGGTTTTCCCGGAGCGCTGGGATCTTTCATCCCCCTGACACCGGCACACACGGCTAGGGTGGCACTGAGTGGCACGGTGACACAAAAGCTGTCCTGTTTTCTGGGTCAGGAGGGCCTGGGTGCTGTCTGTGCTCAGCTCCTGCTCCTGCCACCAGCTCAGATCCCAAATCCCGCTGCAATTCGCTGTCCCTCCGGCCGCTCCCTATTACTGCTCTCCAAATGCCTCTCTCCCAGTCTCCATGGTGTTAAATTATATTTCCCCAGCTGGATTACTTTGCATTTGTTCAGAATGAATTTCATTTGGCTATTTCCTTCCTAGGCCTGACCCTTCTTTCCCAGTGCATTATCTTTTAGCTCTTTGTCCTCACCAGGATTTGCAGCACCTTCCCATTTCATATCCTCTGCAAATTTAATTAACAGGCTCTTTACCCTCCCTCTTTCAGATCAAATGAAGATGTTAAAGGAGAGCAGACCTGGCACAGATCTCACCACTAACCACTAACAACAATACAAGTACCTTGCACTTAAATTATGCACTTTCCATCAGAAGATTTCAAGGGCCTGTGCTGCAGAAGGATAATTATTAAAGCCGGGAACTCCGCTCCGCTGGGGAATTTAATGTTTGAGGTTTGCCTCAGGGCATGTGTCTTGTTGACTGTTGTGTTACCACTGGCCTGACAGGCCTGGGATCGATGGCTCTGCAGTGCTGCTGTCCCTGTCCCTGTCCCTGTCCCTGTCCCCGTCCCTGTCCCTGTCCCTGTCCCTGTCCCTGTCCCCGTCCCCATCCCGCTCTGTGGCCCCAGGAGCTCCCTGGGCGTGGGGCCCCCAGCTGGACCCCAGGCAGCCCCTGGCCCTGGTTCAGCAGTGTCACCTGCTGTGCTGCCAGGAAATGACTCAGGGAAACGCTGGAATTTGGCTGGATTGGGAAATCCGAGGTGCTCCAGCCTTGCTGTGGTCATGGGGTGGGGACAGAGGGTGGTGGGCAGGGTGGGGGCACAGGGCTGAGATTGTCCTGCCCTTGGGCCATGGGAAGAGGAACTCCCAGGGCTCCTGGAGCCAGAGCAGGGTCAGCTCCTGGTGGGAATCACTGCCCTGGGCATGAGCAGGGCTGAGCTCTGAGCCTGGGGCAATCCCACCTTGATTTCCCTTCAGCACAGAATGGAAATTTCCCCTTCACCCTGGGTGGAGATCACAAGCTGGATCTTCCCGTGGGAATAGAGGGTGGCCAACCCCCAAAAACCTCTCTAAACCTGATTTTGCTTCATTCTAGTGGCAACACAAACTGCAGAATAAAAGGGATTTGCAGGACAGAGTTCTTCACACAGCAGTAGCCTCTTTTTTTTTCCTGTTTCCCGACATTTAACAGCTGAACGTTCTCCTCGTGTCAGTGTTACCTGCATGATGAATAATGCACACTGCTCCTGCTCTGTGTGGCTGCATTCCCCAAATCCCAGCTGCATTCTGTGCCTGCACACAAACCTCCAACCAAATCTGCTGCTGGCACCTCCTCCAGGGCCACTACCCTGGCCACGGCATCCTGTGGGGTGGGAGTGTGCCCTAAAAAAGGGATTTTCTGTGCTCACTGCTCCGGCTTCCTCAATAAAAATTGCCCTCAGACCACAGGAACTGAGTGTGCAAGCTGCCAAAAGGCAAATCCCGTGGGTAAAGGGGTGCAAAGAGGATTCAGCATCCCTAGGACTGGACAGCAGGGCTGGAAAAAACCTGGCTCTTGGAAGGTGCTTATTTGTGCCTTCCTGGTAATGCTCCCAAAGTCCCCCGTGCTCCAGGCCCCTGCCTTGCAGGAGGAATTCTGTTATTCCCTGGCTGTGCAGTCCCTGAGCCTGGCATTAGCCCCTGTGGCATTTTCCTCTCCTGATAAGTCAGCTCATATCCTTGATTTTCACAGCAATATTTCAGAGAGGCTGAGCAGGAATTCAGCTGCTGTTCATAACAGAAGGAAAATAACCCCCAGTGCCATTTCAGGGGAATATTGATAGGGCAGTGAACAGGGGGAAGGGACTGTGAAATCCCAGCTGGAAATTGGGACTGTGAAATCCCAGTTGGAAACTGGGACTGCCCTCCCAGCACCAAGCTCTGAAATGCCCCCTCCAAAGAGCAGTGGGATTAAGAACCCCAATTCCTCATGGGATAAACCAGGAAGAAAATGAGCTGACAGTGCTGGGAGCTGAGTTTTTGGTGAGCCAGATTTTCCAGAGCAGCTGTGGCCGCCCCTGGATCCCTGGAGTTGCCCAAGGCTGGGTTTTACAGGGTTTGGAGCAGCCTGGGATGGTGGGAGCTGTCCCTGAACATGGCAGGGCTGGGATGAGGTTGGATTTAAGAATTCCAAACCAATCTGGGACTCCTTGATTCTATCCCATGCCCTACCCCAGGTAGCTCCTGCAGCACTGGGCTCTAACCCTAATTAATAACTAATAAGTTACCCCTTAATCAGCAACTCATATTCCCATTTCTCTTTTCCAAGTGGGTTTCCTTGCTCTGCTGCAAGGAATTGGGGCCCTTTGCTCTTTTCCCTGCCTTTTGTTCAAGCCAAATTTTCAGCACTCCCCAAATTTTCGCTCAGGCAGTGAATCAGCCGAGATGATGAGAGCCAGTCCCCCTAATCTTCCCCCCAATTTTCCCACCTTTTCCAGCACAATCCATTTCCTTCCTGCCTGCAATCTCCACCCTCATCCGTGGCCAGGGCCACTCTGGCTCCTGTGCTGTGCTGGAGATGGGAGATAGAGCACATCAAAGCCAGGATTTTCCCTTTTCTTGCTGTTCTCTGCAGGATTTATTATCAGGGAGCTGTGCCAATCTCGTGCTGCCAGGGCTGGGAAGGTGCTGCTGCTGCTGCTGCTGCTTTGGATTAATTCAATCCAGGTAAAGTTGTCTGGGCTGTGAATTGTCCCTTTGCTGGTGCCAAGTCTGCTTGGCCAGGTTATCACTCCTCAGGAGCCAGCTCCTCCCGAGGCTGGGAAATGCACCTGGAAATTCCCACTGCAGGTTTGCCTTAGGGAGGAGGGAAATTGGAAATTAGGGAGGTGGGGAGCCCCCCAAAAGCAGCTCCTTGCTGGGTAAAGTGTGGCCAAGCTCATCTCTGTGGGAATCTCTGAGATTCTCAGTGCCCTGAATTCCAGTTTGTCCTGGTAAATTATTAATGCAGCAATAAAAACATTTCCCTTCTCCAGGCCTCAAAGCCTCTCCTGGTGTCTCCAGTGGCTTTTATCTCCTGCTCCATCCCAGAGGAGGAATGGAGGTGATGAGAGGATCCCAGGGGGGACAAAGGGATGCATTTGTGTCCCTGAGCCTGTGTTTTCCATGTTCTGCATCCCAGGAAAAGCTGCCCAGGCACAGCTGGGTGCTGGGGTGTCCCAGCAGTGAGGCCACAGCCGTGTCACTGCCAGAGGGCAGCTGGAATTTGGGAGCAGCTGGCACCCAGAGGTGCAAAGTGCCCCATGGGAATGTCACCTGGGGGGTCTGGGCTCACTCCCACGCCTCCTGATGAGGCCAAGAAATTCCCTGGAACCAAGAAACTCTCTTTGTTTGAAAGACAGGTGTTTGTTAAGAAAGGCAGGAGCCTCTCTTGAAATGGAGAATGTAAACCCCCTCCCTCCAAATTGTTATAATTTTGAAATTAAGGGCAAAGATATAGGAATTAGGAATAACAGTTCTTTACTAGGAAAATTAAAATAGAAATGCAGCATTACACAGAACAATCCCAGCCCTGCCAGAGTCAGAATCCAAGCTGACACCCGTCAGTCAGTCAGGGTGTTGGCACAGTCCCATTCAATGGTGGCTGCATCCTCCTGCAGGGGCAGATGTGGTTCAGCTGGAGCAGTGCTCCTGGAGAAGGTGCAGTTTCCTCTGAAGCTCCAGGGATGATGTGCAAAGGTCTGGCTTTCCTCTGGAATCCAGTGGAAAGAAGGTTCCTTGGTGTCCAAAATGTCAGTTTTTATCTGGGTAGGAAAGGCTTGGCTGCTCCCCTGGCTGGAGCATCTCCCATGGGATGATGGAATTTTATCAGTCATGCCCTGGGACTCAGTGGCCATGAACAGGAGATATCTCCTGGAGGGAGGATGGGCTGTGGGAAGATAAAGATGATTGCCCAGCTGGTTTAAAGATGGCCCATGAGCAGATAATGTGTGCCAGGAGATCAGGGTCAGCTGGTGACAGATTTCATACTTTTGGTCACATCCTGCTTTGCAAACCAAGACAGAAACCAAGGCTTTCTTGGCCTCTGGATCCTTTCCCTGGATGCCTTGGAGAGGCTCTGCTGTGGATTGAGTGGGAATGGGAAACACCAGCAGGACCATGGAATGGCAGAGCAAGGAGAAGATGGACGGGCTGGGATGGTGGAACTTGTCCCTGCACATGGATGGGCTTTAAATTCCTTCCCACCCACTCTGGGATTCCATTATCCTGTACTTCCATGATCTCTGTTTGCTGTTTAAAATTGGAGCAAGGATTTCCCCGACCTCCCTCCCAGGGATGGGATCTGCAGCGCCCTTTGGCATCCCCTAACCCCACACTCTGCCGCTGGATCATGTGCTGAGCCACAAGCTCTGCGTGCTCTGCCTTTCCCCTCCAGGTGTCCGGGTGTCCCTGTGTCCCTCCCCGTGTCCCTCCCTGCCCTCTGGCATCCCAGCAGCCGTGGCTCTCCCGCCCCTGTGCAGCCACTCAGTGCCGTGTCACGACACCGGCGCTGTGTCACGTCCCGCGGCTCCCACGGCTGGCAGGGAGGAGGCAGCCGGGCAGAAAGCACAGCAGATGTCAGAGCTCCTCGTGTTCGCAGGGCAGAAATCACCTGGCATCACCAGAGGCACGGGCAGCGCTGTGATCTCCTCCCTGGGAGCACAAGGATGGACCCAACACACCTGGAGCATCCCCGAGCCTTGAGCTGGAGAGAGCTCCAGCATTCCCATCATCCTGGCACTCCAGAGGGAAAACACGATTCTCCAGAGCATAAAAGCACCTGAGGGCAGAGCCTGGCCTGATCTGTGTGGTCCTGAGGGGACTGAATTGCCATGAACTCCCCAGGCAGAGCTTGTCCCCTTTGCTGTGCCACCAGAGCTTGGGACAACTTCTCAGCACCAGCCGGCTCTTGGGTGTCTGTGCCACTCAGAGCTGCTCCTCCTGCAGGGTTTGGCTCTTGTGTTCCCCTCTCCCGCTCTCCTGGAGCCACTTCAGGGGCTCTGAGCTCTCCCTGGAGCCTTCTCTTCTCCAGGTGAGCATTCCCAGCTCTCCCAGCCTGGCTCCAGAGCAGAGGGGCTCCAGCCCTGCAGCATCCCTGTGACCTCTCTGGGCCCATCCAGCAGCTCCAGGTCCTTCTGGAGACCCCAGAGCTGGAGGTGGGGACTCACAAGGATAGAGTAAAGGAGGACAATCCCCTCCCTGGAGCTGCTCACCTGTGATCTGTTGGTTCTGCTCCACATTCCAGCGGGAATCCGCGGCTCTCTGGGATTCCAGGAGGCGTGAGGGGCTGGGAAGGGTGGGAATGCTGAGCTCGTGCACCCCTGTAATGAGGATGATTGAAGGCTGAGTGCAGGATGATACAGAACAATATCAGTAAGTGGTTTTAGTGTCAGCAATCTTCAAACTCGCTGTCAAAGGGAACATTTAAACGATTTTCCTGCTACTCCAACGCATCCAGGTTATATTTATATCCGGAGAAAACTGGTGCTATAAATGTCAGCTTTGGAGAAGGGCTGGCTGCATCCATCAGAGCAGGAATTAGGAAGGAGGGAGGAATGATGGATCATTGCCAGCTGACGGACCTGCCTGCGAGGAAAATCCCTGAGGCCTGATCCATGTCCCTGTCTGGGAATATCCCAGCCCAGTCCCAGGGTTTGGGACACTCTGTGTTTGTGGGGGCAGCAGGACAGGCCCTGAGCTGGCCAGAGCTTGGAGCTCGAGGTGCCTGAAGTGCTCAAAGCCAGATTTCAGCAAAACACAGGAGAGCTGTAAAAAACAGACAGAATTCTGTTTTGCTGCAGTGAGAATAAAAATAAAAGAGGTTGTAAAGAGTCTTTGCACTGGCCACTGGCCAGGACTTCCTGCTTTTTCCTAGGCTGGTTCTTGGGGTACTTTCCAATGGTTTCCAGCCATCCTCTGTTTTGTTTTTTTTTTCATTTCCAGCCTGGCTGGGAATCTGTTCCTTGTCCTTCCTCACCTCACTGCCCTTGGCCTGGAGCTGCCCTTTGGAAAACCCTGAGCAGGGATGGTGGCTCCATCCCTTGGTCCTTCTCCATCCCAGGGGACTGGCTGCACCCTTTGGATTTCTGCAGAAAGTTCTTGTTTGGGCTGGCAGGATTTCCAAAGTCCTGGTGGGCACTGACAGACCCTGTTCCTAAATTATCCCCTCTCAGGAGTCTCCCTTCTCCATCCGGCTCCATCAGAGCTGGATTCCTGTTTCCCAAAAGGGGAACACCTGGGAATCGATCAGAAAGGGAGGATTTGGGGAGCTGGAGCAGCACAGGAGGTGCAGATGTTGGGAGGGTGGAGAGGCAGAACCTGGACATTGTTATCCCTCCAGGAATGGCCTGGCGGCTGTTTTTGGGGAGCCAGAGCGAGCAGAGGGTGTGGGGTGTGAGAATGAGACACACACAGGGAATTTCCAGAGCTCTGTGAATTCTGGGATGGCTGAGCTTTCAGAAGGTCCTTTAGGATCGCTCAGGTAATGAGGAATGATCCCCCAGGAATTTGCTGAGCCTGTAGGGAAGGACAACCTGCAGCTCAGAGTTTGGAGACCCCTCAGTGGGAAAGGTGGGGTGCTTTTATCCCAAGCGAGGATTGTGGCAAAGCCCAGAACCTGGGATTCCATCACACCTTTGGGAGGTACAAACTTTGGGATTTAATCATTGCGGGAGTTCAGGTCTCAGTGGTGACATCGGAGGTGGGGACACCCCAGGTCTGATGTCACCACCCCACCCTGGCCTAGGGCTGCTCCCTGAGCCAGCACAGACTTTCCCGGGTGTTTCAGCTGCTCAAAGCCAGCCATGGAATTTGATTTTCCCTGGCAAATTTCCAGCCGTGTCCCGTCCTGCCCGCCCTTTTCCAGGCAGGACGAGGTAGGAATAAACGGCCTGTGTGTTGCTGTTGCAGATCTGACAGAAATATGATGGTGTTTTCAAACATAACACGGGGCAAACTGACCCAAATTCGGCAGCACGGGGCTGATGCGAAGTGCGAGGACTCGCTGAAATCCTGTTAATTGCCGGGCAGAAAATACAGATAAACGAGGGGAAACCATTGACGTTCCCGAGAACCTTTGGCGTATCAGCGGGAAATCGTTCCCAGCTCGGTCTGTGGGCTCTGCTGACAGGTCCAGGAGCAGGGAAAGGTCAGCCCTGAGGGCTGGGAGGGCGGAGGGGCTGCAGTGCCCCCAGTCTGCCTCCCCCATCCCTCCCCGCACGGATCGCTCCTGCCTCCCGCTCCGAGCCATCTGCCCCTACAAAACGCTCTGGGAACGGAGCCCAGGCGATCCCTGGAGCTGTGGGGAGGGAAGAGCGAGGGCTGGGGCAAACGGCAGCGCTGCAGGAACCTCCCCTTTCGGTCTGACTGTGCCAGGGGGAATCCACCTCTGCCCACGGCTGGGAATGCCGGCTGGACGCTGCCCACATCCCGGCTGGGATGGAACAGCCCTGCTCCCATCGCAGCCGAACCGCCCCAGCCCGTCCCCTGCTCCTTCACCCCACCGGGAGAGCGCAGGGAAACCAGGGATGATCCCGGAATGGTTTGAAGTGGGAAAAGCCCGTCCACAGGGACAGGGACACCTTCCACTACCCCAGGGTGCTCCAAGCCCCATCCAGCCCATCCTGGGACACTTCCGCGGTGATTAGATTGAAAAAAAAGAGGTGAAAGGATAAGTTGCTCATCTCTCTCCCTTTCCCTCGGCTCAGCCATCCCAGAATTCACAGAGCTCTGGAAATTCCCCGTGTGTGTCTCATTCTCACACCCCACACCCTCTCCTTGCTCTGGCTCCCCAAAAACAGCCGCCAGGCCATTCCTGGAGGGATAACAAGGTTCAGGTTCTGCCTCTCCACCCTCCCAACATCTGCCCCTCCTGTGCTGCTCCAGCTCCCCAAATCCTCCCTTTCTGACCGATTCCCAGGTGTTCCCCTTTTGGGAAACAGGAATCCAGTCTGCTTTCCTGCAGCACCGCGGAACCCGAGACGGCCCCGAGCGGGGCGAAGGATTGCTGGAGCCTGGGAGCACTTGCCTGGCACCAGATAGTGCTGGGTGGAGAGGGAGCCCTGAAACCAGAGCCAGGCCGCTGTCCCTGGGCTCGCTGGCGGCCAGGGTCAGGTTTCATCGCAATTGTCATTGTCCCTCCAGGACACGCAGCTCCTGCTGCGGGAAGCAGCGCCCTGCCCTTCCCCAGCTCTCCGGGCACTGCCCAGGACATTCCCAGGTGTATTTTCCATACCTCGCCCTGCCGTGCTCCTGCTGTGCTTGGATTTTGGTGTTCCCAGCCATCCCAAGCACCCCACCACTGCAGGGCATCCCCATCCCAGTGCTGGGCACAACTCCCGGGTCTCCTCATCCCTCTGCTCCCAGCGAGGATGGAAGCTCAGCCCGTCTCCAGCTCCCAAGGGGCTGCTTGATTCATGCCTCAAGTTTTAAGTTTTTCTGTTCTGCTTTGCTGTGCAGCTTTTAGTTTTATATTAAGTGTTCCTAGGATCTTTTCACGGGGTGGTGAAGACAAAACAATCCTATTCCAGCTGGGGACTCAAGGACAATCTTTTCCAACTTCAGGCCCTGAGCATAAACAACGTGAAAAGAGGAGGATTGGAAATAAAGCAAGCAAGGATGATGATTTGAGGATATTTATTGGACAATTGATTTCTGTATGCAAATGGACTAAAACCTATAAAAATGTGAGATCTCATGACCGAGCTCCCTTTGCTTCCATCTTGGAGCCATCTGGGCACGACTGTGGCACTGGGTGTGGCCTTTGAAAGCCTCTCAATAAATACCCATTTCATTCCTTTTAACTCTGTCTAGCCTCTGTTCCATCTCCTCTGGGCATCATCCCTAGATCCCACAGGATTTTCTTCCTTCACTGCTGGAACTTTGGCTTGTTCATGGGGTTTTTGCCTTCCTGGTGCTGCAGAACCTGGGCACTTCCAGGAGTGCTGGAGGGATTAGTGCTTTCCCTGACCTGAGCTGCTCACAGAGTCTTATTTGTGCTGGGGAGAGAATGGATTAGGGAGTCCTATTTCTTGGTTGTAATCCTATTTTGAAAGATACTCAGAATTCCATGGACCTGCCTCCTGCTCCTTTCCCAACTGACATCCCAGCAGCTCCACCCTTCCCAGGGTGGCACCCACAGGTACCATCCAGAGCTGGAAACACCCTCCCTTCCCTAGGAGAAATCTCCTCACACCACAGCTCAGCTCTGGAGCTGTGTTTTGATTTCAGGCTCTGCTTCTGACCCAGGCTGAGAAAGAAATGCTGGCCTTGGTATCCCCCACCTTCCCAAAACCTCCTGGGCTCAGGGATTTTTGTCTCCTTGCAAGTGTTTTGTCCCAGTGGTTGAAACATCAGAGGAGCAAAGCTGGAACACATCCCTCACCCCTCTCTGCTCCCTCTCCATCCCTCCCCAAGCTTTTATCCCAACTTTTCCTCCAGCACACCCACCCCAGGGTGTGCTGATTTCTGGAAGGTCTCACATTTCCTGCCATTTGCTCTTTCCAAAGGGCTGGAAAAATTGGGAAATCAGGATGTCTTGCCAGCCACAGGAGAAGCCACAGCATTGCTGGGATTGCAGAGCATTCCATGGGGAGTAGCAGCCATCCCAGGATTTCCAAAACCTTCCTGTGGTGCTCCTTGCTCAGGGACCCACAGCTCCAGGGAGAGGTGAGGAGCTCTGGACACCTCTTTCCACAGAATTCCCTTGTTTTTTTAGGCAGGAGGGGGTTACTGCCATTGATAATCCATGAGAAGAAGTGTTTATCCATGGGAAGAAGTGTTAATCCATGGGAAGAAGTGTTTTCCTGAGCTCTCCCCCTCAGTGCAGCAGACTTGGTGATGTTCTGGTGCCCATTTAGGAGACAACACTCCAAGATGTCTCCAGAAGGATGAGCTAAAGCCTTCCCACATCCAGAACTCCCAGTGGTCCTCAGAACACGCCAGAAATCCCTGGATTGCCATGCTGAGACAGGAGATGTGGGGCCACAGGATTCAGGCCCCTCCACTGGGATTTGCTGGAATTCTTGCTGAGGAATGAGAACGTGGCAGGACTGACCAGAACTGCCCAAAGCCAGGGAGTTCTCCCCCAGTGGATCTGCCAGCTGCTCTGGGAAATCTCATTTTCCATCTGCCTGGCAAGTGGGAGTGTTCTCTCAGCTTTTGCAAAGGGTGGAGGCCATTCCTGAATCCCATAAATCTCCCTCTGGGCTCCAAGGCAGGTGTGAAATACAGGATGCTCCTCGTGTGTCCTGGAGCTGGGCAGGATTTACTCCACGCCAGGCTCTGGATGCACATTTCTTATCTCAGCCCCGAGATTTATGGAGTCCCTGAGATTTATTCTGCCTGTAAAACGCTGTTAAATGCAGGGCTGAGTTGTGCAATGGCCATTGTTTGGGAATGCTTTGTGTCTGCTGGCAGAAAAACGGGCACTGCCCTCCCCAGGGGCTGCCAGGTGGGGAGAGGCACAGGAGGGATGTGAGGAGCCAGGGGCTGCTGCCAGAGGGGTGGAGAGGGGCTGGGGTGCACCAGCATCCCACCCTGGTCCTGCTGAGGAGGGAAATGGGTGGCCAAGGAAAGGGGAAAACACGGAGGGGGCGAGGGGAGGGTGAAAATCCCAGTCCTGCTGTGCTGGGGGGGGTAACTCCATCCCTCCCTGCTCCTGCTGAAAGGGACAATTGGGCAGGGGGGACTGAGGCAGAGAGGGCAGAAAATGGGGAATTCTGGGGAAAATCCCAGTCCTGATATGCTGGAGCTGCACCATCACCCTGCTCCTGCTGCAGAGGGATGCTTGGACAGGGGGATACCAGGGTAGAAAGGCAAAAAAATGGGGAATTCTGGGGAAAATGGATGGAGGGAGTGAGAGATTGGTGAAAATCCCAGTCCTGCTGTGCTGGAGCTGCACCATCACCCTGCTCCTGCTGCACAGGGACACTTGGACAAGGTAAAAAGGCCAAAAAATGGGGAATTCTGGGGAAAACGGATGGAGGGAGTGAGAGACTGGTGAAAATCCCTGTCCTGTGGTGCTGGAGCTGCACCATCACCCTGCTCCTGCTGCAGAGGAACATTTGGATATCGGGGTAGAAAGGCAAAAAAATGGTGAATTCTGGGGAAAATCCCAGTCCTGCTGTGCTGGAGCTGCACCATCACCCTGCTCCTGCTGCAGAGGGACGCTTGGACAAGGTAAAAAGGCCAAAAAATGGGGAATTCTGGGGAAAACGGATGGAGGGAGTGAGAGACTGGTGAAAATCCCTGTCCTGTGGTGCTGGAGCTGCACCATCACCCTGCTCCTGCTGCAGAGGAACATTTGGATATCGGGGTAGAAAGGCAAAAAAATGGTGAATTCTGGGGAAAATCCCAGTCCTGCTGTGCTGGAGCTGCACCATCACCCTGCTCCTGCTGCAGAGGGACGCTTGGACAAGGTAAAAAGGCCAAAAAATGGGGAATTCTGGGGAAAAGGAAGAGGGTGGTGAAAATCCCAGTCCTGTGGTGCTGGGGCTGCACCACCACGCTCCTCCTGCTGCACAGGGACACTTGGACAAGTGGATACCAAGGTAAAAAGGCCAAAAAATTGGGAATTCTGAAGGAAAGGGATGGAAGGAGTGAAAGGCTTGTGGAAAGCTCAGTCCTGTGGTGCTGGAGCTGCACCATCACCCTGCTCCTGCTGCACAGGGACACTTGGACAAGGTAAAAAGGCCAAAAAATGGGGAATTCTGGAGGACAGGGATGGAGGCAGTGAGGGGCTTGTGGCCAAAAAATGGGGAATGCTGGTGAAAAGGGAGAGGCTGGTGAAAATCCCAGTCCTGCTGTGCTGGGGCTGCACAGTCTGCTCCTGCTGCACATGGACAGTTGGACAAGGGGATACCAAGGTAAAAAGGGCAAAAAATTAGGAATTCTGGAGGAAAGGGATGGAGGGAGTGAGGGGCTTGTGGCCAAAAAATGGGGAATGCTGGTGAAAAGGGAGAGGCTTGTGGAAATCCCAGTCCTGCTGTGCTGGGGCTGCACCACCACCCTGCTCCTGCCGCACAGGGACACTTGGAGAAAGGGATAATGAGCCAAAAACGGTGAATTCTGTGCGAAAGGGATGGAAGCAGCGAGAGGCCGGCCTGGTGCCGCATGGGCTCGGTTCGGGGCAGGGTTCCCGGGCAGGCCGAGGGCAGACGGGCTCTGCGGAGCTCCCCAGGCCGGGCTGCGGGCACCGCGCTCCGGGCCGGGCTCAGCCCCGCCGGGGGAGGCGGCGCCGGCGGAAAGGGCTCTTTTGATGGAAAGGAAAATGTTGGCTTTTGAAAAACCTGGATTCGGGGAAGCAGCCCGGGGGTTACCATGGAAACCCAGGGCTGAGCCGAGCCGCAGCAGGAGCCGCAGCCGCGCAGGGCTCGGGCGCATCCCGGGGCGCTCCGGGAAACGGCGCTGGGAAGCGGGGTGGGAACGGGATGGGAATGGGATGGGAATAGGATGGGCTGCCGGGAAGGGCTCGGCTGGTGGGCTGGGAGGCAGAACAGGCCCTGCTGAGCAGAGCAGGGGCCACCAGCCCCGCTGTAAACAAACCCTGCGGAGCGACGGCAGCGGGAGCTGCCGCCGCTTGGCTCCCGCTCCTATCTCCGGGAAGATCGATAGAACAAATTAGAGCGGGCAGAACAGTGCGAGAGAGAGCCCCGCAAACCCCAATTACCCCAGAGCTAATTAATGTGTTTTTAAACAAACATGATGGCGGCGCTTCAAACAGCGCCGAGGCGGCCGCAGAAGTTTCACGAGGGCGGCGGAGCAATTCCTTAGCCCGGGGCGATGGGGTGGGAAGGATCCCAAAGCAAGAGTGGGGAGGGAAAACAATTGCTCCATCCGAGCCATGCCAGGGGAAAGAGGGAGCTCTTTCCAGCGCACAGCACGGGGACTGTGCTCCCCCAGCATCCCGCAGGGCTGCGGATCAATAGTCCTGGAGAAAAACAGGGAGCGGGGAAGAACAGGAGGAAAATGCACCGCAGCAGCTCGCTCAGCCCTTCTAGGAAGGAGCAGACAAAGGGAAGCAAAGCCCAGCCTTCCTGAGCGGACTCTGACCCGGAAAGCTGACCCCTGGACAAAGCGGGATCCTTGGGAGAACAATGACACTGGAACGCGCCGCTGATGGCTCCCAGGATAACGCGGGAGCGTTATCCCAGGCCGGGCTGAGGAAAACACAGGAAGCCTGCTAGCCCTGGACATCCCTGCACACCTCCGGGGCATCATCCTGCCTGGACACAGCCCCGAGCAGCAGCTGGAAACCACAGCGCCGGGAACATTCCAGCTACAGGAGCTCGATCCATCCCAGCCCAGCTGGATCCTCCCCGAGAGGAGGCAGCCACCACAGCTCCAGATGTTCAGTTCCAGACCAGGGGAGGTGTTTGCCTGCCCTGGAGATTGGGGGGGAAAGTGCTGCATGAAGGAATGGGAGAAGATACCTGACAGCACTGAATCCGTGCATGGATCCATGAGGGTTGGGGTGAAAATGAAGAGGCTGAGCCCAGCCCCAGGGTGAGCATGGTGCAGCATGGAAACATCCACTGTGCATCCTGGAAAGCTCCCAAGCTCACAGCAGCCCAAAGGGGCTCCAGGAGAGCTGGAGAGGGACTGGGACAAGGGATGGAGGGGCAGCACACAGGGAATGGCACAGCTGGGTGGGATTTTGGGCAGGAATTGTTCCCTGGCAGGGTGGGCAGGGCTGGCACAGGTGCCCAGAGCAGCTGTGGCTGCCCCTGGATCCCTGGCAGTGCCCAAGGCCAGGCTGGACACTGGGGCTGGAGCAGCCTGGGATGGTGGGAGGTGTCTCTGCCATGGCTGGGGTGGCACTGGATGGACTTTGGTCCCTTCCCACCCAAACCATTCCATGATCCTGTGATTTCCCCAGACTTTCCTGGCTCCTGCCATGTGATTCACAGACAATTCCCACCAGGGTTGTTGTGTTTTTTGCTCAATCCAACTCGGCAAATTTTTTCTCCCAAGAATTTGTCGAGGCTTTTAGCACTGACACACTTTTCCAGACTGAGGGTGGAGTCTGTGGCTGGGGAGGGAGGTTTCTGGAATTGCCACATGTTGGTGGCCCAGGCCCTCAGCCAAAGTGTTCAGATGGCAGCTGAGCCCCTGCTGGGAGCCCTCTGTCCCTCCTTAACCCAGCAGGGCCTTGTTTATCCCTGGAAAAGCTGCTGGAGGATCTCCAGGAGGGATTTCACTGCCCACTGATGGGGGACTGGGTTGGATGGACCCCAACCCTGCAGCCTGGATGTGACAGGACATAGGGAATGCTGGATCCAGCCCCAATCCTGCAGCCTGGAAGAGATGGGACAGGGAAATTCTGGATCCAGCCCCAGTCCTGCAACCTGGATGTGACAGGACACATGGAAATTCTGGATCCAGCCCCAGTCTTGCAGCCTAAGCCTGGATTCCCCTGGGGTCAGTCTCTACTCAAACAGGGTCAGTGGTTCTTGGCTCTCCTTCCCTCCTGATGGTCCTTGCCTGGTGCATGGAACCACCCAACCCCCAGAAATCCAATATTTGGGGTCATACCTCCAATTCCTGGTGCATGGGACTGCCCAACTCTCATAAATCCCTTTTTTTTTTTGGGAGTTCTTCCTCCAATTCCTGGTGCATGGGACCACCCAGCTCCCAAAAATCCCATTTTTGGGTCACGCCTCACTTCCAGGCTCCCTGCCAGGAGACCAAGGATAAACTCCCAGCTCCAGGCACTGCCAGCACAGGCACCCACTCCCACCCAGTGTCATTTCGGCTTCTCCTCCCTCCCAAACCTGTGGGTCCCAGCCAGCCCTGGGTCCCCATCCCTCTGCAGCTGGGATCCACAGGGATGGGAGCTCCGGGAGGGGGCGAGGGAGGTGTCCCGCACACCTCGGGCACGCCAGGCTCGTTCCTGCCCGATACAGAGGAGCTGTCAGCGCTTAATTAGAGGCAGCAGCGCGCTGTGCTGCAGCCCATTAGCGGGGTTTTAGCCGAGTGCTCCCTGTTTGGGATAACTGATGGGCGCAGCCGGCACAGAGGCAGCAGGAAGCCCCAGCAAGGAGGATTTGTGCTCTGGCTGCTGCGGGGGAAAGTGCAATCCCACCTGCTCCTCGCCAGCCTCTTGTTCATCTCCTTCCCTCCTGCTCCTGAGGCGCAGCAGGAAGCACCTGGGCCGGGATTACCTGGGACAATTCCGTGCCCTGACACAGCTCTGGAAGGAGCAGGAAGGAAGCAGCACAATGGCCCGGGGCGGGAGGAAGGGTCCTGCAGGAAGGCAGCGCTCCCTCCTTGCCATCCCAGCTGTGACTGGGGACCTGCTGCGAGCAGCCCTTCCCTTGGAATGCTGGCCACGGGCATCCCTTCCCCTGGAATGCTGGCCACGGGCATCCCTTCCCCTGGAATGCTGGACACAGCATCCCTTCCCCTGGAATGCTGGCCACGGGCATCCCTTCCCCTGGAATGCTGGACACAGCATCCCTTCCCCTGGAATGCTGGCCAGGGACATCCCTTCCCCTGGAATGCTGGACACGGGCATCCCTTCCCCTGGAATGCTGGACACAGCATCCCTTCCCCTGGAATGCTGGCCACGAGCATCCCTCCCCTTGGAATGCTGGACACAGCATCCCTTCCCCTGGAATGCTGGCCACGGGCATCCCTTCCCCTGGAATGCTGGACACAGCATCCCTTCCCCTGGAATGCTGGCCCTCCCTCAGGAAGCTCCTTGGCAGGGGGAGACTCAAGTGGGGGTGGCAGTGTGTCCCCTGTGTGTCCCCTCTGTGCCACTCTGCCTTTAATGGTGACCGGGGAGAGCACAAGGCAGGATAAGCACCAGGGGAGGTTTGGATTGGATATTAGCAAACATTTATTCTCCAAAACCGTTTGTCCAGGCTGCCCAGGCGTGTGGATGTGGCATTTGGGGACATGGTCGGTGGTGGCCTTGGCAGTGCTGTTGGACTTGTTGATCTCTGAGGTTTTTTCCAGCCTAACCAATCTGTGCATCCTGCAGTCCCTGTCGATGTCCATCCCCTTTCCCAGGTGGCCTCTTCCCCGTGCTCCATCTCATCCTCCCTCTTTGTTCCTGCCTCTCCCTCGCTGTTCTCATTCCTGCCGATCCCTCTGTGCCTCCGAGCCGCCCCCGGGGCCTCTCCCTCTGCTCAGCTCAGCTCATTACTCCTCACATTTCCTCTTGAACACTGGCAAAGCCTCCCGAGGCTCCAGGTAGGGAGCCTGCTCTCCTCTGCCCGGGTTCCCTCCTTCCCCTGCCCGCCCTCACCCCCAGGTGCTGCAGAGGTGGGAATTCAGGTGTTCTCCTGGATGGCTCCCAACAAGGAGCATCAAACGGGAGCTGAGCACAAAAGGCACCTGGGGGGAAAGCAAAGCTCCTGATGCATTGCTGAGAGGGCTGAGGGGGAAGGAGCAGAAGGATTCCAGCAGGATTCCTGCAGGATTCACCTGCTCCACATCAGGGAAGGAGTGGGGAACAGCAGGATCTGATTCCAGCAGGATTCCAGCAGGATTCACCTGCTCCACATTGGGGAAGGAGCAGGGAGCAGCAGGATTTGATTCCAACAGGATTCCAGCGGGATTCCAGCAGGATTCACCTGCTCCACATCAGGGAAGGAGTGGGGAACAGCAGGATCTGATTCCAGCAGGATTCCAGCAGGATTCCAGCAGGATTCACCTGCTCCACATCAGGGAAGGAGTGGGGAACAGCAGGATTGGATTCCAGCAGGATTCCAGCAGGATTCACCTGCTCCACGTTGGGGAAGGAGCAGGGAGCAGCAGGATCAGAGAGCAGCAGGATTGGATTCCAACAGGATTCCAGCAGGATTCCTGCAGGATTCACCTGCTCCACGTTGGGGAAGGAGCAGGGAGCAGCAGGATCAGGGAGCAGCAGGATTGGATTCCAACAGGATTCCAGCAGGATTCACCTGCTCCATGTTGGGGAAGGAGCAGGGAGCAGCAGGATTGGATTCCAGCAGGATTCCAGCAGGATTCCAGCAGGATTCCAGCAGGATTCACCTGCTCCACGTTGGGGAAGGAGCAGGGAGCAGCAGGATTGGATTCCAGCAGGATTCACCTGCTCCATGTTGGGGAAGGATCAGGGAGCAGCAGTATTTGATTCCAGCAGGATTCCAGCAGGATTCACCTGCTCCATGTTGGGGAAGGAGCAGGGAGCAGCAGGATTTGATTCCAGCAGGATTCCAGCAGGATTCCAGCAGGATTCAGCCGCTCCACGTCGGCACCAGCAGTGGCTGGGAAGTGACGGATCCAGGGGCGGTCTCAGATCCGTGTGAGCAGTGCCTGCCCCGGCCTGCCCCTGCCTCAGGACAGGCTGCAGCTCGTGGTGGGGCAGAGCTGCTGCTGCTGCTGCCTGTGGGAATCTCCGATTGCTTCCTGAGGCGTGCTCGGATAAATGGCACCGTGGGAATTCAGGGGGGAAGCCGGGGACAGGCTCAGCGTGGCTGTGCTGGAGCACTCCAAGGACGTGCCATTATCCTCTGTAGACAGCCAGCAGATATTTGCTGGGATTTGTCCATCCCTTCTGCCTCGCTCTCCCCCGGGACAGCTCTGGCTGTCGTTTCCCGTTCGGAGCCGGAGCAGAGGATGAGCTGGGAGCACACAGGGATCAAACCCCGCTGCAGCCCCCTGGAGCCTTTCCAGGGCAGGATGGCAGTGCCAGCTGCCCTTCCTGCCCCGCCAGGCCTGGCTGGGGTTTGGAATTGAGACCCTGAGTGCTCACATCCGACTCCTCCAGCAGCGCCCGGGGCTGAGGAAGGGACTGAAGCTGAGCCGCTCAGCCCAGACACGGTCACAGCAGCGGTCACTTCATTCCAGGACATCTGGCCCTGTCCTCAACCTCCTCCAGCCCAGTGCCACCCCCAGCCCCGCTTCCCACCCTCTGCTCCCCTCCCTTTGCTCCTGGATGGACCCGCTGCTCCTCCTCCCCTCTGCACAGCCTCCCCCGCAGCCTGCTCTGACATCCGAGCGTTATTTCATGTCTGTTTTGCTGCTAGGAAATGCAGTTTGGTGGCTGGAGATGGGGAGGGAACCACGTGAGCAGCAGCAGCAGCATCCCCACGGATCCCTGGCAGGCACTCAGCCCCTTCCCTGCGGAGCAAGAGGCAGCCAGGGCTTGGAGCATCCTGCCCTCCAAGGGTTAATGCCTGCTGCAGAGCCCCCGATTCCTCCCTCATCCCGCTGGCCATCAGCTCAGGATTCAGCCGAGGGAGGACCAGGAGCAGCGTTTTCCCCAATCCAGGAGCCCTGAACGTACAGGCAGATTAATTTAGCATGAACAAAACGCTCTGGCAACACAAATGCCCTGCAGCGACAGGGCCCGGGCTGGGAGAAGCCGGGGTTTGCCTGGGAGCAGGAATGCTGAGGCGGAGCAGCGCTGCCCTGGCTTTGGGAAGCAGGCAGGGATGCAGGAGGCGGAAAGGGTCACCCCGGGAGCCTGGGAGAGGGGCTGCGGGCGGTCCCTGGTGGGAGCAGAGCACGGAAATGGGAGGCAGGAGGAGAGGGATGCTGCCAAGAGCTGTCGCAGCATCCCTGACACTGGGCGGAGGGGACAAATCCCGGCGGGAGGAACAGGAGGGACACCACAGCCTCGCCCTGCCAGGGGCACGTCCAGCTCGGGGCTGTGGAGAGCAGCTGAAATTCTCACCGTGACAATTGTGAGAAGCAAAAATTTGATTTTTTTTCTTTTTTTTGTGTGGCAAAATCATCATCCCACCATGCAGGGCAAGGGCGAGGGGAGGATGTGACAGTGAGAAAACAGCGCCGCAAAGCAAGGGCAGAGGAATGCGAGTGGGAACTGCCCCGGGCAGCAGCAGGGCCAGGGAGGGGCTGAGCCACTGCCCTGCTCCCGATTCTGAGTCAACACAGCAGGAAAGGTCACTGCAGGTCCAGGTGTGAGACAGGCTGGGAGAGCTGGGAGTGTCCAGCCTGGGAAGGGAAGGATCCAGGGAGGTCCTGGAGCCTCTTCCAGTGCCCAAAGGGGCTCCAGGAGAGCTGGAGAGGGGCTGGGACAAGGGATGGAGGGACAGGACACAGGGAATGGCAGAGCTGGATGGGATTTTGGGCAGGAATTGTTCCCTGGCAGGGTGGGCAGGGCTGGCACAGGTGCCCAGAGCAGCTGTGGCTGCCCCTGGATCCCTGGCAGTGCCCAAGGCCAGGCTGGACACTGGGGCTGGAGCAGCCTGGGATGGTGGGAGGAGTCCCTGCCATGGCAGTGGAAGCCATTCCCTGTGTCCTGTCCCTCCATCCCCTGTAAATCATCTCTCTCCATGTTTCCTGCAGCTCCTTCAAGGCCACACTGAGGTGACCCCAAAGCTTCTCCTGTCCAGGTGAACAATCCCAGCTCTCCCAGCAGAGCTGCTCCATCCTCTGCCCACCCTGGAGCCTCCTCTGGCCTGGCTGCAGCAGCTCCAGCTCCTCCCTGTGCTGGGGCAGCTCTGCAGGTGGGGTCTCACCTGAGCAGGGCACAGGGGCAGATCTTATCGAGGTCCCCTCTCTCCTCCAGGCTGAACAGGTTCCTCAATTCACTCCTCATCACAGAGAAGCTCCACACCACTTTCAATCCCATTCTTCCCGTTGCCTAGGAGAGGAATTTCCCATCCCAAGTTCATTTCTCAATGAGTCTCTGATGAGGGACATTGCCCAAAAGCCTTTTGAAAATCCCAACACATTCTCTTGACCAGATCCCCCTATGTCTGTAGAAAAAAAATAAAATTTGGGAATGGAGTGACTCCATCCAAATAGATTGGGCTGAAATGAGGTGCAGTGAAAAGGACTTGATCCCTTCAGTGCACATTCATGGATTCTTGATGCACAGTTTCCTTCCCCAGGCACTGAAGGAAATTTTTCCAATTAGAACCCATTTATTCATGTACCCCACAGCCCCATTTCCTGACACAAAGTCTGACCCATTCCTCTGTGAGACTCCACATCCCATTTAATCCTAAAAAGCCCCACACAACCCCCTTGGGCCGCATTTGATCCCTTCCCTCACTTTGCCCATTTCCAGCACTAGTTTTTCTAGCAGGAGATGGGAAATATCACCTTTTCTTTCTGTACCATTCTTTGGGTGAATCTCCCTGGTTCTGGCAATTAGTTCCTATTCACGCCATCAATTTGCTCTCAATTCCCTCTCCTAATGGCAATTCCATCCGAATCAATTCCTTTGATTCCCTAAATCAACCTGCAGTGGTACCTGAGGCTCAGCCTGCCTTGGGGACCCCACCAGCCCCATTTCCTGCCTCTTTCCCCTCTCTCTTTAATTTCCTTCCTGGCTCTCCAGCTGAGTTCTCCCCCTCCCTCTCTTGCTGGGCCTGGGTTTGTCTCCTGCCAGCCCTGGTGTTTTCCTGGGATTTACAGCCTGGCTGTGTTCTCAATTAGCAGGTTCCTTCCAGCTTTTATGGCTTCCAAGTCACAACATTTCCGAGGCTGTGGCAACATATTAGAGACTGCACATGTAAAATAGGTATTAAATAAAATAGGTATTAACTGCATTGAGATTCAGCCTCCAAATTCCCAGCTTCTGGGAAGGCTCCACAAGGCTTGGAGGCTTCAGATCACACTCTCTAAATAACCTTTCCTGGAGCATCCCAGGGAACAAAAATCTTCCTACCTTTCACTTCCTACCTTGGGTACTTCTCTTGCTTCCAATTGGAAATAAAGTTGGAAAAATCCTTCCAATCCCTCTTGTGCTTTTGCCTCCTCCAGCTCCTCTGGAATTGGGCAAGGTTGGAGAACCCTCCCTGGTCAGATTTAGCCTTTTCCCAGGACAAATTTCCTTCAGGATAAGGTGGAGCATGGTGGGAGTAGGAAGGAGTGAGGAATTATTTTTTTGGATGGAGACAGCTGGCATGAAACATCCTGGAGCAAGGGGTGGCTCCCATGGGGGAGGTTTGGGGTGCCAGGCTGGAATTTTGGGTATCCAGGACCCCTTTTACAACCTCCCAGCCAGACACTGCTGGGATGGCTCCAGGTGTGACCCCTGGAACATCAGGGCTGCTGTGGGGAGGGTTTAGCTTGGAAAGGCATCCCTGGGGCTCTCCCCACTCCTGGAATTCATCTTGGAAAGGCATCCCTGGGGCTCTCCCCACTCCTGGAATTCATCTTGGAAAGGCATCCCTGGGGCTCTCCCCACTCCTGGAATTCAGCTTGGAAAGGCATCCCTGGGGCTCTCCCCACTCCTGGAATTTGGTGTTCAGGAGTCTGGATCTCCCTGCAGCCTCTGCCAGGGTCTCTCCCAAGGCTGATCCCAAACCCAGCTCTGTTCCTGCTGCCTCTCTTCCTTTATTAGTTCAGGAAATGGAGCTGAACATCCCTCAGGAAAAGCCTGGAAACTCTGCCTGACTCGCTCGGCTTCCCCTGCTGGAGACAGGGCTGGCGAGGCTCCGTGGAGCCTTTGGAGCAGGAGATAAATGCCTGGGAGATAACAGGGAGTTGTTTGCTGTGTGGGAAAGGAGCTGTTGGTGAGAGTCCCTTCACACCTGGGTGAGGCTGGAGCCTGTTGGTGATCCAGGAATTGCAAAGCAAACCGGGTGGAAAGGCTGGGAAGCAGCAGAGTGCCTTGGGCTGCAATACAGGATGTGATCAAAAGTATGAATCCTATCACTATCTGTTAAAAACCAGCTGGGCAATCATCTTTATCTTCCCACAGCCCATCCTCCCTCCAGGAGATATCTCCTGTTAATGGCCAGTGAGTCCCAGGGCATGACTGATAAAATTCCATCATCCCACTGGGAGATGCTCCAGCCAGGGGAGCAGCCAAGCCTTTCCTACCCAGATAAAAACTGAGATTTGGGACACCAAGGAACCTTCTTCCCACTGGATTCCAGAGGAAAGCCAGACCTTTGCACATCATCCCTGGAGCTTCAGAGGAAACTGCACCTTCTCCAGGAGCACTGCTCCAGCTGAACCACATCTGCCCCTGCAGGAGGATGCAGCCACCATTGAATGGGACTGTGCCAACACCCTGACTGACTGACGGGTGTCAGCTTGGATTCTGACTCTGGCAGGGTTTTGAATTTGGGTTGTATTTTTGGTTTTCTTTTGTATTACTGTATTTTTATTTTAATTTTTTTTTCTAGTAAATAACTCTTATTCCCATTCCCATATCTTTGCCTGAGAGCTCCTTTATTTCAAAATTATTATAATTTGGAGGGAGGGGGCTTGCATTTTATTGGTTTCTTCACGAGAACCTGTCTTTCAAACCAAGACACAGAAGCTTGGGGCAGGGCTGTCCCCTGGGAGGACAGGTGGCTCAAGCAGTGACCACCTTCAAGCTCCACTTAAAGGACAAAATTCAGGAGCTGTGACCCACAGCAAAGCCAAACCAATTATTCCCAGGGTCGCAAATACAATTAGGGAAACATCCATGGGTGTGATTCCTGAGGAGAGGGGGTTGGGACACGGCAGAAATGTGAATTCCCTCCTTGGCAAGGTGGGTGACAGGAGCTGTGGCTTGGCTGCAGCCACTTGGACATCAGGAGTGCGAGGGAATGTCTCCGGGTGTTTGCTCTGCTCCCAAGGCGTTCCAAAGAATAATAGCACTGATCTTGGAGGGATTTCAAGCAGCTGAAATTAGAATGAATGCCGTTTTTAATTTGGACTAACGAGCTTAAAGAGCAAAATGAAAGACTCCCAGCAATTCTGCCGAGTCAAGACACTTAACACGAAACCGGGGAACATCAGAATCTGATCTTTGCAATGTTTCCCATCTGATCCGCAGAAAGAGCAAACAAGCCCCAGTGTTTGAGTCAGATTAAATGGTTAATTATTACTGCTATTGTTGAACTCTGACAGTGTGGCAAATCAGTGATGGATGGGGGAGAAATGAAGCTGGGCTGGCTGGGAGCAGCCTGCAGTGCTCGGGAGAGCTCGGCGAGCGCCGGGGACGCGCACGGCAGCTGGATTGTCACTGTCACCCTCTGCTCCTGAGGGGCACAGGGACCTTTCCAACGGGCCTGCCTGGAGGACAGGGTGGCCTGGGGGGAGGAATGGGGTGAGGGTTAATAAAAACCCCAAACAGGAGTAATTCCCGCGTTTATTGGGACGCTCCCCACAGCCAAGCTCTGGCTGTGGCACAGAAACCCCCGGGGGATTTGCTGGGCACTGACATTGCCCCCTGAGCAGCCACTCTGGGATTGAGTTAAAATTAAAACACCTCCTGCCTTGCCATCACAGGCTCCAAGGTTTGTTGGGAGAGCAGCTGGCCAGATCATCTGAAAAAAAAATGTGCAATTGCAATAGCGGCGAGGTGCAAAAAAGGAAAATAAATGTCCCCAGCTGTGCCACGAAGGCTGTTGATGTCACAGCTCCTGTGCCAGCTCCTCATTTCTGGAAAGCCAGGTCTGTGCAGCTGCTGCTTGAACTCCACCCCACAAGGGGAGAAATAAAGAGCTCTGAGGGCTTGGGGACGATGCTGCCCACAGAGGGACCTCAGGTGCTGAGTCACAGTGTCACAGTGTCACAGTGTCACAGTGTCACAGTGTCACAGTGCCACTCTCAACAGGATCTTCCCCTTGGATGATGGTCCCAGACTGTTCCAGGGGGAAATGTCATTGTTCTTCCTGTGGAGCTGAGTTAAGCCCAGCAGGAACATCCAACATTTTCAACCAGGGCTTGGTGGTGCCTCTCACCACCTTTCAGTGGAGGTTTCTGGCCTAATTTGTCACAAAGAAAGCCTTTAAAATAAACCTCGGTGTTTCAGGTGGACACCAACATTCCAAGGCCTTCCCAGCTTGCCAGGACAGTGGTGCTGGGGTGAGATGAACTTCCAGGTGTTTGAGGAGCTTGGATGATGCCCTGATCACATCCCAAAGGTTCCTTGGGAGGTGTAAACCATCCTGTGCCACGCCAGGACATCCAAGGAATCCCTCCAGGAATTTTTGTCAGGATGGGGAGGAGGCACATCCTGATTCCTTATAACAAAGATCCCTCCCGGCTCCATCCACATCCCCTGCCCTTCCCTCACTCCTGAACTCTCCCCTCTTCCAAACACTCCCCAGGAAGCTGAGAGTGCCTGGGCACGGAGCAGAGAGAGGGATGTGCCCGGAGCTGGATCCCTTCCCACCTCGGGAAGAGGCAGCTCCGAGTGGGGACTGCTCCTGCTCCAGCTTGAGGTGATGCAGAAACGGCTCCATCCCCGCTGGCATCCCTGTTTCCCTCATTGCCAAGCCCTCCTCCAGCCAGGAGCAGGTGGAGGAGCCTCCTTCCCACCCGCATCCCGCTGGGAGGAGCCGCCAAGGCGAGGACGGGGCGCTGGGTGGGATGTGCCAGGCTCTCAGGGCCAGCCGGGAGTGAAACAATCCAATTTAGCCGGTGCTGCTCCCAGGGACATGAATAATGGGAAGCTGATGCTAAACCGGAGCCATAATTTTCATACCAGTGCAAACAGATCCAAATTGTGATAAAAGGTTTTCATCTGCCGGGGCTTGGAGAGGCCCCCGCGCGCTGATTTACGGCGCCTCTTAATGTCGCATCTGACAGCACTTCGCAAACAAAATGTTCTGCCCATAAACTCGCGGAGAGCGACTCGGGGAGCCGAGGGAGGGGAGGAGGGAGGCAGGGGGTGAGCGGGATGCTGTGGGGCACTGCTGCTCCAGGGGTGTCCCGGTTTTCCCACCGGAGAGCCGGGAGGAAGGTGAGGCTGAAGGCAAAGCAGCCAGGCTTGGGAAGCTCCGGGGAAATGTCCAAATGACAATTCCCATCCCACGGGAGATGTCCTGAGTCACCAGGAGCGGGGAATTGGCTGCTCTGGTGGAGCATCCGTGGCTCGGCAGGGCCACGCCGCCCTTCCCCTCCTCCAACAGGAACTGTGCGCTCAGCAGGAATCCTCGGGAGCCATTCCCACGCTGGAATTCTGTCGGAATCCTCTCATCCTGGATCACGGCTTTTCACTCTTTTTCTCCACGAGGCCAGGAGGTTTTGCCGTGCCGTTCCTCGGTGTTCCCATGCCCTGAGCCACGGGCGCTCAGCCTCCCCGTGCCCATGGCTCCGGGAGCAGGAGCCACATCCCAGGGAAAAGAGGTCCCTGGAGCCTGTCCTGGCTCTGGCTGTGCTGTCCCGGCCCGGCAGGGATGCTCCGCTCCCCGGGCGGCAGGACGGATCACAGCCCCGGGCTCTGAGCACGCAGATCTGCCGCAGTTTGCACCAGTGGAAGCTTTCTCAGCCGGCTTGGCTCCCTTCCCGGAGATAATGAGCTGCGGTAATTGAGCCCGGAGGTCAGGAATGTGCGGCTCGCTGCTGCCAGGGACGAGAGGGCATGTCGTGTGCGCAGGGAGGCTTGGCGGAGGTGATGCCGTGTCTCCACGGATATGGGGATGTCAGCGGCGCCGCGAGCAGCAGAGATCGGGCAAGGAGCAGTGCCGGGCGAGCCGGGAGCGCTCGGGGATGCGGAGGGGAGCAGAGCCAGCAGCACCCCGGGGGTTTGCAGCAGATGTGTCCTGGATGGCAGGCTGGGGAGCAGCCCAAGGTGGGATCCCATCCTGCTTTTCCCATGTGGAACCTGCACCAGAGCTCACACCCGGCTTGTCCCGCGGGGACACTGGGTGACAAGAAGTTTGGCAGGACCTGGTGCAGGTGGGGAGGGAATGATGGCCCCAAATGCTGAGATCTTCCTATTTCTCTTTCTCTCACAGGGGACCCTGGCTGGGGTCAGGAGCCCTGAGACAACAAAACCTGCCCTGGTTTAGGGGAACCTCCACAGGGTCCTTGCTGCAGCCCAGGCTGAGCTGGGAACACCTGGAAAACGAGGGACTTACTTATCTCAGGCACTGGAGCTTTAAAAACCCCATGGCTTGCTCCAAAAAACAGGACAGAGGGAAAGCTGGGATGAGGAAAAGCTCGAGATGTGCCCCCAAACCCATAGGGGAGCTGGTGGGCACACGGAGCTCACCCAGAGCTTTTCCCCTCCCATCCAGGGCCCGGGGATGCTCTGGCTGTTGTCAGAGCAACAGCAGCTCCTCAGCAGCTTCTCCTGGCAGGGAAGTTCTGCTCTGAAGCTCAGCCACAGCTCCCAGTGCCCTCCCAGCCCATAAAGCACGTTTGGAGCTGCCCCCAGGGAGAAAGCTGCTGCCAGGGACCACCAGGCCAGGAAAAACAACCCCATTCCCTGTAAATTCCCACTGAGAACCACACCAGGGTGGCACAGGGCACATCCCAGCCCTGCCAGCTCTGCTCCCACCTGCAGGCTGCTGGGAGCAGTTTTGCTTTGGGCTGGCTGTGGAGATTTTCCTGCTGGCAGGTTCAGGGGCACACTCACACCTTCTGGAGTGGGAATTCCACACCCCACCCTCCTGCCACCATGGGCAAGGAGATTTTGCTCCTTGGGTGTTCAGGTGGCCAGAAAAGCCCCCATGGCACTGGGGCACAACCAGGAGCTGGTCTGGAAAAAAAAAATCATTCTGAGTGCACATCAAAATCAGTTGTGGGCATAAAAAAACACTCCAAAAAAGGAAAAATTAATTAAAAATAGCCTCACAGCCCCAAATGGGAATTTGCAGTGGTTTGGGGTCCAAAAGAAACCCAGATGAGCAGCAGAGGTCAGGGCTGATGGGTTCCACTCTTCCCAGTGAGCTGGCAGCAGTGTGTGACATCAAGAGGGTTTTTTTGCTGCCTTTTGGTTGCTGCTTGGTGTGAGATTTCAACGTCCATAAAACCCCCTGGGAACCCCCACTCTGCTGCTCCCTGACTAGAAAGGTTCCTTTATCCCCATCCCAGAGGAGCCAAATTTCAGCACTCCCATCTCCCCCCTCCTGGGAATGCCTGTGGGTCCCTGCCACGCTCTGAGAGCCTTTGAAAATCCTGCAATTCCAGCAGCCACACTGGAGCTTTCATCACCAGGGTCACAGCTCCTACCCAGAGTTATTAGTGTGCCTTTCTCTGGCCTTGAAAGCTCTCCCACATAATGTTCTGTTTGTGTTTGCAGAGGATTTTCTATGGATTTGCTGCTGCTGGAGCTTTTTCTGGGGATGTTTTTTTCACTGCAGTGGGGCTCACAGTGCCCTTTGGTTGGAGGGAGCTCTGGGTGTGGGGATCTGAGAGGAAAAAAAAACAGCAGCTCTGATTTTCCAGGCTCCCAGATTCCCTGAGGATGGTCAGGGCTCCTCCCAGGGATATCAGGACAAACAGGCACCAATTCCAGCAGCAAGAAGAGACAAAGGGCAGCCTGACCCTTGTGCCAGGGGTGTTCCCATCCCTGCTGGATTGTTTGGGTTCCCTCTCTGTGAGCTTTGTACCCAAGGCTGGAAATTCTTGTCCCCCCACCCTGCCTGGGACAGCTTCATCCAGCTGGGAAAGCAGCTCCTGCCCTTTGTTCCCTCTGCTTTCCACAGCCAGGGGCACATTCCTGCTCTCCCCTCTCCACAGCCCAGGCAGTTTTCCCCAGGAATCCCCCAGGATGTGCAGCAAGGATGAGGCCCCTGCTGGATCCAGGGAAGTGGTGGCAGCTCCAGGTTTGCTGCTTCCTTCCAGGACTCAGCTGCACCTCCTGAGCTGCTGTCTGCCCCATCTCCAGGCTCCACACAGAGTCCTGCCACATTCCCAGGAGGGATCCCTCTCCTTGCAGATCCCTGAGGGCACAAGGGGATGGTTTATGGCCCAGAGAATGCAGGATTTTCTCCTGGCTCAGCCAAACCTGTGATCCCATCCAAGGGTGGCCCCAGGGACCTCGTCTAACCCATTTCCAGGTCTAACCCTCCTCTGATCCCTGCTAAATCCACATCCCCAGGAGTTCCTTGGGGCCAACAGTCCCTCCAGCCACGCTTTTGCTGTACATAGGAAACTGATTCCTTTTATCTGCTTTAATTAGGAGCCTTCTGCTTTCCTGCTCTGGCACTTTCCTTCCCACTTGGAGAGAAGGGGAAAGGGGAATGGGGCTGTTCATGGCACCTGTGAGGGACAGGAACCTCAGCCAGCATCTGCTCCCCACACAGAGAGATCCTAGACAGGGAATCAGGGAGTGGGTTGGGTTGGAAGGGGACTTAAAGCTCATCCCATCCCACCCCTGCCATGGCAGGGACACCTCCCACTGTCCCATTGCTCCAGCCCCAGTGTCCAGCCTGGCCTTGGGCACTGCCAGGGATCCAGGGGCAGCCACAGCTGCTCTGGGCACCTGTGCCAGCCCTGCCCACCCTGCCAGGGAACAATTCCTGCCCAAAATCCCATCCAGCTGTGCCATTCCCTGTGTCCCTCCATCCCCTGTAAATCATCTCTCTCCATGTTTCCTGCAGCTCCTTCAAGGCCACACTGAGGTGACCCCAAAGCTTCTCCTGCCCAGGTGAACAATCCCAGCTCTCCCAGCAGAGCTGCTCCATCCTCTGCCCATCCTGGAGCCTCCTCTGGCCTGGCTGCAGCAGCTCCAGCTCCTGCCTGTGCTGGGGCAGCTCTGCAGCTGGGGTCTCACCTGAGCAGGACAATTCCTCCCCAGCTCCCTGCTGGCTGCTTCTCACCATTCCCATATTTACACTCCCAGCTCATTGTCCTTGTGCTTCTCCAGGCCAGAATTCTCTCCATGATCCGTGTCCTTCCCCTCTGTGTGACCAACCAAGGCTTTCTCCCCCAGCTTTGTGTTCCACCACCAGGCAAAGTCTGTCAGGTCCTGCCTGGCACAGGAGGAAACATTGCTCCTTGGGAAGGCAGGCAGTGCCTCTGGAAAAAGGGACACGTGGGATGGAAGGGGGGGAGAGCTCATCCATTCAGCTCAGAAAATCAATCCTCGGGTGTCGAGTTCCCCTCTCAGGTGTGGACACCGTGCCATGATTCCTGGAAAAGCTCCTGGCTGTGCCAGGGTGTGAGTGTCAGCAGGGATGAGCTCAGACACCTGAGCTGAGATGTTCCCACTTGGCTTTGGATGTCTGTGGCTCACTTCTCACCACTCGTTCCCCTTTCATTCTCACTCTCTGCAGAGGAAAATAAACTCCCAGGCACGACACGTCTGATGGAGTCTGGCACAGGCCCCTGAGTGGCTGCAGGAGGAGCCCAGGGTGATTAACAGGGCTCAAGATCCCACCTCTGGCCTGATTAGTCTGACCTGTGTCTGGTCTCATCTTCTCAGGAAGACAATTTTGCAAGGAGGGCCAGTGGCACAAAAAGCTGCGTCTGTGGGAGCTCTCCATCCTAAATGGAGAGGAAAGCAAAGAGCTGGAAAAAAAAAAAATCTGGGAGGGCTGGAAGGAGCTCAAGCCCTGTCCAGAGGCTTTCAGGAGACACAGAGTGATGCCCTCCAGCCAGGAAGGGTCAGAGCCAATTGCCTGGAAGCAGCAGCTCTGCCCAGGGCTCACTGATCAGGCAGAGCTTCAAGGGCAGCTCCAAGTGCCCAAAGCTGGCTGGAAAAAGGGTGAGGGGCTGACCCCAGCACGGGTCCCTGGAACCTGCAGAGGAGGCAGCGTGCCCTGCCTGCCTGGCACTGGGTAAGGGATGGGGGCCTGGTGCCCAAAGCTGGGGCAGGGTAAGAGTGGCAGCCCTGCTTTTCCACAGCCCATGGGAGCACAGGCTGGTCCCACCTGGCTCCAGGAGCTGCTGGCACCTCCTGCACACAGCTGTGGCTCAGGGCATGGGGCAGCTCCAAGGGACAGGGCGGGAAGCAGGAGGGAAGATGGAGCAGGTAGGGACAGGCAGGGGATGAAGAGGGAGGGAAATTAGGCAAGGCAGGGAGAAGAGGCAGACACAGGGATGACGAGGAAGAGGATGAGGATGAAGCAGGAAGGGGATGAAACAGGCTGGGGATGAAGAGGCAAGGAAAGAGAAGGAAGGGAATGAGGCAGGAAGGGAATGGAGAGGCAGGGGGTGAAATAGGCAGGGAATGAAGCAGGTAAGGAATGAAGATGGAGGGAATGAAGAGGAAGAGGATGAAGCAGGCAAGGATTGAAGAGGAAGAGAATGAAGAAGGTAAGAAATGGAGAGGCAGGAGATGAAGCAGGCAGGGAGTGAAGCAGGTTGATTTTAGTCCAAGCAGCCAAGCACTGCTGCAGAAGTTTCCCTGGACTGGTTTATCCAGGGCTGGCCTGGGACAGAGGATGGGCTGCAGGGTCTGGAACTGGCAGGTGAGGAGCCCCAGCAGGACCCTGGCACCAGGGTGGCACAGAGGGGGGCACAGAGGGTGGCACAGAGGGTGGCACAGAGGGTAAAGAAGAGCAGGCCATGCTGGGGAGCTGGGCTGGAGCCATGCAGGGACACGGTGACACCCACGGGCTGTGCACACCAATGTCCCTCACGTCCCTCTCATTTGATTAATGGCCTCTCTGGACAGCTGGAGAAATTGTTGGACTCGGCAGTGCAGGAGCAGGGATTGGCAATCATGTGAAAAATAAGGAGAGGGGTTCAGTGAAACCCTGGCACTGTGAAATGAATGGAATTAATTCAAAGGCAGCCAGGCCACGGTGTCACCCACGTCACGGGCAGGCAGTGCCCTGCTCGGGGAGGGAGCAGAGCCTGGGAATGTGGGCATGGCCCCATGGCCACCCCATCAATCCGGGCAGGAGCCTGGCCCTGGGTGGATCAGGGAGTGCCTGGAGCTGCAGGGCTGGGAGAGGATGTGTGAGAAATGCCAAGGGTGCAGAGCAGGGGAACAGGGCAGTGCTGAGGCACAGCCTGAGGGAAGAACTCCCTGTGGTGCTGCAGGGACAGATGGGGACAAGGAAGAACTGCCCAGATTTCACTGAATTCCACCTCTGGGTGCCAGGAGCAGGTTGGCAGGTGAGCCAGGAGCAGGCTGTGTCCCTGCAGGCACGCCAGCAGAGGTGACACTCCAGCAGGGGTGACAGAGTGGGGATGTGCGTGGGCAGCGGGGGAGGCTGCAGCCAAGAGCTGCAGTGACAACATTTGCTGCTGCTGCCGCCGTGTTTGTCACCTCAGAGCAGCTCTGAGCTCCTGGCTGGGCACAAAACAATTCTGCTTCATGAGAACGGAGAGAAAAGCTCAGAGCAAAAACCCGTGGAGGGACAAAGGGGAGCTGTCAGCACTTTGGAAATGAAAAGGAAAGCAGCACCAAGCAGTTCCCAGGGTGCTGGGTGGGCTCCTCCAGCAGGATGTGCAGCCAGCTGGAGGGATGCAGGGATGGGCTGTGCTGCAGTGGGGGCTGGGGGATCCCTCCCATAAAACCTCCAAGTGCAGCCCAGCAGGACCAGAGGGAGCACGGGAGGCTCCTGGGATGGTCCCTGCTGGACTTCCCAAGATATTTGGATATTTCAGTCCCCTGTGGCAGCTGGTTGCTTTCAGCCTGACCCATGAGGGTATCCAAAGCCTTCACCCTTCAGACCTGCATGGATTTAATTTCCATCCATGGGAGATGCCAAGGGCTCCTCTGGCAGGATCAGAGCAGGGCACAGTGATCCCCAGACTGTGGGGGGATCCAAAGCACACCTGGGCTGGCTCCACCCTGGCACTGCCCGTGGGGTCCCCCAGTGGGATGGGGGAACGTCCCTCTGACCTGCTGGATCAGCTGGCTCCCATTTGGAAGTGGCAATGGGAGCATGAAGGAGTCAGCAGGACAAGGATGGACATTTCAAGCTGATTTTCCGGCTGAGAAATGGGAAGTGACAAAAGCCAGGCTCCTTTAGGCGAGGCAGGAGATGTTCCTGGCACAGGCAGCCCACTCAGCATTCCTCAGGGACACGTTCCCTGCTGCAGGCCCTGCCCTGGAGCTGCTGCCACCAGGGCACAGGCAGCACCCGAGATTCCCTTTTCCCTGGCAGGGATTTGCTCCTGCAGCCACCGAGGCTGATGTCACCCAGAGCTGACAGCACAGCAGGTTCCGGGTGCTCCACGTGCTCCACGCTCCAGGTTGGGCAGGAATTGTGTCTCCAGCCTGGAGCACTTGGTTTAGCCCCAGAAAAATGTGGGATTTATTGGGGCACTTGGATGTTGCAGCCTCTGTTCCCAGGGAACAGGGACAGGAGGAGAGGGAACGGCCTCAGGCTGGGCCAGGGGAGCTCAGGGGGGACAGCAGCAGGAATTTCCCCATGGAAAGGGAGCTCAGGGATTGGAACTGCCCAGGGAGGGTTGCAGTGCCCATCCTGGAGGTGGCACTGAGAGCTCTGGGCTGGGGACAGGGTGGGGATGTGGCACAGCTGGGACTGGATGATCCTTGTGGGCTTTTCCAGCTTCAGTGATCCTGGGATTCTGTGTTTCCACATTCCCTGTCCTTACACGGTAGAGAGGAGGAGAAATGGCAGAGGATCCATGGGAATGGGCAGGAGCTGCTCCCCACGATCCCTGTGATCCTCAGCTTCAGGAGCTGCTCCAGTCAAAAGGCATTTCCAGGCTTTTATTGGGAAGATGTGGTGAATTCATCCTGGCTGAAGAGCACACACAAGGAATCGGTGTCCAAAGTCCAGGCTCTGGGGAAACTCCAGGAACTCTCTGACCCTTTCATCCCCCAGTTCAAGGATGTGTGATGTTCTCAGCACTTCAGGCTGCGTTGGGAACTGACTGAAAATTCCACCTCATTTGTTCACAATCAGCTCCGAGTTTTCCCCGGGATCCATGGAAGCTGGCAAGGGGACATGGTTGTTTATTCACCAGAGCTTTGCAAACATGCAGTGCAGGGGGAAGGGGCTGGGAGGCTGCAAATGCAGCTTCCTGATCCAAATGTTTGCTCTCCCTTTTCCCCTTGGGTCTGCACAGTGTGGAAAGAGGGTCAGGGAAAAATGTCCCTGCTTTGGTCACATTCCCATAGGAAGCATCTGCTGCTAAACATATGGTGTGGAATAAAACCCATCCCAGAAACACAAACACAGCCTTTCCCTTGGTCTCTGCCTCACAGAAAATTCAGGAAGGAGTTCTGGGAAGAGGGGAGATGGCCTGTGGGATGTAGGTGGCACAGCAAGCTCAGAGTGGAGCTGCTGGGAGTGGGATCAGGGGAATTCTCCATGGATCCATCAGCTGAAGGTCTGAGCTATCTCAGCTGTGCATGAAAACAAAGTGTGGGGAGATGGAAATGCTGGAATGGGAAATACAGGGGGTGTCCAGCCCAAAATGTACCTTTTGGGTACAAGGTTGTGGCTGCTGCTCAGATTTTGGTGTCCTTATCCATCACCAGCAGGTGGGAACATGTTTTCCATGGCCTGGAGTATCCAGGGATATGAGTCTGCACCCTCAGAGCCTCTGGCCTCGTGCTGCAGGTACCTGGATTGGGAGCAGACCCAGAGCTGTCCCCTGTGCTGGTTTGGAAGACAGGTGTCTGCTGAGAAAGGCAGGAGCCTCTCTTGAAATGGAAAATGGAAACGCCCTCCCTCCAAATTATAATAATTTTGAAATTAAGGGGCTCTCAGGCAAATATATGGGAATAGGAATAACAGTTCTTTACTAGGAAAATTAAAATAGAAATGCAGTATTACACAGAACAATCCCAGCCCTGCCAGAGTCAGAATCCAAGCTGACACCCGTCAGTCAGTCAGGGTGTTGGCACAGTCCCATTCAATGGTGGCTGCATCCTCCTGCAGGGGCAGATGTGGTTCAGCTGGAGCAGTGCTCCTGGAGAAGGTGCAGTTTCCTCTGAAGCTCCAGGGATGATGTGCAAAGGTCTGGCTTTCCTCTGGAATCCAGTGGAAAGGAGGTTCCTTGGTGTCCCAAATCTCAGTTTTTATCTGGGTAGGAAAGGCTTGGCTCCTCCCCTGGCTGGAGCATCTCCCATGGGATGATGGAATTTTATCAGTCATGCCCTGGGACTCACTGGCCATGAACAGGAGATATCTCCTGGAGGGAGGATGGGCTGTGGGAAGATAAAGATGATTGCCCAGCTGGTTTAAAGATGGTGATAGAATTCATACTTTTGATCACATCCTGTATTGCAACCCAAGACACTTCTCATCCTTGTCCTTGGCCAGGCACAGCTGTGCTGTGAGAGCTGACCAAAGGGAATTCCACACCTGGAAATTACTGGGGAAGTTACTGGGAAAGAGCTGACCTGGGTTCTGGAAGGGGGGCTGGCATCAGCCAGGGAGTGGTGAGAGATTGTTTTGTGCATCACTTTTTTTTGGCCACTATTATTATTATTATTATTATTATTATTATTATTATTATTATTATTATTATTATTATTATTATTATTATTATTATTATTATTATTTAGCATTATTAATTACCATCAGTATTTACCATTATTACTGCATTTCACTTCATTTCCAGTTATTAAACTGTTCTTATCCCAACACACAACTATTTTTTCTGTTCTCCCCATTTCACCAGGGTGAGTCACACCTGGGAGGCTTCCCCAAGCTGTTCAACCTTGCCCAGGCTGGATTCCCAATACTAATTCCCTTCTCCTACACCATGTGCCCACAGGAATTTTTCCCTGGGATGAAGAACTGACTGACCAGAAACAGGGAAAAAAAAGGATCTGGAGAAAAGACAACTTGAGACCTGACCTGAGCAAGGCTTTAGGATGGACTTTAAAGGAAACTGTAATTAAAAGCACAGAAATAAATAGAAAAAGGGATTAAATCCCACATGGATTTACCAGAGACACTCCATGGCAGGTTGGCTTTTTTTTTAGAAAAGTAGCTGCTTTCCCAGACAAAAGAATTCCAGGAGATCTCATCTCCCTGAACCTCAGTCGAGCACTTGATGTAAGGCACAGAAGAAATTATTAATTAAACTGGTGAGGATGGGGATTAATGGAGAAAGGAACCTGGGAAAGCTGGGAAATGCCCGGAGGGGAGGTGGCAATGGATGGAGTTAAACCAGCAAGCTCGGAGCTGCAGGCAGGCTGCTAATGGAGTTCCTCAAAGATCCATTTGGGCTCTGATTTTCCTTAATATTCCCACTAATGATCTTTGCACAAAAGGTAGGAGGTTGCTGATAAAACCTGCTGGGGATTCAGAGGAGAAGCCAGCAGAGGAATACCAAACAGAAGAACTTGGGTGACCTCAAAGGCTGCAGGAAGAGACCTGGAAGGGGATTCAGGAGGACAAATGTGGGGTCAGGAATCCATCCAGGAACTCCAGAGCTGCTCCAGGGCATGAAAAGCACGAGGAGTCACTCAGAGAAGGATCATCAACCCAGCTTGGAGCAGAGGGGAAAGGGATGGTCAGCTGAGCTCCGGGAGCTCCTGGGGACACAAATCCCTCAGCTCCAGGGCCAGTCTTGCCTCCTGCTCCCTCCAAACCTCTTCTTCTTCCCACACTTGGAAGGATTTGGCCTCCTGGGATTGCTCTGCCACCCCACAGTGCTCCAGGGAGGGGATGGAGGAGAATCCTCTGAGCTGGGGGCGGCACAAAGTAAAACACAGCTGAACAAGTCACGAGTCCTGGAATAACAGAGGGAAGAGGACAAATTCCAGCAATGCCTGGTGAATATTTGTGTGACTCTGGGAGAGCTCTGGGACCCCCCAGGACCTCCAGCTCTGTGGCCACAGTGAGATGTGAAGCCCAGCCTCCAGGTTTGCACAAGTTCAGCAGGAATTTCCCCATGGAAAGGAGCTCAGGGATTGGAACTGCCCAGGGAGGGTTGCAGTGCCCATCCTGGAGGTGCCCAAGGAATTCTGGAGGTGGCACTGAGAGCTCTGGGCTGGGGCCAAGGTGGGGATGGGACTGGAGGATCCTGGAGGGTTTTTCCAGCCTCAGCAGCTCTGGCATTCAGTGAGCCAGCTGGGGTGGTGCAGTATCACTGCTCTCCTCTCTGCCTGCTGCCAGAGGTTTGGCACCGAGCTGGGCACAAGGGACATCTATCAAAATGTGTCACCTCCTCTAAGTCACTGCACTCAGGTGCCAGTGTGGCCAGCAGCCAGATCCCGTCCCTGGCCACTCCGTGGGTGCCTCCTGCTGCGGGTGGCAAAGCCCCAGGGCTCTCCTGAAGGCCACACACCCCTTCCCGGGCGGGTCCCTCGGGTGTCCCCTCTCCCCGCAGGCTGCGCTGGGGTGGCAGGGCTGGCGTGTCACCGCTGCACGGAGCTGACAGCTCCGGGGATCCATCGGGCTGGCAGGACACGGGCACGGCTCATCCCGGCGCCAGCTGCTCCTGCTTCCACTCCATCACCCCTGGAGCAGCCCCGGGAGCAGCCTGGGCAGGCTGGTGACAGTGGCAGCCCGCGGGGACACGGGAGCAGCCGGGGTGCGTGTCCCAGGAGAGTCCCAGCGCTGCCAGGGTTATCTGAGGGGATGGGCTGGAGGAAGAGCCCCTCCCTGTCTCCAGATTTCCTGAAGAGAGCCCAAAGCTTCACCGCCTCCCCTCCTTCCCTGGAGGGCAGTCACTCCGTGTTTTCCGCTGGAAACAGCCCCAGTGCCACTGCAGTGATCCCAAACTGCCTCAGCCTCGTTCAAACTAACCCACCCCGGCCTGCCTGGGCCCTGCCCATGGCAGAGAGGAGTTTTCCTCAGCAATGCTATCCCTGTTCACCCCAGGGAGAGCTCGGGATTGGGTGTGAATTGTGGGATGTATCCCTAGTGCTGAGGACAGACCACATCTCTGTCCCCTCCTGCAGCTTTGCTGGCACCCACCATTCCCACTCCCATTCCCACTCCCGTTTCCACTTCCACTCCCACTCCCACTCCCATTCCCATTTCCACTCCCACTTCCACTCCCGTTTCCATTTCCATTCCCACTCCCACTCTCACTCCCATTCCCAATCCCATTCCCATTCCCAATCCCATTATTCCCATTCCCATTATTCCCATTCCCATTCCCTCTCTCATTCCAATTCCCACTCCCACTCCCACTCCCACTCCCACTCCCAAAGGGATTACCCAGTTGCTGCAGTGTTTTTCCTGACACCTCAGCCCTTTCTCCACATCCCTGCTGTTATCCCAGCACTCAGGAATGGGAGCTGAGATCCTCGGGTAAATCCCACGCAATCCAGCTCCATCACTTGCTGTGAATCCCAGGTGAGAAGAGGCAGGGAAGTCGTTCCATGGATAAAGAATTCCCGGTGACCTGGAGCAGCTGGAGTGGAGGGATGTGCCCTGAGAACGAGGAAAAGCTGGGAATGAGCCCTTCCAAGCCTTTCCAGCCCCTCCTGCTGTTTCCACAGCATTAAATATTGATCCATGGGCTGGAGGCACTGGGGTGACCTCTGTGCTGCAGCAGGGAAAGGACAGCCTGGAATGAGGGACCTGCCAGCAGCCGGTGTGACACCAGCCTGCCACCACCCTGGGACAAGGGGACACTCCCTGAGCCGTGTGTCAGCCCTGAGCAGCGTTTGCCAGCCCTTCCCTAAGGGCTGCTCCTCTCCCATCCACGATTCACTCTCCTCACTGCTGCTCTCAGACCAAGGGATGCTGATTCCTGATTTTCTCCAGCTGGGAAAAAAAAAAAAAAAAATCAAAGGGCACCCTGACACAGTCTGGCCTGGCCACTGTCTGGTTCCAGGGATGGGATGGGCACCTGTGCTCCTGTGGGAATGCTGTGTGTGCCCCACGGTGCTGGGGATGTGCTGGAAATGGGAATGGTGTCTCCTCAGCTTAACCAGCATGGCAGATCCACGAGGGCATCATTGGAATTCCAGCATTTCCCATTGGAAATGGGATTTGGGCTCCTGGCTGGTTGAAATCCAGGATCCCGCTGGATCCATCGCTGGGGGGATGCAGGGGGCAGGGAAGCAGGATGCTCCTGGCCTGGGGCTGGCTGGGACACAGCCCTGGCTCCCTCCTAGGCAGGGGCTGTGTTTTCCAGCTGCCAGCAATTTCCATGAAAAACCTCATCAGTGCAGTCAAAACACGTTGGCTGAAACTGTGCAATTTGGAGGGGAGGAAAAAAAAAAAAAAGATATTTTAAGCAATGTCTTGGTCAACAGATAGAAAACCTGGGGAGCTTGGAGGAAGAGAAGTGGGAAATGGGGAATTGTAAAGGGGGATTTTAAAAGGGGATTTTGGAGGGGCAGGAGAGCCTGTGAGGAGGGCTGAGCCCACAGAGGGTTGAAGACAAACCATGCTGGTGACAAACCTTGGTGTGGGGACAGGCACTGCAGCTGTGAGGAGCTGAAATTCCCACCTTGGGAATACAGGGAGAGATCTGACATGATCCTGAGCAAATCCCAGGAAAGAGGAGCCCCAGCTGCTGCCAGCCAGGCTCTGCTCATTCCCAGCAATCTGCAAACACAACTTTGCTGTGACAGGTCCTGCTCCTGATGATATTTTTCTCTCCTAACCTGATTGTGCTCTGGAATGAAGTGGCCCAGGAGTTCATCAGTCCCACGAGGCTGGAACCATCCTTGGAGGCAGCTTTGGAGCCAGACTTGGAGCTTCCAGGGTGCCCAGCTTGGAAATGAAGGATCCAAGGTGAGATCCAAGGTGCTGGGAGCACATTTCTTGCTCAAGAGATCAGCATTCCATGGCTGTCCCAAAAAGAAAAAAATAAAAATTTGGGGGGTAGGTTACTCCAGAGGTTCCTCAGCACGTGGGATGATCCCTCACATGGGATGATGCTGTGGGTGCACCCAGGGCTGAGCTGGATCCTGCAGGATCAGGGAGCTCCAGAGCTCCTTCCCCACTCCCAACCAGAGATGTGGAATAAGATGCCCAGAGAAGCTGCCCCTGGGTCCCTGGGAGTGTCCAAGGGCAGGTTGGGCATTGCTTGGAGCACCCTGGGGTAGTGGAAAGTGTCCCTGCCCATGGATCTGACCTTTAAAGTCCCTTCCAACCCAAACCAGTCTGGGATCCATGATCCAGTCATTGCCACAGCCCCAAATGCCTCCAGCACAGAGCATTCCTTGGAGCACTCATCCTCTGTCAAACAATTTAGGATTTTATCTTTTATGGTGATTTTGCCCAAATCAGAAAAATATGTCTATTCCCATCTTATTTTATTTTAATAGGATTAAGTATCCTTGTGCTATCAAAATGTCTGTTTCAACATTTGCAGGCTGAGGAATTTCTCTCTCTGTTCCAAATGACATTTAGGAACAAAATTGAATCTAAGTGTTCCTTCTACTTGTGTTTGAAACAGTCCAAATTGCAGTGACGTATTTGGGCTTTGTTGACACGGAACATTTGGATTAATCCAAAAGAAACACTTCCCGAACTTCATCTCCAGAAAACACTCAGACTTTGATGGGCCTGTTTCATTTGCAAATGAAGGGAGAAAAAAAAAAAAAAAAAAAAAAGGGAGAAAAGTCACATCCTCAGCATTTCCTGGGAAGCTGCAGCTCCTCTCCTTCCCTGTGGTCTCTGAGGACATGGGATGTGCTCCAGGGAGGAAGCAGCTGGATCCCAGCCATGGGATCATGGGGGGGATGCAGTGCAGGTGGCACTGGGTGCACTGGGACTGTGGGACCTGGGACTGTCCCTAGCAGTGGCACCTCCCAGTCTGATCCAAACTGGTTTTCAGCAGAAGCCCAGAGAAGCTGGAAGTGTCCAAGGCCAGGTTGGAGCAATGTGGGATAGTGGGAGGTGTCCCTGCCCATGGCAGGGGCTGGAATGAGATGAGTTTGACTATCCCATTCCATAATTCCATGATAAACTGTCCCAGAGTTCTAATATCCCATTCCATGATTCCATGATAAACTGTCCCAGAGATTTACTATCCCATTCCATGATTCCATGATAAACTGTCCCAGAGATTTACTATCCCATTCCATGATTCCATGATAAACTGTCCCAGAGATTTACTATCCCATTCCATGATTCCATGATAAACTGTCCCAGAAGGTGCCACCCACCCTTCTCCCAGCCCTCAGCCCCACTTCCTGCAAGCTTGGCCCCAGTGGATCAGCAATGGCCACATTCCAAGGGATGGGAAGGTTTGGATGCTGCTTGCAGCCAGCCCTGGAGCGTTTACAGCAGCAGGAATCTCGTGGCCTGCAGGGAACAGCAGCCAGTGATGGATTCAGTGAATGTCTCTGCTGTTCCGGGTCACTCTCGGGGCTCCTCTCCCAGCCCGTGGGTGTTGTTTGCTTCTCTGTGTCCTCCATCCATCAGCTGGGAGCTCTGTGTGCCAGGGCACGGCTCATCAGGAGACATTTCCCAGAATTTTGGGATCGCTGAGGTTGGAAAATCCCTCCCAGCCCATCCAGTCCCAGCTGTGCCCCATCCCCACCCTGTCCCCAGCCCAGAGCTCTCAGTGCCACCTCCAGGATGGGCACTGCAACCCTCCCTGGGCAGTTCCAATCCCTGAGCTCCCTTTCCATGGGGAAATTCCTGCTGCTGTCCCCCCTGAGCTCCCCTGGCCCAGCCTGAGGCCGTTCCCTCTCCTCCTGTCCCTGTTCCTGTTCCCAGAGCCCGACCCCCCCGGCTGTCCCCTCCTGGCAGGGAGCTGTGCAGAGCCACAAGGGCCCTGAGCCTCCTTTTCTCCAGGCTGAGCCCCTTCCCAGCTCCCTCAGCCTCTCCTGGGGCTCCAGCCCCTTCCCAGCTCTGTTCCCTGCCCTGGACACGCTCCAGCCCCTCCAGGGCTCTCTGGCCATGAGGGGTCAGAGCTGGGCACAGCCCTCGAGGTGCCCCAGCAGTGCCAGCACAGGGGACAGGCCCTGCCCTGCTCCTGCTGCCACACTGGTTTTGGTCCAGGTGCCACCTGGCACACCTGGGCTCATTTCTTCTCAAGTCTGCTGCTGCTTTACCCGCTCAGGCAGGGCTGGAGTTTTGCTGGAATTAAAAGAACAGCAAGGCACAGACCCTGCACTGTGTCCCCTCCCTGTCCCCCCATGCCTGGGCTGCTGTCACCAGGAAAGGGTGGCATTTTTGGGGTGGGATGAGGAGACCCCGAAAAATTCCCTCAACAACAGGGCAGCTTCCAGCAAGGAAGGAGCAGGCAAGGAGCAGCTGGGAGCTGTGATGGGCTGGGATGTGATGGGATGGACGTGGAGACAGGGGGACAGTGACTCACACAACCTGCTGCAGGGGCCAGGGCAGGCAGATGAACTCATGCTGCCAGAGAGGGGAAGGGGAGTCAGATGGGTTTTACAAATATACCAGGGGAGTCTCAAATGCTGGTGAGAAAGTAGGAGCCATTAATAAATTAGGAAGGAGATTAAATTAATGATGACTCTCAAATGGCTGAAGCACTGCAGAGCCTTCTAAAATCTGCCTTTAACCAAGAAAAAAAAAAAAAAAAAAAAAAAAAAAAGAAAGGGAGAGAAGTGAAGCTAAAGAGTTTCTGTGGACAATAAAAAAAACAAAGGAAATCTTGTCAAATTGTCACATTTGAATCTCAAGGAAAGGCAGGTGGAGATGAGCAGGGCTGGGGGCAGGATCAGGAATAAAGCAGAGCCCCACAATAGAGTTTTCTGAGTTACAGAGGAGCAGGAAATTACCCGAGGGGTTGGGAAAAGGAAGAAGAGCAGCCTGAATGAAAGGACAGCGATCCCAGCAGGGCACAGCTCCATCTTCAACCCCACAGTGGAGAGCCCAGAGCCAGGGAGGCTTCTGGAAAATAAAGGATTGGGGCAGCACCCCAGGGGACTGTGGGGACAGAGGGGAGCACCCAGCACCCTCAGCCTCTGCAGGGGGTTTGCTCCAGGAGCTCCCACAGAATTCCTGCCCTCTCTCCACACTGCCCAGGGAATTGGGGAGAAGGTTCTTCCTTCCTTTTTCCCCATGGAGCTGCCAGTGGAGCCACTCTGAGTTCTGGGTTTGGGGATACATTGGGGGGTGAAGAAAATCAGAGGAAAGTCCTCACTGGGCACAGAGCAGCTGATGTTCCAGCTGCTGGATGGTTCTGGAATGGGAGTGTTGATTTCCATGGCACCTGGACAAAATATCTTATTGCACAGGAATGGGAGAGTCACTGAATGACAGAATATCCTGAGCTGGAAGGGATCCCAAGGATTGGCAATCCAACCCCCAGACCTGCCCCAAATCCCACCCTGAGTATGCCTGGATGCTCATATCCAAACACTCCTGGAGCTCTGGCATTCCCTGGGGAGTCTGGGCAGAGCCCAGCACCCTCTGGGGGAAAAACCTCATCCCAAAATCCAGCCTGGTCCTGCTTTGTCCCATCTCCAGCCCTGTCCCAGAGCTGGGGGACAGAGCTGTCCCTGCAGCCCCAGGGAGCTCTGCCCTCAGCCAAGATCCCCCAAATCCCTGACCCAGAGGAGCAGGACAGATCCCACTCTCTGCAGGATCAGGGAAGCCTGCCTGCATCAGTCCCATCCTCACCTCCATCAGGCTTCTCATCATTTTGCATCATTTTCCCCCACCAATACAAGAACCACTGCTGGGTTTAGCCCAGAGCAGGGACTTTGTCCCAGATTTGCAGGAGAGGATCCCAGGTAGAGCCCTGGAGAATCAGTGCCTGGGGACAGCAGGATGCTGTGGCAAGGAGGGGATGGAGATGGGTGATTCCAGAGTGTCCCATGGCTCCTCTTCCCACCCTGTGCTCTGGCATCATCCCAGCACAGGAGATAAAGGGGTCTCAGGAGGTCACTGAGGACCACCCATCACATCTGAGCCTCCTGGTGTTGGCAGAGAGGCTCCTGCAAGCATAGGGAGAAAGGGACTCCTTCCAAATTATTATGATTTTGAAATTAAGGGGCTCTCAGGCAAAGATATGGGAATAGGAATAACAGTTCTTCACTAGGAAAATTAAAATAGCAATGCAGTATTACACAGAACAATCCCAACCCTGCCAGAGTCAGAATCCAAGCTGACACCCGTCAGTCAGTCAGGGTGTTGGCACAGTCCCATTCAATGGTGGCTGCATCCTCCTGCAGGGGCAGATGTGGTTCAGCTGGAGCAGTGCTCCTGGAGAAGGTGCAGTTTCCTCTGAAGCTCCAGGGATGATGTGCAAAGGTCTGGCTTTCCTCTGGAATCCAGTGGAAAGAAGGTTCCTTGGTGTCCCAAATCTCAGTTTTTATCTGGGTAGGAAAGGCTTGGCTGCTGCCCTGGCTGGAGCATCTCCCATGGGATGATGGAATTTTATCAGTCATGCCCTGGGACTCACTGGCCATGAACAGGAGATATCTCCTGGAGGGAGGATGGGCTGTGGGAAGATAAAGATGATTGCCCAGCTGGTTTAAAGATGGCCCATGAGCAGATAATGTGTGCCAGGAGATCAGGGGCACTGCCCCAACAATCTGCTCCAACAGATGGGGACAGAATTCACATTTCTGGCCACATCAACCTAACACCTGGAGAAGAGGAGGCTCAGGGAGACAGGTTGGACTTGATGATCTCCAAGGCCTTTTCCAGCCTGGCTGATTCTGTGATTCTCTGAAACCACCCCTGGAGCAGCTGCAGGATGAGCCCTGGGCCTCCTCTGCAGAAGGTCCAGCAGCCCAGGTCCCTCAGCTTCTCCTCACAGCCCCAAAGCCCATCCTGTCAGTGCTGCAGAGCCTCTGCAGCCCCTCCCCACTGCCCAGACCCAGCATCATTGTGTCCCCAAGCATCCTTCGGAGCCCTGCAGGGTCAGCCCACGCACAGCAGGGCTCCCTGGGATGGTGCTGGCAGCAGCATTCCCGGCGGATCCCGCGCGCCTGGGCACAGCTGGGGGCACAGCTGGGGGCACAGCTGTCCTGAGCAGATACAGCCCCGAGACAGAGGCGCCAGGGAGATGCTGAGGGGGCTGGAGGACGGGATTTAGGAGGCAGATTACATGAACTCAATCTGTCCAGCTCTGCTGATCAATCACGCTGGCAGAGCTGGATCACTGTCTCCGAGTGCCTGAAGGGTGGAAACAGAGGGAGATGGAAATTGTGCACTGGAGTTATGGGGTCAGGGGGGGATAGGGAATGCCAGAGCTGCTGACTCAGCTCTTCCTGCCCTTCATGATGGTTCTCCAGGGGCAGGGATGGGGCTGAGCCCAACCAAACTAAGCTCCTGGCCCCAGCTGCAGGTCAAGGAAACCATCTGGGATGAGGGGATGGAGCAGGGAGAACGTGGTGGGCAAATGGGGTGAGGAGAACATGGAGAGCGGAGGGGAATGGGACAGGTAAAACTGCAAAGGTTGGACAGGTAAGGAGCTGCCAGGATTGGAATTTCTGTGCTGTCTGTGCTCTCCTGGGGTGGGAGAGCCCAGAGTAAGGGAATGAGGTCCCTCCATGCAGAAATCCATGCACAGGGATGGAGTTATTCCCATCCTGTCACCACTGGGACATCATCCCAGGGGTGTGGGGAGGGCTGGGATCGGGGTCACTCCCAGTCCAGGCACATCTCCAGCACCATGGAGCTGCTCTGTGTGTCCCCTCCCTGCCTGGAGCAGGACTGGTGGCTTTAAGGTGTCCCCCCCTCGGTGTCCCCCCTCAGCCCCGCTGTTTCTTGGGGCCTCTGTGCCTCGTTCAGGCTCTTTATCTGTTTCCATTTTCTATGCACACCTCTGGGGCACTGCTCAGATATAAAATAATCAAAATGACAGTCCCCAGATAAAGGCCACTTCTGTTAGGAACACACCAAGCTCTCGTGGAAAAGCACACAAATTTCAGTTTATTTTCTACCTCAGCACCTTTTGGGCCTTGCAAGTGTCGGATCCAAAGGAAAATCTCAAAATCTCCCGGTCAGCTCTTTCCCACCTGTGCACCGTGGTGCAGTGCATAAAGTTCAGAGGCAGGAGTGAATAACAGCGACTTTCATTAAGTGTCAAGTGAAAGCAGAGCCAGGCTGGAGCCTAATTCCAGTTGGGACCCGTTCAATAGCAAATTAACCTGCCAGTGATCTCCCAGGAGGCTACTGAGCAGAGCAGGAGGAATAATTTGAAACCAGGTTTGGAGAGCTAGGTAATATCTTTTTTATTAGATCAGCAGATAATTTGTAGCCAGATATTTATTCCGAGAGCCTCTGTGTTCACGAGGAGCCCTGTGCCTCCCCCTCTCCTTCCCGGATCCATGAAAACCTCTCTGGATATTCCCATCACCGAGCCCCAGCCCGGGCAGGGGGTCGGGGATGCCCCGCGAAGGGCAGGGGGGGAATTTTGGGCGATGCTTTCTGTGACCCCTCCCTGGCCGTGCCCTGGGGAGGGGAGGCAGAGCGAGGATGGATGAAAAGGCTTTTCCCCTTTCTTTCCCCTTTTTCCCTGGATGCTGGCAGGGAGAGGCCGGGCAGAGCCGGAGCAGCATTACCTCACCAGCGCCGAGCCGCGTTGGCTGCAGAGCCCGAGGAGGAGGAGGAGGAGAGGAGGAGGAGGATGTTATCTCCTGGCAACCCCCGCGCCTGTCACATCCATCACGGCAGCGGATGCAGCGCAGCACCCGCAGCCCTGGTGCCACGGGGGTCCTGCTGAGGAGGGCTCCCATCCCTCGGGGAAAAAAAAAACCAACAAAACACCCGTGGAATGGGCGTTTCGGGGGCTGTGGGTGACAGCGGTGGCAGCTCTGGGCTGGGCAGGGATGAGGGAACAGGAGCCAGGGCAGTGTCGGGAAATCAGGCTGGAAAGGGTGGATCCTGCCCAAAGCTGAGCTCAGAGGCAGAAACCCCGAGCTTGTCCCAGCTGAGGGGTCAGCCCCAAGGAGGGGCTGCTGTGGCACTGAGGGGGCTCCGGGCACCCCTTTCCTCCAGGATCAGGAGCCCAGCCCATCCCATCTCCACGAGGAGCTGCCACCAGCCTGGGCCGATGGATCCCTCTGCAGCCACAGCCAGCCCGCTCCACTTTCCCTGTCCTCCAGCACCGCAGATTTTCACCTCTGGCTCCCAAACGGAGCAGGATGAGGTGAAATATTTGTGGCCTCCTCTGCATCCATCCTCTGCCTTTAGCCAAAGGTTCCTCCCTGAGCATCCTTCCCTGGCTCTGTGGGTGACTGCAGGGCTCTGCAGGTGGGGACATCCCGGCAGGAGCAGCTCAGATGAGAGGATGAAAAGCTGGGAATGCCATCCACGGTATCTCCTGGCTACCGGCAAGTTGCCTTCAGCCTCGCCCAGTCCTCCAGCACCAGCCTGTTCCCGCTGGAAGGAAAATGGGAGTGAGGCAGTGCTGGGATGAACTGGGATGGAGGAGTGGAGGGATGGGGGAGCAGGAGCAGATCCAAGGGGATCCAAGGAGATGCTGGCTCCTCCTGAGCTGCTGTGAGCCACGGGCTCAGTTTGCAGCCGATTCAGCACCGAGCCCGCCAGGGCTGGGCTGGAGGATCTCGGCATCCCCGGGATGCTCCTGGCAGCTCGCAGGGCAGGGTGGGCATGGGGATGGAGCTGGAGGAGAGCCACGATGGCCTCGCATCTCCTGAGCTTTCCACGCTGCCGAGCTCCCGCAGCGGTGCGGGAGAGGGGACGGGAGGGAGGGCAGCGGGGAGGAGCGGGGGAGGGAGCGGCTGATGAGGGATCCGGGAATGGGAGGCAGACAGAAAAACTAATCGGGGATGATTGAGCGAGAGCAGGAGGATGAGTGAAAGATTGAGACAGAGTGATAAAGAATATGTCAGACGGACAGGAAAACTAATAAAGAATAATAACGGCCCCTGGCCCTGCGCAGCGCCAGCACCAGCCTCGGGCTGTGCGGGGGGAGCCGGGCTGGGTGTGACAGCCACCCCCGGCCCGGGGGACACACGGGGACACTGTGTGTGTGTGTGACAGCCACCCCCGGCACGGGGGACACACGGGGACACTGTGTGTGTGTGTGACAGCCACCCCCGGCCCGGGGGACGCACGGGGACACTGTGTGTGTGTGTGACAGCCACCCCCGGCCCGGGGGACACACGGGGACACTGTGTGTGTGTGTGACAGCCACCCCCGGCCCGGGGGACGCACGGGGACACTGTGTGTGTGTGTGACAGCCACCTCCGGCCCGGGGGACACACGGGGACACTGTGTGTGTGTGTGTGTGTGCGTGTGTGTGTGTGTGTGTGTGACAGCCACCCCTGCCCAGGGGACACATGGGGACACGCTCTGTGTCCCCCCCGGACATCTGGTCCTGCACAGAGCAGCTCTGGTAACTCAGCCTTGCACTCGCAGCCCTGTCGGTGCCGGGGGTGTGTGTGGGTGTGCAAACCCGGCTGGCACTGCCCCCACACTTGTCACTGTCCCCAGGCTGCTGTGGACACCCCCAGTCCAGCCCAGGTGAGGTGCTGAGGGAGGTTTGCCCTTCCCTTCCCTTCCCTTCCCTTCCCTTCCCTTCCCTTCCCTTCCCTTCCCTTCCCTTCCCTTCCCTTCCCTTCCCTTCCCTTCCCTTCCCTTCCCTTCCCTTCCCTTCCCTTCCCTTCCCTTCCCTTCCCTTCCCTTCCCTTCCCTTCCCTTCCCTTCCCTTCCCTTCCCTTCCCTTCCCTTCCCTTCCCTTCCCTTCCCTTCCCTTCCCTTCCCTTCCCTTCCCTTCCCTTCCCTTCCCTTCCCTTCCCTTCCCTTCCCTTCCCTTCCCTTCCCTTCCCTTCCCTTCCCTTCCCGTGGATCCTCCACAGGAGGGAAGGATGGGATGGGATGGGATGGGATGGGATGGGATGGGATGGGATGGGATGGGATGGGATGGGATGGGATGGGATGGGATGGGATGGGATGGGATGGGATGGGATGGGATGGGATGGGATGGGATGGGATGGGATGGGATGGGATGGGATGGGATGGGATGGGATGGGATGGGATGGGATGGGATGGGATGGGATGGGATGGGATGGGATGGGATGGGATGGGATGGGATGGGATGGGATGGGATGGGATGGGATGGGATGGGATGGGATGGGATGGGATGGGAACACGAGGGATGAAAGCTGGAGGTGACATCCCACAGCTCCTGTGTGAGAACTGCAGGATTTGGTGTTTCCTGGTGTTTCCCAAGCAGGGTGAGGATCTCAAGGAGATCATTTTCACCTGGGTAGGGGAAAACCAGTGCCCCGAAGGCTCAGGTGGGGCTGATTTTCCATCACATCCGTGACCCATGTGGGATCCCACCGTGTCCCCAGGGCTGTCTGAGGGCCTGTGAAGGTCCCAGAGTTTGCTCCTGCTGCACTCAGCCCTGGCTGCTGGCTGTGCCACAGCGGATTCCAGCATCCATGGCCGGAGGCGGAGCCCTGGAACAGCGAGTGGGATTCCATCATCTCTTCATCTCCTGCACATTTGAGTCATGAGCACAATTCAGCAGCTTTCAGGCTCTGGGGAGGGGGTGGAAAACAGCCCCTCCTCGGCTTTCCCTCCTTGGGAATTGTCTGTCCTTCCCCACCCGCCTCACCCCGAGCAGACTTTTGGGGTGCCATCACATTTGGGTGCTGACAGTGAGGGAGCTGTGCCATGGCAGACCCACCCTGGCAGCCAGAGAGGCCCTGGGAAAGGTGCCATCCTTTCCAGCGAGCTTGGAAAGGGCTGGGATGTGCAGAGCTTTTCCCAGGAAAGGAATGCTGAGCCCTGATAAAAATTCCTGCTGAGATAAATCCTGCAGGATCCACTCACGGGGGAGTCCTGGATGTGCTCTCAGGGAGCTGGGATCTGTGTGGGGATGGAGGACCTGGACCTGCCACGGTCCCAGAGAGCCAGAACCAGGAGCAGAGCAGAGCAGGGATGGGATGGAGAGCACAGGGAAGAATTTAGGGTAGGGATAAGGAGGGCAAGAAAGCTCCAGCCTCCTGACACTTCCCCAGCTTCCCCACATCCCTGCCCTGCACACCAGCCCTTCCCAGCGCTCTGCAGATCCATCCCCGCTGTCCTGGCTCCCTTACAGCCGAGTCCCTCTGGCACAGAGCCCTCTGCTCCCTTCCAGGCTTTCCTTGAAAGCCTCGTGGTCCCTTTTCCTTGCATTTGGAGCACCAGGGATGTGCCCTCAGGGAGAGGGCCAGGCCAAGGCAGCCTCTGTTATCCATTCCCTAAGGATGCACATCCTCCTTTGGCAGCCCCCTGTGGGTTTGGGTAGAGAGAGCTGAGTTTTGGGGCTTTTCCTGGATTTGGGGTGGGTTTTGTTGGAGTTTGCCCTGGAATGTGGTGTCACCATGCAGGACACCAGTTGTGAGTGGGCAGAGCAGCCTTCCCTGATGGCTCCCCCAGATCAGATTCATGCAGGGAGCTGAGGAATGATTCAAGCCAGTTGATTCCAAAGTGTTGCTCAAAGTCCAGGAATAATTTTCAGCTCTGCCTCATTCCATGGAATGGTTTGGAAGCAACCTTAAAAATCTGTTTCTTCCACCCCAGCCATGGCAGGGACACCTCCCACCATCCCAGGCTGCTCCAGCCCCAGTGTCCAGCCTGGCCTTGGGCACTGCCAGGGATCCAGGGGCAGCCACAGCTGCTCTGGGCACCTGTGCCAGCCCTGCCCACCCTGCCAGGGAGGAATTCCTGCCCAAAATCCCACGTGTGGCAGTGCCAGAGAACAGAAATCTCTGCCCTGTGCTTGCATGGTAACACCACCGTGGGTTATGGGGGATTCCTTAATGTTATTACAACCCTAATTAATCACTGGGCCTGCTGGTTTTCCTATGGGATCCTTCCTGTGCTTCCCAGAAAGTCAAACTGAGCCCCACAGGTCTGCAGAGTGTCCCTGCAGTGCTGGAGCAGCGACAAGGCTGCTGCAAAGAGGGAACTGAGGAGGGCTTGGATGTCCAGCCCCCTTTAAAACCTCCCTTTTACAGGCTTTGGGGAAGAATCTTCTTTCTCTGGAGTCCAATTTTGCAATCTGGGGCTGTTTCAGGAGTGCAGGTGGGACTCAGCCTGTCCAAAATTAGGTCGGATCCATCACAGGCATTAATTTGGAGTTTTCCAAAGCTGCCTTTCCCCAGGAATGTGGGTGCTGGGATGTGACTGGCACCTGCTGGGCTGATGGACAGGCAGGCAGAGCAGGGAGGGAGGGCAGCACAGTTCCCTCTGCACGGAGCAGAGCGTGGCTCCCATTCCCGCTAATCCCATTAGGACAGTTCTCGCTAAGCCCCTGAGCCCCGCCCGCTCCAGGCAGCGCCCGGGCCGGGCTGGGGCCGGGCTCGGCTCAGTGGGTGGGCAGCAGAGCCCGGCCCAGGCAGTGGGACTCCTTGTGGGGTTAAATCATGGGGCTGGGCCGGCCTGGGGGTTCAGAGTGGGGTAAAAGGGGGGCCCGGCTCTGGGAGGGGCTGGGAGCAGGGCGGGGATGGGGACAGGGATGGGGTGGGAGCTCTGGGGATGAGGGATGGGGATGAGGAGATTGGGACAGTGTGGGATGAGAGCTCTGGGGGATGAGGGTGTGGGGACAGTGAGGGGTACGAGCTCTGGGGATGAGGGATGGGGACAGGGTGGGGTAAGAGCTGCGGGGTCGAGGGATGGGGACAGGGTGGGGTAAGAGCTCTGGGGATGAAGGGACAGGGTGGGGTGGGAGCTCTGGGGATGAGGGATGGGGATGAGGGATGGGGACAGGGTGGGATGAGAGCTCTGGGGGATGAGGGTATGGGGACAGGATAGGGTGAAAACTCTGGGGATGAGGGATGGGCATGAGGAGATGGGGACAGGGTGGGATGAGAGCTCTGGGGGATGAGGGTATGGGAAAAGGTTGGGGTGAAAGCTCTGGGGAAGAAGGGGCAGGGTGGGGTGAGAACTCAGGGGATGAGGGGATGGGGATGAGGAGACGGGGATGGGGACAGGGTGGGGTGAGAGCTCAGGGGATGAGGGGACAGGGGCAGCAGTGTGGCCGTGGAGCCCATCCCTGTGTCGGAGGATGAACAACTCCCCGCTGCAGAGGAGCAGAGCTCCTGCCCGCGGTTCGCTGCTCTGGCAGCACCCCAGCCCTGTCGCCATCAATAACCGGAGCCGTGCGCTCTGCTGGGGCTGGGGCTGCAGAGCCCCCCGGAGAGGGGGCTGGGCTGCCTCTAAATCTCCTAATCCCCTTCATCAGAGTGCCAGACGAGCAGAGACACCGAGCAAACTGCCTGGGGCTGGGCCCCCCTGCCTCCTCTGAGCTGCTGCAAATCCCAATCATCCTGCGGGCGATTACAGGGGCTTCTCCTGGAGCACAATATCCAATCTCCCCCAGAGGCCAGCGCAACATATGCAGGGCCAGGCTGCGGGGCCACCGCGGGCTTGTCTCTCGCTCATCCTATTAGCGGAGCGCTGGCAGGGATGTGCGGACCGGGGGGGACGGAGGGAGCGGCTCCCCGAGCCCCGCTCCCTGCCCTCTCCATGGTCCTGCTCTGGAGGATTCACTGCTGCTTGTGGGAATGGTGGAATAAAACACATCTCGTGGTTAAAAAAAAAAAAAAAAAAAAAAAAGGTGGTGTCAGCTCTTCGGGTCTTTTGGAACATCTAGCCTGAGCACTAGGCTGGCTCAGCGGTGATGCAGAGCCCTGCTTCCATGCCAGCAGGGATTTGTGGCCATCATCACAGCAGAAAGAGCTGTCCCATCACTCATCCGAGGAAAAATCCACCCTGCTGGGCACTCACTGCTCAGCCAGCTCTGGGCAGGGCTCTGCTGGCTCACTCCAGAGCTGCTTGGCCCAGGAACCACCTCAGCATCTTTTAAATTCTGTAAGGATTCGGTGAGGATAAATCAGGCTGTTCTGAGGATCCCACCTTGTTCCCTGTTTCCAAGAAATGCCCATTGCTCTGGGAACATGGAACTTGGAGAAGGGAACACACAAGCACAGATGGTGATGGGGGTGAGACCCTGAGGTTTCCCAGAGAAGCTGTGGCTGCCCCTGGATCCCTGGAAATGTCCAAGGCCAGGCTGGATGAGGCTTGGAGCAGCCTGGGACAGTGGAAGGTGTTCCTGCCATGGCAGGGTTGGGACAGAATGATCTCCAAAGTCCTTTCCAACCCAAACCCTCCTGTGCTCCTGTGGCTGCTGAAAATTCAGCTTTAAACCTCCCAGTGCTTAGAGCTGAGCAAAGTCCTGCTGGGAAAACCCTCAGGAAAGGCAGTCTGGGAGGAAATGGCACCACTGCACAGCTGGAGCCAGCAAGAGATCCCAAACCTCCTGCCCATTACCATGCAAGGCCAGGAAATGCCCCTGCCAGGTCTGTGCAGGCAGATGGACAGCGGGGGCTGCGGGGTCAGGCCCTCGGGAGGCACAGGAATTAAATTTCCCCTCAAAATGGATGTCCCTGGCCTGGCACATTCCCAGCTGCTGCTGTAAGCCAGGACCCAATTAAACCAGCTGTACCTGGAAAAGCCAGGTCAGAGCAGAGCCTGGCACCAGCCCAGCCCAGCCTGGCCCCACCAGCCACCCCTCAGCCCAGGGCAGCCACCAAGGGCTGGCCAGCAGCGTCCAGCTCCTCCACCTGCAGCCAGGAATGATCCCTGTGCCCATAGCTGCTTCCCACCCCGCTGCAGGGCTCTGTGGGCACCAGATCCCATAGCCAGGGTGGTGCTGATGGGATCCCTGTTCCCCACCCCCTTGCAGGGCTCCATGGGTACTAAATCCCATAGCCAGGGTGGTGCTGATGGGATCCTTGTGCCCATTCCTGTTTCCCACCCCCCTGCAGGGCTCTGTGGGTACCAGATCCCATAGCCAGGGTGGTGCTGATGGGCTCCCTGTGCCCATTCCTGTTTCCCATCCCTCTGTGGGGCTCCATGGGTACCAGATCCCATCCTGAGGGTGCTGCTGATGGGATCCCTGTGCCCATTCCCATTTCCCACCCCCCTGCAGGGCTCTGTGGGTGCCAGATCCCATCCTGAGGATGGGATCCCTCCCAAGCCCCGGGCCGTGCTGGGCAGCTGCAGCACCCGCCGCATCCGCAGCCCCTTCCCAGCCGGTAATTGATGTGTGCTGCCATGGAAACCGGAGGGTTCCAGCCCGGCTGGATGCGAGCTCAGGGCTGTGCCGGAGAGCGGGAAGGCTTCGTGTGCCGGTGTGGGGTGAGGGGAGAGCACAGGGACGGGGAGGAGAGGCACGGAGGGAGCGAGGAGGGGAGGGAGTGGGTGGGAAAGGGCCAGCAGAGAGGGGAATGGGGTACAGATGGGGTCAGGAGGGCTCTGGATATCCTGGGATGGCTGAGGAGGAGGAGGAAGGAGTGTGAGGAGCAAATGCAGAGCATGGAATGTTCAGGATGGACAGGGAGAGCCTGGGACTGTCTCTGCTTAGCAAAACACCCTTTGGTCACCTGGGGACAGGAGCTCTGCCCTCTGTGCCAGCTGTGCCAGCCTGGCACCACCCTCAGCATCCAGATCCTCTTTCCTTGGGATGGCAGCAAAGGGCACTGGAGACACCTCCCTGCTCCCATCCCTGCCTGAGGGGCAGCTGAGAGCCCCCAGCTCTCACCACGAGGGGTGACCCCTCAGGAATGGGGGCATCGGGTCCCCTCTCGTGGCCCTGCAGAGCCCTGGGGAGGGGATGGCTCAAAAGGGGTCTCTGGAAAAGGGAGCTTCATCTTCATGGGAACTCTTCCTTCCTGGAGTCTTCCAGGCTTTTTTTGGGTGATCCAAAAACAGGGAGCCCAGAGGTGAGCATGGAGAGGTGCAAAGATGTGCGTGAGCCCAGATGTGCCACAGCTGTATGGAACCCACCAGAGAGGAGAGCAGCTCTACCCCGAGCCGGGAAAGCTCAGGATCGTTGGGATCCTGTGCAAAGGCAGGCAGGGAAACCCCACAGCCATGGCTGGAGGGGCTCCCTGCAGCTGGGGTGGGAAGAGCCACAAATGTGCCCCAGCTTGGAGCAGCCCAGATGTTTCCAGAGGGTCTGAAACACCCAAAAACCCCAGCCATGCCTGGGAAAGGAGATGGTGGGAATTGGAGCAAGCCTCCAAGGAGTGGTGGTGGAGATGGGCTGGGGTCTGGAGAGCTTTGATGGGATTTTCCCTGATTCCATCTTGGCTGGTGACAGGCAGAGGTGGCCTTGGGGCTGGGGATGTTTTTTCATTGACATATTTGGGTTTCAACGATAAGATCAATCCCAGAATCATGGAATGGCTTGGGCTGGAAGGGACATGGAGGAACACCTTCCACTGGAGAAGGATGATCCAAACCAAATCCAACCCAGCCTTGAAGGAGTCTGATCTCTTACAAAGTGTTTTGGGGGCTCACCCTCCTCCTTGTGCAGGAACATCCTCGAGCAGGACAACAGGGAGCCAAGAGCGGGGCAGGAAGGCAGGGAGACCCCAAAGGATGCTCAGGAAGCAGCAGGGCCCAGGCAGCCGGGTTTTCACACTTTTATTGTAAAGCTTTAGGAAGGGCTAATTACAATGGAGTTGGTCATCTCGACAGCTCAGCAAACGAACGGAACAGGGGAAGAACGGAAAGGGGGAATCACGACGGTGTCATGCTCACGGCTCCGAACAGAAAGAGTTACAAGGGAATCAATTGTGCTCACAGCGCCCGGGGAAAACCCAGCCCAAGGCCCGAGGGCTTCCCCGCACAGGGAAATGCATCACACATTGAGCAGTACAACCTTAGCAAGAGGCGTCGCCTTAGACATAGGGCACCATCTGAAAAATAGTGGGGGTACTTTACTCTGCCATAGGATTTCTCCTTTAGAAAAGCTACACCTGCATGTACATAAAACTGTACAAAAAACAAGGCATCACAAGCAAGGAAATGAAATCTCGTATAAATAGAACCAACACTGAAGAGCTACAAAGGGGTCGCTTAGATCCTTCCCACGCAGCCCGCCTGCTCCCTGGCTCCCACCTTTGGTTTTCCCCCCTGGCTTGTCCTAGTGCAGTGTGAGATACAGTGAACCCTCCTCCTCCTCCTCCTCCCTGTGCTTGTCTGGACTGGAGCCCGTGGGGAGCTGTCCTCCCCCCACGCGCACAGAGGCTTTATCCTTCTGGCTTATAATTGTGCAAATGAGCTTCTTCCCACAGCACCTCTTCCTCGCCCTCCCCCAGGACTGATCCCCAGCCACACTGGCAGCTTCCCCCCCCGGGATAAATCCCCTCAAACCCCTCTCCCAGGACTGATGTCCAGCGCCCTCTCCTCCCCAGGGACCCATCCCACCGCACCCCTGGCACCCCACTGGTCCCATTGCCCCCTCTGGCCTTCCCCACACTCCCACCCAGTGCCCCGACACCCCCAACCCCTCTGCACCCCCAGACACCCAACCCTGGCCCCACTATGCTCCCCTTCAAACCCCGACCAGCCCTCTGTGCACCCCACAGGGCTCACCCACCCCCAAACCCCAGACCACCCCCAAACCCATCCCCACCTCCATCCCTCCGCACTCCCCCCGCACCGTGCTCGCACTGAGGACATCGCCAGGTGCTCCAGGAGACAGCACAGCAATTCCAGCCACAGGAATTCCAGCCTCGGGATCCCTCTGGAGACCCCAGCACAAGGTAGGGAGCCCACCCGCCGGGATAAGGTGGTCTGGGACAAGCCCCCCTCGGATGTGGCTCCCCCGGGGGTCCCCAGGAGGGGCACTGGACACTGCCACTGCCTGAGCCCAGGGGAGGCGTGAGCAGCCGAGTTGGCAGTGGAGTCAAAGATCGTGGCCAGCGCGGCCAAATTGCACATTCTGCCCAGTTTGGCCCTGAAACTACAGAGCTACAATAAAAACAAGTTCAGGAGCGGCACCTGCTCAGGCAGCCAGAGCGGGGGAACGCGGCCCCGCGGGGCAGAGCAGGAATCCCGGCTGGACATGCCGCGGAGCATCCTGCCCGCCTGCAGGGACACCGGCCGGGCAGGGCGCAGCGGGGGCCGGGAGGAGGGTCCTGCCTCCTCCGGGTGGCACCGCCAGGCGCCGGGGCCGCCGAGTGGCAGCGGTGCCACTCGGGCAAGGCAGGGCTGGGGCACGAGGGACGCGAGGGACACGAGGCAGCGGGTGCGAGCAGGCGCCTTCTGCCGCCCTTCCTTTGTCCCCCGGGCTCGGCTGGCACCGCGTCCCCTCGGGCGGCCCTGCCACCGCCCGGCCGAGGGAGAGGAGCTGCTCAGAGCGGGGTGTGCAGGGGAAGGAGGCTGGGCAGGGGGGTCCCGACAGGCACTACAGCTATGGCAGGGCAGGCCCTGCCCCGGCCCAGCCCGGCCCTGCGGGGTCCCTGTGCCCGGCAGAGCCCACGCCAGCCCTGTGCGGCCCGAGGATGCGCCATCCTGCCGGCCTCGCTCCCTCAGGAAGATGCCAGAGCTGCAGACGGGAAGCACAAGGGTGCAGCACGGCCCTTCCCACGGCCTGGCGGGCGAGGGCTGGCGAGGGCACCCAGCAATGGGGCGCCAGCGGCCCCGACCCCTCCTGCCAGGGGTGCAGCCCAAGCCAGCCCTGTGCCCGGCTGCCAAGGGAGCGGCGGCAGAGGCAGGGGTCCCCTCTGGGGAGCCCTGTGAGGGGCAGGGCTCCTCTCCCCCCTGCACTGAGCTGAGGAGGCCGGGGCAGCGGGGACCTGCCGGGGAGGCCGGTGGCCTTTGACAATGGAAGAGAAAGCTGGACCCCGTGAGAGTGGCCCTGTGGCCTAAGGGCAGCGGGAGTCCAGCGGGCAGGGGCTCGGCGGCCCCCGGTGTGACCCTGAGACAAAGCTCCTCCTCACAAAGGCAATGGTGGCTTTACAGGCGGGCGGGACGGAGGTCGAGGGCACGGCACAGCCTGGCCTCGTGGGCATGCCCTGCCCCGGAGGAGGCCCGAGGCGATGGGCCGAGAGCCGGAGCCGCTGGCGGCCTCCCTGCGGCAGAGGCGGACTGAGGGCTTCTCCGGACCCAGCCGGTCCCTTCCTGGGGACATCCCCTCCCCGGACCCCGCCGGACCCTTGGCTGGGGGCTTCCCCAGCCCTCCTCCACCCGCCAGGCGCAGGGCCACCACCGGGGACCCCCACACCCCCAAAGCAGCCCCCACCTATGGCACCGGGCAGTCCCTAGGGACCCTGCAGCTTGTGGGCACAGTGACAACGTTCAGAAAGAGATCCAAGCTGAAAAAACAGCAAAGTCCCTACAGTCCGGCCAGGATGCTGCCCCTCTCCTCCAGCTCCCCAGCTGCTGTTTCAGGGACTGATCACATCTCTATTTACAATATAGAACATGAGTGCGGGCCGGACGCTGCGCTCCCAGGGGCTCTTCCACGCAGGAAACCATTCAAAGCTGGAACTTGCTCCCTGTGGTTTGTAATTTTTTTTTTTTTTTTGCTTTGTTTTGTTTTTTTCTCTTTTTTTTTCTGCTTTTTTTTTTTTTGTTTTGTTTAGTTTTGTTTTCTCTTTAAATGTCTTTTTTTTTTTTTTTTTTTTTTTTTTTTTTTTTCATTTTAAGGACAATAAAAAGTTGCGATCAGGCAGGACTTGAATGTCATTCCTATAAGATTCGTATTTACAGGAGTCTACAGCAAAGAGACAGGCAGCTGGCTCCCCCCGTGCTCGGGGACACCCCTCGTCCTATGCCCCAGGAACTCCACCAGCTCTGCGTGGACCTTTGGTACGTAAGCCCTTCTCTCCCTTCTCCGTGCCCTCCGCACCAGGAGCCTGCCCAGCCCTCCCCGGCAGCAGTTCGGGATGCTCGGCCATCGGGGTTGGGATGCTTTCCATCCTCCCCATCCACCCACCCCCAGCCCCAGGGCAACACGGGGTTAAAAAGGCGCTCCTCTCATCCCTGCCTCGCCCTGCCCTGCTCCCCGCAGAGCCCCCTGCCTGGAGAAGCGGAGCCATAAAGCATCGAAGTGGAAAACGTTCCTCTGGCCTCTGCTCCCTGCCCCTCACGCCCAGCCTCACAGGTAGATCTCCCTCTTGGTGGTCTGCGCCGAGGGGGTGGTGGCTGGCTGGAAGTCCGAGGTCTGGGTGAGAGGAATTTCCTCCATGGGAGAGTCCTTGCAGGGCTCATGGCTACTATTGGAGAAGGCACTGTACGTGGGGAGCAGGCGGAGGTTGGCCATTTTGGTGCTGCGCTCTTCCGACAGTCTGGGGCTGCCGTTCCCGACTTGCTCTTGACTCCCTCTGTCTTGGTAAGGCACAAAAGTGGAGAGTTTGAGGGCGTTCTTGGGCCTGCGGCTGGGGGAGGACTGGCCGGGCATCCAGCAGGTGTCGGAGTGGCCGAACTCTGTGCACTCCCGGGTGCAGGTCCCAGTCATGGCTACATCGGGCAGAGGCCGGAGATCTGCGGGGAACAAGGGACAGCGGCGTTACCCCCGGGAACCCCTCGGGATGCGGGGACGGGCGGCAGGGGCCGGACATCTCCATCCTACCCACGCTGGCAGGGACAGCTGGACCTGGACTCCCCTCATCCAAGCGTTTTTCCCCTCACCGTGGACTGCAGGGTCTCGGGAGCATTCCCACCATTCCCAACTCCCTCTTTTTTCCTGTAATTTCCCCTCACCACAGGCTCTGGGCCCATTTTTCCCCTCACCATGGCCCTCAGCACAGGGCAGCCATTTTGAGCTCTGGGCATTCCCAGATTCCCATTTGTCCCAGTTTTTCCCCAGAGTTTCCCCCCTCACCATGGCCTGCAGGTTCTTGGGAGCATTCCCAGAACCTGGGAGCCAGACCCACAGACAGCCAGGGAGCAAGGCAGAGCTGGGAGGGAAACCCACAGCCACAGAGAAACAGGAGGCAGAGCACAGGGCTGAGCTGCCCGAGCCCCTTTGAAGACCAGGATTGCACAGTTTGGATTTTCTCAGCAGGACACATGCTGCCACACCGGGACTGTCATCCCAGAATTGAACCTGGTATGCTCCAGGAATTCCCACTGGGCACCACTCATGGCTTCACTGTGCAGGGACAGAAGTGTCCTGGACTCGGCCCCGAGGCACAGCCGTGTGTCCTGGGCAGCATCCTCGGGCAGCCCTGCCCTGCTCCCACCAGGCATTCCAGGCCGTGTTCCAGCCTCCCTCAGCAGGAGCCACAAGTCCAGCCAGAAGTAAATCCTGGTCCCCTGTGGAGCCTGGAATCCCTGAGCCCAAGGAGGCAAAGCCATGCCCACTCTGAGAGAGGCTGGAGGTGCCAGGGGTGCCCTGTGGGGATGCCAGGGGTGTCCTGTGGGGATGCCAGGGGTGCCCTGTGCACCAAACCCCTGCTCCTGAGGGAGCCCAGCACCCGAGGGCAGGAGCTCCCTGCTCCTGGCACAGCCAGGACACTGAGCACCAGTTACACCAGTCCACAGACTGGTGTCCTCACACACCAGCCACCCCCTGCCCCAGGTGTCCCTGAGCCTTGGCCAGGTGTCCTTGGCACAGGCAGCACCCATCACAAGACTCCTGAGGACAGAATTTGGCATGTCCATGCTGAGCTGAGTGTCCCTCCCAGAGCCACCCCAGCCACGAGCCGTTCCTTGATCCCTGCCCCAATTTGGGACACCACAGAGTGCCCCAGGACACGTCACTGCCTGCTGCCACAAGCAGATCCAGCCTGGTGCTGATGCAGACTTCCAGATGTCCCTGTGGTTCCCAAAAATCCTCTCCACATCTCCACCACCATGGAGCTCTCTCCATTGACAGACTGATGGAGGGAGGTGCTGAGGAACTCTGGGCACCTGAGACATGTGGTGAACACAATTGTGTGTGAACACAATTCCCACACAATTCCCTGATCCCAAAAGCAGGGCAGAGCCATGGGTGCTCCCTGAGCCCTGGGAAGAGGCAAACCAGAGCACCATGGCGAGGTTCCTGCCCTGGCCAACGCTCCCTCCTGCCACCAGTTTGGGACTGTCACACCCTCGAGTCACCCTGGCACAGCTTCCACACACAGGATGCAGGAGAAGGCTCCAGACAATGCTGGGAATGCTCGACACCGGCATGGATGAAGGGGCAGAATCAGCAGCCAACCATTGTGTGAGCACATCTTGCCCCAAAACCATCCCCAAAGGCAGTCCAGTTTCCCCCTGGGGCCTGTGCCCACATTCCATCCCTGGCACCCACAGAGGCTCCCCCTGGAAGCTGGGATATCCTGGCAGGAGCCACACGGACATACCTGATGGCAGCCCCCCTTCACAGCCTGCTCCGCTCAGGGGACTCTGATGAGGGGCAGAAAAAGGACGACAGCGTCACATCAGTGCACAGCCCCGGCCTCCACACCCCCTTCAGCCTCTGCCACCCCCTGTCCCCCGGTCCCCGCTGCCTCCTGGCCCTGCTCCAGCCTCCTGGAGGCCGCTGGGCTCCTCCTGCCTCGCTCCTTGCTCCAGCTTTATCCCGCTCCTCCTGCAGCCCAGCGGCCCTGGCGGGACGCACACGGGGACACTCGAAGGCAGCTGGGTGGTGACACCAGAAGCTCAGGCTGGGGCTGTGCACACACGCAGGGACACACGCATGGACACACACGTGGATGCACCCCATGGATACGCACAGGGATACATCCCAGAGGATGTTCTGCCCTCCACGGCGCAGGCGGGGGACAGCCATGCTCGCGCCGCGGGGACAGAAAGCAGCAGCAGCAGCACGAAAGCAGCGCAGGGGACGTGGCAGTGGTGGTGGCAGCACGAGAGCACGGCTGGCAGGGCACGTCCTTGGGGCTGGCCCTGCACCAGCTGCCTCATTTCCTGGGGAACTGCCTCCATTCTCCTCCCATGTGAGACACAAAACCCTCTGGTTTTCATCACAACAGCTCCGTTTTCACCCCTGCCCTGGGCGAGTCCAAGCAGAGAATGGAATCTGAATCCCGGAGGATCCATTGGGTTTTCCTCTCAGGATCCGCAGGATGGTGGCCATGCAATGGCTTGGTCACTTTGAGGTTGTGTTCTGTGGTCTTTCACTCCTGTCCAAGAGGAATTATCGCCATCCTGTCCTCAACAACTTTCCTCCTGGACATCTTTTCCTCTTCCAGAAAGGCCCTGGTGCTCTGTGCTCCCAGGGAAGTGGACAGGAGCCATCCCTGCTTCCTGGGGCAAAAGGAGCTTTGCTGAGCCCACAGAGGGGACTGGCAGGACTGAAATAAAATCCACCTCTGCAGGGAATAAAGCTACGGAGATTTCCTTGTGCCAGCAGCAGCTTGGGAATGGCAGGATCAAGCAGGAACGTTGTGTTCAGGGTCTTTTATTCTGCGTTTCCCATTGTCTGCTGCTGGCACTGAAGGCTTTTTCCAGCATTGTCCCCTCACTTGTGGAGCTGCTGAGGAGCGGATTCGGTGCCATGAGCCCGGAACGGGGCAGGGTGGAATTCCTGAATAGCTGGGACTGAGGGAAAACACGACCCCATGGCCTAATTCCCAGCACATGCTGGTGGCTCAGGGACTCTGATGTGCCACCAGACAAGCACAAATCCCTCTTGGATGGGAATTTTTGCTCAATTTTTCCCCAGTTCTGTGGCAGGGTGAGGAGGCAGGCCCACACCTCAGGGTGCACAAAGGGTACTTGGGATTTTGGATCCCTCCTCCACCCAAAATGCACTTTTGTGCCTCTGAAGCCCAGGAATGTGACAACATTCCCAGGGATGAAGAGGATGGCCACGCCCTCTCTAGTATCACGGTGTCCTGACCATGCCAAGTAAAGCTTTATGCAGCTGCTGTGTTTTCCTGAGCTTTGGCCCATCCTGGTTATTCCAGGCCACCAGACGGTGTTTCCCAGGCAAGTGGTTGCTTGGGCATTCACAACCCTCACATTACCCCTTCCTGCAGATTTGCCTTTCTCTGGCATCCCCTTCTCAGCTGCCTCGGGGTGCTCTCCTCCTTAGGGATGAATCCAGGGCAGGAAAAGTTGGGATCTCTTTGGTTTTTTGGGGTTTTACACCAGGACACCCTCAGAGATGCCAGGTTGGCTCCTCTGGGAAGAAGCACAAAATCAGGCTGCTGCTGCTAATTATTCCTGTCTCCCTCTCTCCCCATCCAGGAGCTCATCCCGTTGCAGGGCTCCTCGAAAACCTTTCTGGGGGATTCCAGCAGAGCTCTGGGGCGCTTTGGGAACAAGGCTAAAGCAGCAGCCTCAGCCAGCAGCGCTTCCATCTCCTGCAGGAGACGGGCAGAGGTTCCCTGGCCCTCTGCAAGCCTGGGAGCTCCAAGCAGAGGCTGAGAGCCAGCCCCTAGCTCGTTTTTTATGCCACCTTCTGCAACGGCTCCAGCCTGGTTTGGTCCTCCCGTGTCTTCCACTTGCGTCAGTGCAGGGAGAGCAGGGCTGGATGATGCAGCACAGAAGACTTGGAAGGGAGGGGATGTGCTGGAGCGGCTCAGGGAGGGGAGGCAGAGGGGCTGTGATAGAGCAGAGCACGGCAGAGGATGCAGAAAAGCCCAGGAACGGGGAGGAGGGAAGCACAGAATGCCAGGAGGGACTGGGGAGGGTCAGCAGTGTGCGGAAAAGGGGAAGAGGAGTGTGGGGAGAGCAGCTGGGAGGAAAACCAGATGCTTTCCCAAAGCTGGGATCAGAAAGAGCCTTCTCCCCTCCCTGGGGAGAACTCATTCCAGCCAGCTGCCCCAAGAGCAGAGCCCCAGACCCTGAGCTGTGCTGGCCCTGGGGACAGAGGGACAGAGCAGGGCCCACACTACACCAAAAATTCCAAAAGTCAGTCCTGAGCCAGGGAAAGGGGTAGTGTTCCCAGGAGAGGCAGCCTGGCCACCTGGAAATGCCCCTTCTCGCATTGCAGAGCCCTCTGGGATGTCCCTGAGGGTGGTGGCCTCCCGTGACATCACCTCCCAGCAGCACTGTCCCCTCCCTGTGCAACCAGGGCTCCCTTCCTGCCCCACAGCTCCTGGCAGCCGGCACCATCCCTGTTCCACCATTCCTGGTGCTGTTCTCCTGCACCATGGCTGCTCCAGGAACCATTCCTGGCAATCCAGAGCTGCTGCCAGGCCCCATCCGCCACGCCAACGATCTCCACAGGTGCAACTCTCCCGCAGTGCCACTCCCCACGGCTGTGTCCTCCACAGGTGTGTCCCCCACTGGAGTGTCCCCCACGGCACAGCTGTCCCACGGCGCTGCTCCCCCCAGGTGCCATTTCCCACAGCGCCATTCCCGGGAAGTTCTGCCTGCAGGTGCGGGTCCCCCGCGGCGCCACGTCCTGCAGGTGCCATGTTCTGTGCTGCTGCTGCCTCCAGGTGCAGCCTCCCCCCGCTGCTGCCCTCCCTACAGGCAGCTCTGCTGCAGTGGAGCCATCTCCTGCAGGTGCCATGTTTTACAGCGCTGCTCCCTCCAGGTACCACTTCCCTGCAGAGCTGCTTCCTCCAGGCACAGTGCTGCTGCTCCCCTCCCTCCTCACACCATAGGGAACAGCTGGGACTGTGCAGCCCAACATCCCGTGTTCTTACACTGGTTAGCTCAATTTCTATCCTATCCTATCCTATCCTATCCTATCCTATCCTATCCTATCCTATCCTATCCTGTCCTGTCCTGTCCTGTCCTGTCCTGTCCATCCCATCCCATCCCATCCCATCCCATCCCATCCCATCCCATCCCATCCCATCCCATCCCATCCCATCCCATCCCATCCCATCCCATCCCATCCCAGCAGGATCTTCCTGCAGGGAGCAGGAGCTCTGTGGCTCATTCCCAACACGTTCTCCCCTTGCCAGAGCTGTTGGGAGAGGGGAGTTGTGCTGCAGGTGGCTCTGGAGCCAGGATCTTCCTCACAAGGCTCAAATGAGGGCACAGCCAGTGCATTATCCCAGCAGGGAATCATGGAATGTTCTGAGCTGGAAGGACCCACCAGGATCATAGATCCAGCCCCTGGCCCTGCCCAGACCCCCATCAACCCCCCTGAGCATCCCTGGAGCTCTGGCAGCCTCGGGGCTGTGCCCATTCCCTGGGGAGCCTGGGCAGTGCCAGCACCTCTGGGGGAGGGAAGAGCCTTTCCCTGCTCTCCATCCCAAGCCCCTGGAGCCGTTCCCTCCTTCCCTGAGCTGTGCCCTCAGCTCCTGAGCTGCAGCTGAGCCAGCCCAGTGCCCTCAGCTGCCCCTCGGGTGCCCCTCCAGAGCCTCCCCAGCCCCGGCTCCTCCTCGGGCACTCTGCAGCAGCTCTGGGTCTCTCTGATGTTGTGGCACCCAAACTGTCTCAGAACTCAAGGTGAGGCTGCCCCAGCCTCGGATTGCTGATCCCTCAGGACACCCTTTGGATGCAGGATCCTTCCCACAGCTCTTCACCCATTTCTGGCCCAAATTCCCACATGGACAAGCTCAGAGCTCACCAATGTCCCTGCTGGAGCTGCTGGAGGCTGCTGGGTCACACAGCGCTGCTGCAGGGACCGACGGGCACAGAAAGCTCGGGAGCTGCGAGCCCAGCACGGGGCTCCCCGCAGCCCCAGCTTCTCCCAGCCCCAGCTTTTCCCAGCCCCAGCTTCTCCCAGCCCCAGCTTCTCCCAGCCCCAGCTTCTCCCAGCCCCAGCTCTCCCTCCCTCACCCCTTCCCGTGCAGACGGCTTGCAGGACCATTCCTAGCACTACAACACCCAGCCAGACGGCTGCGGGACCAATTCTAGCACTACAACACCCAGCCAGATGGCTTCCCAAACTTCCCACCCTCGCTCCAGATGGCTCCCGGTACCGGAGCCCGACCCGGCACTGCCCACCGAGGAGGTGACTGCGGCTCCCGGGGCAAGAAGGAGCAGCCCCCGCTCCTCCCGAGCATCCCCGGAGCTCCGCGGGAGCTGCCAGCGCTCAGACGGGTTTGTCCCGGGCTCCGGAGCCGGGAGATGGAACACACACCCAGCATCATCCCCGGCCCCTCCACCCGCTGGCTCGGCCCCGGTGCTGAGCAGCAGCAGCTCCGGGCGGCACGGAGAGCGGGCTGCCAGCCCCCAGCTGCACGCACGGAGCGGCCCCCAGCCCCTGGGGCTGTCCCAGAGCCGCAGATCCCATCCCGGGATGGATGCGGGCAGATGCACCCGCCCGGCTCAGCATCGCTGGCACAGCTGGGGCTGGGGCGCTTTGCCTGGCTCCCAGGGGATCTGTTGTTTATTTTCCTCATTCCCAGGGATTCTGTTTCCCTTCTGGCTCCCAGGGGACCTGTTTTTCCTTTTCTCCTCTCCCAGGGGATCTGTTCTTCCTTTTCCCCCGCTCCCAGGGGATCTCTTCTTCCCTTCTGGCTCCCAAGGGATCTGTTTTCCCTTTTCCCCACTCCCAGGGGATCTGTTTTCCCTTTTCCCCACTCCCAGGGGATCTGTTTTTCCTTTTCCCCACTCCCAGGGGATCTCCTCTTCTGGCTCCTGGGGTATCTGTTCTTCCTTTTCCCCCATTCCCAGGGGATCTCTTCTTCCCTTCTAGCTCCCAGGGGAACTGTTCTCCCTTTTCCCCACTCCCAGGGGATCTATTTTCCTTTTTCCCACTCCCAGGGGATCTCTTCTTCCCTTCTGGCTCCCAAGGGATCTGTTTTTCCTTTTCCCCTCTCCCAGGGGATCTGTTTTTCCCTTTTCCCTCTCCCAGGGGATCTGTTTTCCCTTTTCCCCACTCCCAGGGATCTGTTTTCCCTTTTCCCCTCTCCCAGGGGATCTGTTCTCCTTTTTCCCCACTCTCAGGGGATCTGTTTTTCCTTTTCCCCACTCCCAGGGGATCTCTTCTTCCCTTCTGGCTCCCAGGGGATCTGTTTTCTCTTTTCCTCACTCAGGGGATCTATTTTTTCCTTTTCCCCACTCCCAGGGGATCTGTTCTTCCCTTCTAGCTCCCAGGGGAACTGTTCTCCCTTTTCCCCACTCCCAGGGGATCTGTTTTCCCTTTTCCCCACTCCCAGGGGATCTGTTTTCCCTTTTCCCCACTCCCAGGGGATCTGTTTTCCCTTTTCCCCTCTCCCAGGGGATCTGTTTTTCCCTTTTCCCTCTCCCAGGGGATCTGTTTTCCCTTTTCCCTCTCCCAGGGGACCTGTTTTCCCCTGGGTGCCGGAGCCTCCTCCCTGCTGCAGTCTCACCACGGGCACTGTGTGACAGCGGCCACATCGCCACAGCAACGGCAGGCAGAGTACCCAGATGGATGTTCCCTGACACTGAGCCTGTCCCTGCAGGGCTCAGCAGTGCTCTGAGGGCTCCTAAAATCCCCATCACCCCACAGTTTCCCCGTGATACCCAGTGAAACAAATTCAACCTCCCTGTAACAGATTTTGTGCTCACGGTGCCACCTCCATGATCTCCTACCCTGGCACAGAGGGGTTTCAACCTTTACTGGACTATAAAAAGCAGAATTATTACATTAAACTGCTGAATAATTATGTTAAGAAGCACCTTAATAGGATTACAGGGTTCAAAGGTTAGGAAATGCCAAAATTAGGATTGTCCAGGCAGCCTTAATTCTCCTCCTGAAAGCGCTTTGTGATGCAGACCAGAGTCACACTCTGGTGGGAAATATTTCCCCTGAGGTCTCTTTGTGGCTTCCAGGGAGAGGACAGAACCACCTGGGAGATTTAACAGGGAAGAAACTGCTTTGCCAGTGAGACTCTGCCCCAGAGGCTGCAGAAACTGGGGAAGGTGCAAGGAAAGGGTCAAGAGATCAGAGAAAATTCCTCCTCTAAAAACGGGCTGGAGGATGGGGGGGTGTTGCTCTGCTAATGAGGAAAAACAGCAATTTTCTCTCCTCCTTCTGGAAATAAAATATCTGGGCACATTTCACTGGCACTTCTCAAAATATTTGGTATCTGGCACATGCCCTCTGTGAAAAATCGGGTCCTTGCAGCTCAAATTCGCAGCAGCCAAAAGCAAAGACAAGGAGTGAGCGCTGCTGGGCAATCCCCCTCACTCACATTGCATGAAACAACCCAGTCCAGCTCCAGAATGAAATCCTGGATCCATCAAAATCCCAACATTATCCTCTGGCTGTCCTACAGACGAGAGACATTCCACAAATATCCACCAGGAAGGTTGGGGAGTCCAAACCAACCCATGGAATAACCAAACCCTCGCTCCTGCAGCATCCAGGTGAGCAGCAACGCCCGAGCTTCCTTTAGGAGCTCACAAAAATCCTAAAAACAAGGAATTTGGGGCAATGGAGCTGCCCTCCTTCCTTCCCTGCCGCAGGAGCTGGGGCAGGTGGGAGCCCAGGGCTCTCCTGGCTGGGGCACGGGCTAATGATGGTTATGTAAATCCCACGGGAGCAGGCACCACCTGCCATCCCCGGGGGCTGCCAGCTCATGCATGCCTCGAATGCGCATTCCTGCTGCCCAAATTCCTCCGCGATTGCTCCTGCCTGCATTCCCACCTCGCCTCTGCTGATGGATGCAGGGGAATCCGCCCGCGGGGGGCTCTGGGGATGGGCTGTCCCCTCCTCCAGGCAGGGGCTCCCTGGGGACACAGGAGTGGCCACTCAGAGCTCCTTGGGGACACAGGAATGGCCACCCCAGAGCTCCCTGGGGACACAGGAATGGCCACCCAGAGCTCCTTGGGGACACAGGAATGGCCACTCAGAGCTTCCTGGGGACACAGGAATGGCCACCCAGAGCTCCCTGGGGACACAGGAATGGCCACCCCAGAGCTCATTGGGGACACAGGAATGGCCACACAGAGCTCCTTGGGGACACAGGAGTGGCCACCCCAGAGCTCCTTGGGGACACAGGAATGGCAGAGCTCCCTGGGGACACAGGAATGGCCACCCAGAGCTCCTTGGGGACACAGGAATGGCCACTCAGGGCTCCTTGGGGACACAGGAATGGCCACTCAGAGCTCCCTGGGGACACAGGAATGGCCACCCAGAGCTCCTTGGGGACACAGGAATGGACACTCAGGGCTCCTTGGGGACACAGGAATGGCAGAGCTCCCTGGGGACACAGGAATGGACACTCAGAGCTCCTTGGGGACACAGGAATGGACACACAGAGCTTCGTGGGGACACAGGAGTGGCCACTCAGAGCTCCTTGGGGACACAGGAATGGCAGAGCTCCCTGGGGACACAGGAGTGGCCACCCAGAGCTCACTGGCGCATTCTGAGGTGTGCTGGCAGCCAGTGTGGCCACAAGGGGCCAGGCCACCAGGAGCAGTGTCACCAGTGCCACTCTGACCACCCACTGACCTGGTGACACAGTGTCCACAGCCCAGGGTGGTGGCCCTGGTGGCACCAGGTCCCAGGGAGCTGCCAGTCCACATTAGCAGGGGTTGGTGACACACAGTGCTCCTCTTGCCCCGTGTCCCCATGTCCCCAGCTCTAGAGGATCACTGGGTGTGGTTCCAGAGGGGCTGGAGACCTGAGCCACGGCAGGATTGTGCCCTGTGGGGCTGGGGACAGTCCCCCCAGTTGTCAAAGCAGCAAATCTTTCTCCCAGGAGGAACCTGAACACATAATCCTTGAGCTTTATCTCATTCCTGAGCCTGTGAAAGGCCAGGTCTGACCCTCCCTGACCTGTCCCCTCTGCCCAGGCTGGGGGGAGCACAGAGGGTCCCCTGCAGCCCCGTGCCACCCAAACCATGGCACTGCAGCATGGCACCTCTGGGATGGCCTGGGCACCCTCCTCCTGCTGCATCCAGCACCTGCAAGGGTTAATCTGCCTCTCCAGAGCTTCTCAAAGCTAATTAGAAAGAGCCTGGGCAAGTGTGGTGGCAGACACCAGTGCACTTATCTCCCCACTTCCGGGGCTCTGCCCTTATCATTTAATTAAAGCTGCAGCCCTGCTTCCCTGGCTGGCAGCAGCTCATCACGGAGGGCACTGGAGCTTGAGGCAGCCCCTGCCAGGAGGAGCAGGAGAAGGGAGGGAACGGCCCGGGAAGGACAATCAAAGGGAGGAGAAGGTAAAGGAAGAGTCCTGTTGTGTTGGCTGGGAATGCAGAGAGGGACCCCAGTGTGCCCTGAGTGGGGGATGTGGGGACAGCTGCTCCAGGTGGAGCTGGGCAGTGTCACAGCCTGGGAAAGAGCCAAGGGAATGCCTTGGTGGGAGGCACTTCAGGCTGGCTCCATCCCCCCAGAGCAGCTCTCCCACAGAACCCCAGGATCACTGAGGTTGGATCACAGTCCCAGCTGTGCCCCATCCCCACCCTGTCCCCAGCCCAGAGCTCTCAGTGCCACCTCCAGGATGGGCACTGCAACCCTCCCTGGGCAGTTCCAATCCCTGAGCTCCCTTTCCATGGGGAAATTCCTGCTGCTGTCCCCCCTGAGCTCCCCTGGCCCAGCCTGAGGCCGTTCCCTCTCCTCCTGTCCCTGTTCCTGTTCCCAGAGCCCGACCCCCCCGGCTGTGCCCTCCTGGCAGGGAGCTGTGCAGAGCCACAAGGGCCCTGAGCCTCCTTTTCTCCAGGCTGAGCCCCTTCCCAGCTCCCTCAGCCTCTCCTGGGGCTCCAGCCCCTTCCCAGCTCTGTTCCCTGCCCTGGACACGCTCCAGCCCCTCCAGGGCTCTCTGGCCATGAGGGGTCAGAGCTGGGCACAGCCCTCGAGGTGCCCCAGCAGTGCCAGCACAGGGGACAGGCCCTGCCCTGCTCCTGCTGCCACACTGGTTTTGGTCCAGGTGCCACCTGGCACCCCTGGGCTCCCAGCAAGGCACCCTCAGGTGCACCCTGACCCCAGAGTCCCTGAGCAGAGCCAGCCATGCTCAACCCTCCCAGAGGAAAAGGGCAATCCCTGCCATGCTGTACCCAGCATCCCAAAGAAAACTGGGGACCAGAGAGTACTGGGAAATGTCCAGGAGGGAGACCATCAGGACCTGGATGGATGTGAATCAAGAAGTCAAGGAACAGGATGAATGTCCACAAAGCAATGGCAGCAAACCCTGGCTCGTCTCCAGAAGAGAACACGGATCACAGGATCATGGAATCACACAATAATTTGGGTTGGAAGGAACCTCAAAGCTCATCTTCCTTCCCACCTTCCACTGTCCCAGGCTGCTCCAAGCCCTGTCCAGCCTGACCTTGGACACTGCCAGGGATCCAGGAGCAGACACAGCTTCTCTGGGCACCCTCAGGGCCTCACCACCTGCATAAGGAAAGACTTTTTCCTGATATCAATCTACCCCTGCTCTGTGTCAGCTGGAATCCCTTCCTCTGATGGATATACCCTGGGAATGCTGTTGCCTGAAGACCACACAGGGCAGTGTGGGCACAGCTCCCCAGGGATGTGTTCTGCAGTACATTCAGGGCACATTTTGGGACAAGCAGCCCCCAACTGCTGCTGGCAGCTCCCATGCCAAATTCCACACCTCCCTCTCAAAGCGTGGTTAAGCTAATGGATCTTGAAAGGAAATTTTCATCATCATTTTGTTAGCAGGGCTGAGGCAGCACGGCTTGTTCTCCAAAACCAGCTGGAGCAGCTCTGCTGAAACTTAGGAAAAAAACAGAAAAAGAAATCAACCTGAGGGAAACCCAGCATGGAAAATTGAAGCTGTGGTGCTGGGAAGCAGCTGAGGCGATAAGCGATCCGAACGGAGCCTGTACAACACAAAATGTCAGAGCCTGAGGCTGCGCAGAGCGGGGAAGGATCCTCACTGCAGGCTCCCAGAGCTGCTCCAGCCGCGTGTGTGCGTGCTCAGAACCGAGCCCTGGCTGGGAATGGCAGCACCAGCCCGGGGAGGGGCTGGGGAAGGGGCTCAGGTGGAGAAAAGGAGGCTCAGGGGGCACCTGGGGGCTCTGCACAGCTCCCCAGGACAGGAGAGAGCAGCCAGGAGCAGCTCCCAGGGGACAAGGACAGAGTGAGCGGCCTCAGGTTGTGTCAGGAGGGGTTCAAGTTGGACATCAGGGACCATTTCTTCCCAGAAGGATGGTCAAGCCCTGGCAGAGCTGTCCAGTCACCCTGGAGGGATTTCAAAGCCATGCAGATGTGGCACTTGGGACAGGGGTTAGTGGTGGCCCTGGCAGTGCTGGAGGAGATGATCAGACTTGATGATCTCAGAGGTTTTTTCCAACCTTAATTCCATGATTCTGTGCAAAGGGTGGTCCTCTCCCTCCCCCTGCTCATGTCCTAATCACACAAGCCAGTATTAACAGGCAATATTTGAATTATTTCTAATAAATTCTTAGCAGGGTCAGACCCCTCACTTCACCTCCAGCCACGGGGAGCACTCCAAGGAGCACCAGTTCGTGTGCACTGGGATTTGGGAATCCCGGCCTGGCTTTGTGAGCCCTCTCCAGTGCCTGCTCCTTGGTGGCTGCCTCTCATTGTTCCCGGGTATTAAAGCTCTTGTGTCAAGGAGAAAAGAAGTGGCGTTCGCATGTCTGCCTTTGAACAGAACCATTGTTCAGCTCCATCAACAATTTAATAATCCTTCCCGGGCAGGACAATGGATGGGGGGAAATCGTTGGAGCAGGGGGGCCGGGAGCCACAGAGCCAAGTGCTGTTCCCGGCCTTTGAAGCCCGGGGAGGTGTTTAAGTGACAAAAGAAATCACAAGTTTATGAAAAGGGCTCGTCTCGAGGAGGGGATCTGCAAACAAAGGCAACCCAGACCACTCGGAGGGAAGCAGAGCAGGGAGAAGGAAGAGCCCTTGGAAGAGAGTCAAGCCAAACCCCAAGGAAACCGGGAGAGGAAATGACAGGATGGATTTGCATGCGGACGCTTTGTTTCCTTGCCACGGATCTTTCCTGGGCTGTTTCCGAGGAAAGGGAGCACCCTCATGTCCTTCCAGCCTGTCCTGACCCTGCCCGAGCTGTCCTGCAGACACCAAGGGAGAAGAGGCAGATCCCTGCCGGAATTTTTGGTGGCTGTGAGAAGGATCAGGGGACGGGCACTGAATGCAGGGTGAGGGATCCTGGGCTGCACTGAGGGGAAATGTCAGTGCCTGATGGAGGCTCACAGAGCCCTGGATCCCAAACCCAGCCCTGGGGAACCACACCCCCCTGAAATCCAACACACAGCAGTCCCGGGAGCGTTAGAGCAGGGACAGAGCCGGGGAACTTTGCGGGAGCGATCCCACACCAAATGGGGCCGTTTCTCTGCTGACTGCTTGGAGATCCAGAGCCCCAAACCCCTGGACTGCCCAGCCCCTTTCTCTGCAGTGCAGCCGTGCCACAGAGCAGCTGAAAACGCTCCTTATTGACGCCTCTGACGCCCACAGACTGCGAGGCTGAAAATCTGCAGTGGGAGCACGGCGGGGACAGGTTCTGGGGCTGGCACGTGGCGGGAGCAGCGCCGGTCGCGTCCTCCTGTGGTGCAGGCAAAATTCACCCCAAGGAACCAACCCTGGGCATGGAATTGGACCGTTTGCCCTCCTGCTGTGATTGCCCACCAAGCACTGAAAGGATCCTCCAGGACTGGGGAGAAATCCCCTTCTCCTGGAAAAGAGGGAGGGATCAGCGCCAAAGCATCCAGCTGAAGGAGCAAACACGGGATGTGGGGAAGTTTAGGAACGGGGCAGCCTGGTGATGGGAAAAAAACCCGATCCTGATGAATTTTGCTGTGCCCTGTGTTTGTTTTTAGGATGGCAGCAAGAAGCCCTTGCGGGAAAGCAGGGAAAAGATGGATAATCGCTTCCGATAGGGAATATCAAACTCCAGCTACCCCTGGGTGCTGCAGTTTACAGGATGCTGGAGGAGAGACGCAATAAAGTTTGCACCACTCGAGGGAGGCCTGCCAGAGGCAGTCCTGAAGGCTGCCATGAATAAAACACGCTTTAAAGAGCCAGCGAGGATTACAAAATCCTAAAATCCAGGCGGGACAAGCGCGATACATCATCCCCCCCACCACGTCAGAGGCAGGTTGGCAAAGGGGATTTGCCCAGAGCGCAGCACCAGGGAGCAGCAGGATGATCACGAGAAGATTTGGATTTCACGGTCCAACAGAGATGGATGAAAATTTCCCGAATCGGCCCAAGGGCATCGTTTTTAGCGGTTATTTTTCCAAAGGGAGGAGCAGGTCTGCTCCTCATGCAGGGAAAATCCGTGTGCAGCACGGAGCGAAGCAGCGCCTGTGCCCAGGCAGGGAGCTCCGAGGGATCCGCGACTGGAGAGGTCCAGGCCAGCAATTGACCCTCTGAAGGAAGCCGTACATCATCATTAAAGAGCTTCACATCCCGGGGGACCCGGGGGCAAAACATCCCCGGCGCTGCTGTCCCGGTGTGGGAGAAAACAGGGCTCGGGGAATGACAAATGGAATTTGGGCAGGGCTTACCTGCAGCCCGAGCACGGGGAAGGGCTCGGGATCTGCTCCACAGGGAAGCTGATAGGGGAACAATAGCCTGGAAGTGGCATTGTTTGCAGGAAAGGCGAGATATTTGCCTTTTCTCACTGATGCTGCTGCATCTCTGTGGGGGCCCCTTTCTGTGTGGCTAATAAGCAGCAAGACGCCAGACGTGGCATACAAAAATTCCTCTGGCTTTGATTCGTTTTATTTCTGGATAGAGTCAGCCTTACTTTTGTCAAGATCCCTGTTGTCTGGGTAATTTCATCTAGAGATCCTCAAGGAGCAGAGATCTCCACATCACTCCGAGTTTAATATCTCGGTTTGAGCTGGCATATATTCCAGCAATAATTCATACAGCTGAAGAAGGGAAAAAAAAAATTACTTCTGTCTAATTGGCATTACGCTAATTACCAGCAAAATACATCAGGCAAATATCACATCTCCTCACTCTCTGTCATTTTGCATTCCCTGCTCCATTTTCTCTTTCCTCGGCAGCGATAAAACAACACGACAGCCATTCCGACATCCCTGAGCAGGGATCACATCCTGACCCCCTCCTCCTTTTCCTGCTGCCTCCTCGTTTCCTCACGTCCAAGCAGGTTGTGCTAACCCAAACACACACAGCTGATGGAGAGCCGCTGTTCCCAGGAACCCTGCTCTTCCTGCTGGATCCCTTCCCCAACCTCTCCCATGTTCCTTGTCTGGAGGGTTCACCCCTGGAAGAACATTTTATATCTGAGCAATACAGAACACAGACTACAGGAGAGTCACAGATTTCACCCATGGGCCACGTGAGTTGATTTATTCCTGATTCACAGCATCGCTGCCAGCCTACCCCAAATCACTGGAATAATGATGTTATTTTAGCCCGACAACACCAGTCTCGTGCTGGCGTAAAGGTGCCAAGTGTAAATCCAAGCATATCCAAGAGCCACCACGAGCAGACTCCTCATCATCCAGCTCATTCTGATGTGAGATCCCTGCCAGACAAGAGCCCTGGAAAAGAACAGTTTGTGGGGATCCTTCCCTGTTCCTGTCCCTCCAGCCCAGGAATGAGGTCTGGATGTTTGTTTTTAGGGATACAGCCCTGGAAGGAGCATCCAGGTAGGACTCTGTGTCCGTGACACCCTGGCAGGTTCCATGCTCCCACCAGTGAGGTTCAGCCCTCCTTTTCCATGAGGAGTGAGGCTGAAATGCCTCACAGGGATCATTTGGGAACCTTGTGCCCTGTTCAGGGGCACAACCCCCTCTCCACCCCACTGCACACACAGACAATGTCCCTGCGTGTCCCTCCTGGGAAAAAGGAGCCTTCAAACCACCAGCACGTAAATTCCCCCATTCCTGCTTGTTGGAAGCTTCTTGTCCTGCTCAGAGGTGTTGGAAAGGGAGGCCAGCTCGGGCCACACAAGGACTGAGCACTCATGGTCGCTGTTGTGTCCCTGAGCAAAGCGTGGCCGCCTCAGCTCCCGGGAAATGAGCCCTGGATGCTGGCAGGGAGCTGAGCTCTGGGAAGGGAGAGGCAAACACAGGGGCTGCCACGGTTTGATAACCTCTGAGGCACAGCAGCCTATCCCTGGGATGGCTGGCCACATCCATGACTAATGGCAGATTTATGGAGTGTCCTCTCCGCCGGGGAAGCGGAGCGCCGGCGTTCCAGCCACTTAACGGAGGGGACTTCAAATCAGGATGGATGAGAGCCCGTGGGAAGGAGACAGGAAGAGAGATTCTTTAATGGTGAGAGCACAAAGGATCAAATCCCAGGGAAGAGCCAACAACTGAGACTGACACCTGACCTGTCTCAACAGCAAAGCTCCCATTGATTTCTCCGGGACAGGGATGAATCCCTCATCCTCTGTCTCCTGCCGGCGAGAGGGATTTTCCATGTGAGGGATCCACACCCGGCCGATCCTTCAAACTCAGCCACCCACTATTTTTATGAGAAAGGAACTGCGGTGTGGAGTCCACGAGGAGCTCAAATGGGAGACTTTGTAAGCTCCTCTGGCATTAAGTTTAAATCCCCCACTAATGCAGGCCCCTTGCACGGGCAGAGGCTCTGCCAGGCAGGTTTATGGAGACATTCCCGAGCCTTGGGAGGCAGATAAAGGGGGAATAGCTGCGGTAGATCACACAGGAGCTGGAAATGGCACGTCAAATTACTTCAAAAGGAGCTTTCTAAGGAAGCAGGTCTTTGAAAACAACAAATAGTCTGGGGCTGCTGAGGGATCCTGCCTGTCTGTTGCTTTTACACTCGGTGGCTTTTTCTGGTTTAGACGTGTTCTAAAGCTGAATGCCAAGCTCAGAATCCCTGCCTCCCGCAGAATCCTGGCTTCCTGCAAGTTCAGCTCTTTGTGGAACCACGGAGCAAGCAAGGTGGGAAAGCTGCTCTGTCTGGAGAGCAAAAATGGCCAAAAAATGTGACCCACCAAAACCTCAGCCTGGTCACTTCCCTGTCCAGTTGACCACGGAACTGTGCTGGGACAGCAGGAGGGCACAGGGACAGGGGTGAGCCAACCAAGAGGGACAGGAGGGACCTGCCTATTCTGCTCCCAAAACACACAGATTTTATGATTTCAAGAGAAATCATCATTCCCATTCCTGGCTGTCCAAAGGAACGGCAGCAAGTCCCATGTTCAAGTGTGTGTTTTAAAATGGACTGGGAAACACGAAAGAAGAGCCTGAAGCAGCTTCACCCAACCCCTCACTCCAGTGAAAATGTCCTCCCTGGAGAGGAACAAGTGGGACAAGCAAAGAAGGGCCCCACCCTCCCATTCCCATCGAGGATCTAATTCGGAAAACTCTTCCTGGAACTGGGTTTAACAAACTCGAGCTGAAGCCACGAATAGTTAGAGGCTGACGTAATCTATTTTTGGAAAATCGACTTTCTACCAAAGAAGGGATGTTGAGATTTGGCCCAGAGATAAGAATAGCTGTGCATGACCATTTGCATGGGCATTTGCATCGGAATTTGCAACCATTGCCAGGGAAAAGGAAAATGCCAAGTCCTGTGTGGGTTGAGTTCCCCGTTTTAGTGTCACTGGGGTCATGTTCTGCCAGGTGAGAGCCCTTTCCCAGGCCTGCTGAGGTGGAATGTGATGGAAAATGGTCCTGCCTTGGACTGGAGGAGTTCCATGATACGGTTTGGCCTCCCTTGTTGGAGAGATGGGAAATCCTCCCTTCCCTGGGACAGCAGAAGTCGCCTTCCCTCAACAATCTCATTTATAATTCCTAGCTAAAAACTTCCATATTCCCATCTGTTTGTAGCTGATTCCCTTAAGGAAAGTTTGCCATGGAGCTGACTGAGCCTAAGAGTGGTCCCAAGGAGCGGGCTGAGTTTGGGGTCAGCAGCTCCCAGCGTGCTCCCCAGGCCTGGGGTCTCTGCAGGATTGCCTGGAAAATCGGCACAGGGAGGGCAGGGTCACCTCCCCGAGCTGTGCACTCACCATGCACAGGGACAGCAGCATCCTGGGGAGGGCTTCCAGAGAGGAAAGAGGAATAAAGATCAGGAAAAATTATCAGATTTTCTCCACCCAGTAAATTCAGAGCAGGAGGAATGTGAAGGACATAACACAAGCGAGAGGGCGTTCGCTGATTTCAACCGGCTTGCCAGAGACAGCAAGAGGAAATGGAAGAGATCCCAGCCCAGCCCAGAATGGGCAAGGACCAGCAGAAAACTCCCAGAATCCAATCCTGAATGCAGCAGGCACACACAGGGCCATGGGGACATCGATATGCTGCAAGAGAAGGCACCTTCCCATCGAAATATGGAGATTTTGTCCCTTGGGCGTCGGCTCTGAGTGACTGCACTGCCTGGACCTCTCACAATCACACCATGTGGGCTCAGGGACAGAAATGGGGAGAAAAAAACCAACCAGAATCCAATGGGGATATTTGGGTTCTTCAAAGAACTCCTCTAAAGATGTCCAGGATCCGCCAAGGATCTCTGGAGAACTCGAGGACACCCTTGTGTGCGTTACCGCGTAATCCTGTGAGGCAAGAGAGGCAGATAAATTGTTCCAGCTATTTTGGACATGGTCTGAAGCGAGGAGCAGCCTTCTTAGAAGGTCTTGAGAGGATTAAAGGCACTGTCTGGGGCTGGGAGCTGTGTTCTTGCTCCTGGGGCAGGGGAGCAGCCGTCCCCTCTTTAGCCCAGGCTCCTGGGACAATTAAGGAAGGTGACCTGGCAGGACAACTGCCTGCCCTGAGCAGCTCTGGCGCAAGAGTTTGCCCAGACACAGGCTGGAAAACATGGAAAATAAGGAAACAGGGCTGGAATTACAGCTCAGGCAGAAATGTTGAAACTGGGATGGGGTAATCCAGGGCCATTTGCAATCTGCTGGATGTTCTGTCCTGATAAAAATCTTTTCCCAGCAGTGATTAAGCAAACCAGGAGCTGGTTTTGGGGATGAACCAACATTAAGTGTGGAAAGGAGAGAAGCTCCTTTCTGAAGAAATGAAGGTGCTGAGGATCACCGAGGGACACAGAGATAATTTCCAAAGGCAGATGAGGAACAGAATATGGTCACAAAGAACATGGGCACCCTAAACCCGGGCAGGAGCAGGAGCTGCTGCTCAGGACAAAAGGAATTCCAGCCCTGAAGTTAAAAAGGGCTGAAGATCAGCTCCAGAAACCCCAAACCCACAATGTCTCAGCAAGAGAGGAGTCCAAGCAGCAGCCAGACCCAAGCTCAGCTGGGCAGATGTGTGACCTGCTGGATCCAGCAAAGACCAGGAATGACACGGATCTAACCGGAATCCCACATCCCACTCCAAAGCATTCCTCAGCCTCTGCAACAAAGCAGAAGTGCTGCATGGTACATTTGAAAAATAAAACCAAACCCAACTCCACAGACTGCAAATTTGCCTGGAACTCTTTCTGCAAGACAAAAGGGACATTTAAAGATAATGTAGGAAAAAGAGAATGGGTTTTAAGATCTAGAGGAGTCTCTGTGCCAAGGAAGGAGACAGAATGTAATTTTTTTCTCCCATCTGTTGGCTGCGAGGAATTGAACAACAATCGCAGTGAGAACCTTAAAAAGCAGCTCATGACTGGCACTAAAGCAGAGGCAGGAGGCAGTGACTGCCCAGGGCTGCAAATCCATCCTCGTGGTGAGCAGGAAAAGGGGATGGTTGGCTCGGGAATACTCTGAGCTACCCACCTTCTCAAGGAGCTCAGAGCTGGGGGTGCTCAGCATTGAGAAAACTCCAGGGAGAGCTCAGAGCCCCTTCCAGTGCCCAAAGGGGCTCCAGGAGAGCTGGAGAGGGACTGGGGACAAGGGATGGAGGGACAGGACACAGGAAATGGTTTCCACTGCCAGGGGGCAGGAATGGATGGGATACTGGGAAGGAATTGTTCCCTGGGAGGGTGGACAGGCCCTGGAATGGACTTCCCAGAGCAGCTGTAAATGCCCCTGGATCCCTGGCAGTGCCCAAGGCCAGGCTGGAGCAGCCTGGGATAGGGAAAGGTGTCCTTGCCCATGAAAGGAGCTGGGGCTGGATGGATTTTAAGGTCCTTTCCAACCCAAACCATTCCATGATCCCATGGCACTGCAGAGTGCACACACAGCCAGGTGCAGCCACGATTCCATGCCATGGTCACAGTGTGAACACAAACACTCCCAGACACATCATCCCTGCACCTGGAACTGCTGTGGATGTCACCAAGTGCTGCTGGGGGGCTGTGGGACATCACCTGGACACATCCACCCCACCAAAAGCTTGTGGGCGAATTGGAGACCACGCAGAGAGGAGAATGAGCTGGAGGAATGGAAGGCTTGAACTATAATCAGAAATTAGCAAGGAGGAGGAGGGAAACTTCTTCCCAGACTGCCTCTGCACGGGTTGCCAGAAAGCACCACACACATCCAAGATGTGCCAGATGTTGCTGCTGCCCAGGAATGAGCTGCAGGTCTGTGGTGGTGGCAGGAGCAGATGGCAATGGCCGGGAGGAGCGCGAGGAAGGGTGGGAGGAGAGGAAGAGAGACCCAGCTGCCAAAATCTCTTGCCTTGGCTCTGCTCACAGGGAGGGACCTGACTCAGTTTTCTTTCAAAGAGATCTTTAAATGTTGGGTTGCCTGAATGGGATCTCCGAGTACGCACCAGGAGAGGGAATTCTGGTGTTGTGGGACTCGGTGGGAAGAAATGGGAGGAGCTGAAGCAGAATTTAAGTGTAGGCTGGTGAAACTGGGGGCAGAGAGGACCTCCCACTGGGAGGGCTCACCTGGGCTCTCACACACTGTGCTACCAAAGTGGGAATTCCCAAAGGGATGCAGAAATCACGGGCTGGGATTTCACGGCCGTGTCACACACGGGGAAGACACACCAGCTGCTCCTTCTGGCTTTGCAATGCATCCATCTAAATCTTCCCTGAAACAAAGGAAAACCTGGACTGGCGGGGTTTTAGTGAGCCCAGCAGCCAAACCTGGGAATCAGTGTCTCCATCCATCTGCTCCAGCTGTGCCCAGGTGTTGGGAGAGGCTCAGACAGCACCGGGAAAAGACTGGGCCTGGCAAAACCCTGGTGATGAACCAGGCTCTGCCACAAAATCCCAAAGCTGAGCTCTGCTCCCACCTCAGCCTGGGCTCTGGCATTTGGGAGCAGCCAGATTCCTGCCTCGTGCTCTGGAACACCAGGATCCCAACAAGGCAGAGGGAGGAGGAGCTGCCAGCTCATCCAGGGTCACCCAGAGCGAGCAGCCACCTCCGAAAAATGCAAATTGCCATTTTCTATTTCATTCCCCACCTACGGCGGAGTTTCTTCCCTGGAACTGTGAGGATAAAGTCATGAACATCTGGGAAGTGCAGATCCTACGGCACGGAGAGTGTTGGGAAAGCTCATGAGGTGGTTGTTAATTCCATACTCTGAGCAGGGCTGTAACTGCGTGCATTAAAAATGGCATGGGGTGCCCCTTTAAATAACAGCCATAAAACAGATTTTGGAGGTGGAAAAACACGAATCAGAAACGCCTCATCCAATAAATCACAATCTCAGATATGTTTGCACCATGCAGGGACAGAGGGAACACAAGTTCTGTGTAACAATTCCTAAATTGCTCGTGTTTGGTCCTGAAATCCTGTTAAACTCTCTCGATGGCCGATGGAGAGTGACTGGCACTGTCCCCATCCAAACCCTGCGTGCATTATGGCAGGGCAGAGCCTCCACGGAGCACCAGCATTCCCAGCTCCTTCCAGCCAAAGCAAATCTGGGATCTGGGGGGAACAGATGTCTTTGGGAAAATTCCCAGCTCAGTGTGCCCCACTGAGGATGGGGAGGAAACAGTGGGCAAACAGCAGGAGCAACTAATGCTTGGGATGACTGAGGAGCTGCCACGTCAGTGCCAAGCTCCTGGAGATGTCTTCACCAGAACCAGCATAATTCCTCCTGCAAAGGGCCTGGCTCAGCCCCTGCAATACAGCATTTTACTGCAGTCTGCACAGCAGAAAGGGTCCAAAAAAGGAGGACACTGAGATGTGTGTTAATCAAGTGAAGAACCATCTACAAAGAAAAGGCATGGATCTGTCTTCCAGTTGAAAAGCTATAAATAGCCTTGCATACTTGCTTATCAGATTGGTTCGGCTGCAGGGATAATCTCCTGGAGAAAGCAATGGAAGCCCTGTTATGTTGGATATTTATAACCAGATGAAAGCTGAGAAAATGCACAGTGGTGTCAGGCTCGTGCCGCGGGATGGGGGTGCGGGATCCAGCGCGTCTCCGCGGTTTATCAGGAGGTCAAGAACAGCTTGGGCTGCCCAAAAACCCAAGATCTGATCTCTTTGAGGGGCTGGTGCTGCTGATGAAGCTAAGGCAAGGACATGGTGGGACAGTCCCCAAAAGGTCAGGATGGTCCCACATCACTGGAGAGCCTTTGTGGGAAACAAGTCAAGATCCTTGTCTGGGCAAACAAGAAGCACAGAGGTGGATGTGCCACACAAGCTGGTCTAACACCCCCAGTGCCTCCTAATGCCAAATCACCTGTCCAGGGCCAGGGTCCCCTCACAGATCCCCTGAGAGGATCATGACCCTGATCCCGGCTCCCAGGGCCCCTCTGGGCTGCCGTGCCAGATTATCTGCAGAGCACCAGCTCAGGATAATGCTGGTGGATTCCCGAGAGCTGCCACGGCCTCTGCACCCTGTACAGGTCAGGAGAGATGCTGGAGCCACTGGAGCCTGATTCCCAGCCCCTGCTGTGGGAAGAGAGCCAAGACAGGACACCCTGGGGGATGGAGAGCGAAACAGGGTTGTGGTTATTCCCTGGGAGCCTCACACATGGATCTGGTGGTGGATGGGTGTGGGTGATTCCTGCTCTCCTGAGAGGTGAACACACACAGGGCACCTTGTGCCGAGACAGGGAGCTGGTTTATGGGGGAGGTTTGGGAGCCATTCCTGGGGCTCCAGGCTGTGTCCCTTGGCTTTCCCCAGCTCTGCTCATCCCTGTCAGGCACACAATGAATGTCCCAAGGAATATCCCAAGACAACCCTCTCTGCCCTCCACCTTCCAGGCACTCCTCTCTCTCCCCCTTTTTTCTACTTTTAGCCCTACTCCTCTCTCATCATCTCCAAGCTTCCTGTCACATTTCAGGGTCAACCTTTCATCTCCCAGGTCCATCATCCTCACTACCTCCATCAGCTCATCCATGGGGCAACTCCTTGCTCACCACCCTTCCAGCCTCTTTTCCAAAGTTCTCAGGGAAGCCCAGTACTGTTCCCGTGTGCCAGGGCTCCAGGAACTGCTCCAAACTGCTCTTCCCAGGTGACTGACTGGCACTTTTGGGGAGAAAGTGATCTGCACAAGGAGGGTGCAACAGATGGATTTGGGAACCCCACCACGCCTTGCTCCAATGGTTGTAACACAGAGAACGCCAGCGTTACTCCAGGAATAACCTGGGAATTGGGAAGAAATGTTCCACTAGACCTGTCCAGTTCCACACCAGAGGGACCCAGCAGGTTTGCAGCTCCCTAAAAACCAGCTGAACACACGCTCAGCCACATTCCCACCATTCACACCAGTCCCAAAGTCAAGGAAGCTCCCAGAAACAGGAGGAGACTTCAGGAGAACCCTCTGCCACCTCCTCCTCTTCCCTCCCAGAAGATTCTTCCACCCTGCCACCTCCACAGCCACCTCCCCTGGGGACACGAGCACAGAAGGCAGCAGGTACAGGAGAGAAGATGTTATGTGCACAGCCAGAGCCAAACCCAAGGAAGCAACGGGAGCTGGCCAGAGAAGACAGCTTGGGGGGTGGGCTGCAGCCAGGCGGGGCAGCACGAGCAGCACGACGGCGAGAGAAGCTGCATCGGGGCAGGGGGGAGAGCTGTGACCCCACAGCCACCTCCAGGGGTTCTCAGGGAAAGCTGGACCCCGCCGGGAGGTGGCCTGAGGGTGAAGGGACAGTCGCTCTGGGGTTCGCCACCACCACGCCACGCTCGATGGGACTCCAGCCTGTGCCACTAAACCTGCTCTGCCCTCTGCCCCCCAGAACCTCCCAGAGCTCCGACCCCAAACACACATGGGGAGCTCCAGCACACCCCAGCTCCCCTGAGGTGAGGACAGGCACCCCTGGGACCCCTGACTGCAGCACATGAGCTCCTCATGGGCTGGGGTACAGCCCCTCTGCTCGCCCCTGTACTGCCATCTCTGACCACCCTGCTGGGCCCTCTCTGCAGCATTCCAAACCCACCTGTCCCCTGCCACACCCATTTCCTGCCACACCCATCCCCTGCCACACCCATCTCCTGCCACACCCATCTCCTGCCACCCCCATCTCCTGCCACACCTGTCTCCTAGACTCTTCCCATCCCACAGCTCACCCTCACCTCTCCCCTCTCTTGCTTTGAGCCTCAGCTCCTCCCCATCCTCCCATGCCCACCCAGCCGAGCGTGTCCCAGCCGAGCTCCACGCCCCACAGCAGGAGCACGGGTCCTGGAGGGCCAGGAGCCTCGGGGCGGGCGCGTACCGTTCTCGGGGTGCTCCATCTCCCCGATGCTGCCGTCGGGCGTGGTGCGCTCGTAGTGGTCCTCGGGCAGGGCCAGGGGCCCGATGCGGGGCCCCGATGAGGATTTGCTGCTGGGGGTCTCGGATTCCTCCAGCCCGCTGTCGTAGTAGCTGTGCTGGGAGGGGTCCTGCAGGTCCTGAGCCTGGCTGGCTGCAGAGAACGTCACTCGGCGATGAGGTAACTGCAGACAAGAGAGGAGATGTTGCGTCACCCACCCGGCAGAAGGCAAAGGGTGGGGTCGTCCAGCCTGACCCCATCCTCATCCCCAGAGCCATCCTGACCAGCACCAGGCTCCACCCCGGCCAAGAGCTCCCCATCACATGGGGAGCACACTTTGCACGGTCCCTGTGCTCCCCACTCCCTTCACGGCTCTGTCCCAGCCTCTTCTGCCACCCACATGTCCCCTCCCACGGCAGGACAGCTCTGGACAGTTCCTCCCATCAGCACAGCCTCCTCAAGCATTGTCCCCACCCTGGACCAGGGATCCCCACTTGGGAGGTTCCCAACGCAACCCCAGAGCCTCACATGGCCATGACCACCTCAAAACCTCTCTGATGGCCAGCACAGAGCCATGGCCACATCCTCCTTCCCCTGCCCTGACCCCAGCTCCCATCCTCAGGATTCTCCGCCCAGGGTCACCCCAGCACCACTTTTGTGTTAAGCACACAAAACCCACTTCGAACTTTGACAAAAAGTGGGTTCAAAGACCCCACTTCACACTTTCCCTCCCCAGCTCTGCCTCATGCTCCCTGCCAGCAGCCACTAAGCCACATCATTATCCTGCTCCAAATCCTTCCACCAAATCCTCCTTTGGTGTGATTACCGAGGAGTGGAGAGGGCAGCTCGAGTTCAAGGGGCAAGAGCGGGGAATGAAACGCAACCACCGAGAGCAGAAAAAGCCACCACGACATTTCTGCACCAGGAGCACAGGAAGGAGCCCAAGACTGGGATTATCTGATGGGGATCTGAAGGTGATGAGGCGAGAGAGGAGCCAACACATCGTTTAGGCTGAACACCTTTTTTTTTGTGTGCTGGTGTCTTTACTACAAATCAGTGGCAATCAGGCGTCCCACACACAGCGAGCACCGGCCAGGAAGGGGAAGGAATTGAGACGAACAGAGGGAAGGAACACAGAGGGAGCATTTAGATGAGCTGCTTTAAGGTTGGTTGGACCTGATTAAATTCACCACAGATGCTTAGAGACCTGATTTAAGTAACTTCAGAGCTGTTAGGGCTGCTTTTTTTTTTTTCCCCCAAGATTTTTTTTTTTTTTTTTTTCCTGAAGAATTTGTAGAGAATCAGGGAGCTTCCAGAAGACTGGAAGCGAGCTAAAATAGCGCCTGTCTTTAATGATGAGAAAAAAGAAGAGCTGGAGAATTATAAAACAGTTAGCTTAATTTCAGTTCCTGGAAAAATACTGAAGCAGATAAAAGAACTCTTTGTAAGTACCTACAAGATAACAAGGAAATGAGTAACAGCCACTGTAGGTTTGTCACAAACAAACATGTCAAACCATTGAACTCCTTCCTTTGAAAAGACAGCAGCCCTCGTGGAGGGAGGAGGAGCAGTAAATGTTCTAGCTTGACTTGAGGAAGTTTTTTTTTTTTTGACACTGTTTTAGCTGATTTTCTCATAAGTAATGCAAGCAAACAGTGGAGGTGCAGCAAGGTGCATCCCTGCCTGGGTAATGTGGGTGCAAATCACTTGGAAAGTGTTATTCCCAAAGGAATTCCTGCAGACAGCCTTTTCAGCTGGGATCACAGATCAAATTAAATCTCCACCTTGTGTCCCAAGTCCATTGCTGAGCTGTGTTTTCATTAACTGCTGGCGTGACAGATGTGGGATGGATCTGCCACATCTGCACAGCTGGCTGAGGATCCCTGCACATCTGGGCTGGGGATCCACCCACGGCGCCAACCTCCTACCCAGAAATGATCAGTGTTGGGATGTGTGAACAGGCTGGGGTGTGCCAGCTCTGCTGGCTGCCAGGAGGCTGAGCTGGGCACTGGTTTTGAGTAGAAGTGCCCCACTTCAGCACAGACAAGCAGTCCTTAGAAACCATGACAAAATATTTCAAAAAGAGAGAGAAATTGGTTCAGGGAAGAGAAGGTTAAGGGTGGCAAAGGCTGGAAAGGAAAAGCCTCTGCTTGGGACCACTGGCAGATAAGGAGGAGTGACCTCTACCTACAGCAGGCAAGACTGGGATAATCACTATGGCAAAAAAACCCAGAGTGGTAGCTTTGGCCAAGTGCAATCACAGAATCGTGGCATGGTTTGGGCTGGAAGGGCCTTAAAGGTCATCTCATCCCACCCTGCCATGGGCAGGGACACCTTCCACTACCCCAGGTGGCTCCAAGCCCCGTCCAGCCTGGCCTTGGATGCTGCCAGGATGGGACACAGGCACCCTGTGCCAGTGGGGTGCCAGAGCAGAGGGTGCCACCCCTGCCATTAGGGCACAGGTGAGCCCCCCTGGGCAGGAGCTGAGGACAAGGCAGTGCTGCCCAGGTGCCTCTGGAGCCCCCTCCCAGCCCACAGGGATTGTGCAAACCCCCTGCACCCTCTCCACCTAGCTGAAACCAATTTCCTGCCTTGCCACAGCCCATCCTGAACTCCGGGCTCCTGCTTTCCCCCCGTGCTTGCAGACAAGCCAGGCTCCTCGGGGTGCTGTGATAACACGAATGAACAGCCTCCCAAGCCCTGTGACAGCCACCATCCCACCCCCTCCCCGGGGGGCTCCGTCCCAACAGCAGCAGCGCTTTTACCTGCAAAACACCTCCTTTAAATGTCACCTCGAAAGGGCTCCTCTCACTGCAGGGCTCCCAGGCCCTGTCCCCCACCAGGCACGGGGACTGCCCCCCTCCCTCTGTGCCCTGGGAAGAGCTCCACCTGCACAGCCCCACGCTGGAGCCATGGAAAGGCACGGAATCAATTTTTCTGCCCCTGACTCGCAGAAATTGGGTTTGGTGTGACCTTTCTGGGAGAGGTTAAAGAGCCTTTGAGCAGGCAGCGGCCTCTGCACAAGGAGCTGCTTGTGCAGTGGAATCAGAACAGCAGAGCCTTCTGTTTGAGGAGTCAAACACAGCAGGTCCAAGTCACAACCTGCAAACAGCAAATCTGGTTCGGGGCGCTCGTCTTTGCTTGCCCCAGTTTTTCCCTGCTCCTCATCAGAGGTGACCTCTGCAGGTGCCATCTCGCCAGGGCTTCCTTCCTGCCCCTCCAACCTCGCAGGTTTTGCCACCTGAGGTCTGTGCCAGCCTCTTAACCCTGAGCTGCTCATGCAGCGTGACCCTTGAATCCATTTTCAGGTCGGCACTTCCCAGGGTATCAGCCAGCATTCCCCGTTTCTCCACGCGCAGCTCCACGCTGCATTTAAAATGCACTTTGTTTAAATGGTTTACCAAGCAATCTGGATTGCTCTGCATGACTGCTCCGTGCCCAGCACCATCTCCCACTCCACCAATCTCCGTGGCAGCCGCAGGTTTATCAGCAGTGATTTTAGATTTCCTTCCAGACCATTGACTGCGGCGGTGAATGCTCCAGGAGAACCTCGCTCCACGAGGAATCCCAGCCAAGCTTCCCTTCTCCAAGCCCTGGATAAACCAGTTCTGCCTCACAATGGCCTGCTGGGAATCCCAGAATCCCAGGCTGGAAAAGCCCTCCAAGGTCACCGAGTCCAAGCTGTGCCTGATCCCCAGCCCAGAGCACCGAGTGCTACATCCAGGTGATCCTTGGACACCTCCAAACCTCCCTGGGCAGCTCCTCCCAATGCCTGACCACCCTTTCCATGGAGAAGTCCTTCCTAATGTCCAACCTCAGAGCAATATCCACACAAAATAAAAATAAAAATAATGATCACGATAAATTCCCCACTATCAACTGGGTGCATCCATCAGTCTCTGTACCCAACACAAGCCAGCTCTGCCTCTCCAGCCCTGCAGGAATGCCTGGAGCAGCCCTTGTTCCTCACGGAGGCCAGGACCATGCCTTAGGAAAGGTTTAAAAGCCAGACCTGTCACGTAATGCCAGTGCCCAGTGTCCCCTGCCATCAGCCACAGTGACTGACGTCAGTGCTATTTCCATCAGCCATTCCCTGCTTTAGCCATTAATCCAGTTGTTCCCTGGGGCTGCCGAGGACACTGAGCACTGCACAGCCCCAGCCAGCTCTTCCAGCTGCTCGTGGCATCACTGCCCTCCCAGCCTGCCCATCCAGGCTCCCCAGCTCCATGGACACCTCTGGAGCAGAGCAATCCCACCCTTTGGTTAATTATTCCATCCAATTATGTCAAATATCTGTATTTGGAATGCCTTTGTTGGTTCCCAACACATGGGCAGATCCCACATCCTACGCTGTTATGTCTCAGCCCAAATTGCTCCAACTATTTAGTCAATACTCTTGCATTTTTCTCCATAATTAACAATTTTGCAATCTCCACTTGGAATTGACAGTTCCTGAATTCCACCTCTTCCCGGCACATTTTTTAAAGTACTTATTGTGTTGATTTTGTAATAATTGATTTTCCCCCAATGTCTTTGGCTTTGCTTGTTAATTTCCTACCCTCCAGAACAACTCATTTCTCCTAATTGCTGTAACTCCCTCCTTTTACCCCCAGTATTTATTGGTTTCCTGCTTCCAACTGCTGCCACTGTGCTGGAATGGGATTTGGGGCAGAGCTGTTTTCTCAGCTCAGAAATTGTGGCTTTGAATAAAAAAACAAAAAGCTTTTTCAGGGCTCCCCAGTGCTCGCTGTGATATTTCTGATGGGGACACTTGTGCCACATCTGAGGGACACACAGAGCCCCTGTCCCCCACCCCGCAGGGATGTTCATCCTCAGGAAAATCCTGCAGGTTCCATGCTGACACAGCTCAGGGATTTTTCCCGAGGAGGAATCACTGGCAGCTCTCCCTCTGATGCCCCCCATCCTCTGTGAAGTGTTCTCCTGCCTTTTGGAGTCCGTGCCTGCTCTGGCCTCTGCAGATTCCAGCAGCAATGAACTCCCGGCCCATGTGCTCTCTGGAAAAGCTTTTCCCTTTGCTGCTGCCTCTGCTGCCTGCTCACTTTGCCTTGAACTTCTCCTACCCTGCAGGGTTGTGAGGGAACAGCAGTAATTGCTCCTCGCTCTGCCCCTTTCCAGTTCCACAAATCCGGGCTGCATCCTGCTCTGCCAGGTCCTCCTGCAGACACCAGGCAGGTCTGGCTGGCCCTGCTGCCTTCCCTGTGATCATTCCACTCCTGTGTCCAGCCCGCCTGCCCTTCCCTGTGCCCATTCCACCCTGCTGCCCTCCCCTGTGCCCTTTCCATCCCTGCTGCCCTCCCCTGTGCCCTTTCCACCCCTGCTGCCCTCCCCTGTGCTCATTCCACCCCTGCTGCCCATCCCTATGGCCATTCCACCCCTGCTGCCCATCCCTGTTCCCTTTCCATCCCTGCTGCCCTCCCCATGCTCATTCCATCTCTGCTGCCCATCCCTGTGCCCATTCCACCCCTGCTGCCCATCCCTGTTCCCTTTCCATCCCTGCTGCCCTTCCCTGTGCCCATTCCACCCCTGCTGCCCATCCCTGTGCTCCTTCCACCCTGCTGCCCTTTCCTGTGCCCATTCCACCCTGCTGCCCATCCCTGTTCCCTTTCCATCCCTGCTGCCCTCCCCTGTGCTCATTCCATCCCTGCTGCCCTCCCCTGTGCTCATTCCATCCCTGCTGCCCTCCCCTGTGCCCATTCCATCCCTGCTGCCCATCCCTGTGTCCATTCCATCCCTGCTGCCCTCCCCTGTGCCCATTCCGCCCCTGCTGCCCTTCCCTGCTCCCTTTCTATCCCTGCTGCCCTTCCCTGTGCCCATTCCATCCCTGCTGCCCTTCCCTGTGCCCATTCCACCCCTGCTGCCCTTCCCTGTGCTCCTTCCACCCCTGCTGCCCTCCCCTGTGTTCCTTCCATCCCTGCTGCCCTCCCCTGTGCTCCTTCCAGCCCTACTGTCCTTCCCTGTGCCCGTTCCAGCTCTACCCCAGTTTTCCAGCCACAGGGAAGCCATCCCCAAACCCTCAGCTCCACTTTCGGGGCTCATCTGGCAGTAGCAGGAACTTGTTTCAGTGAGGAATTTTCATGGGCTGTCCCTGACCTGCCTGGTCCTGGCTGCACAACCCAAACCCCCCAACACCAATCCCTGGCTGTGCTGATTCCTTCTGCCATGAGGGCACGTTAGGAAAAATCATATTGGGAGGAATTTCTTCATGGAAATGGTCAGGCATTGGAAGGAGGGTGGTGGAATCCTCATTCCAAGGAATGACTGGAGGTGGCACTCAGTGCTCTGGGCTGGGTGACATCAAATCTTGATGCTCTTGGAAGTCTTTTCCAACCTTAATGATTCCATGAGGATTCCCACCCATGGATGCTGGATGGGGCTAAAGGGACCCCGCATTCCTCAGCCCCTCTGCTCCCTCCTGTGTCTTCCTTCCCTTATTCAAACATCTCCAGCTCCCACCAGGACCTGCACCAGGCTGATGCAGGTAAACTGAACCTAGGGAAAAACAAGCTCAGCAGTGCCAGCAGTGCCAGGAATTTGGGTTGTCACCATGTGCCCACAAACCCACGGCATCACCGCCTGTGCAGAGGGCAGGGACCGAGCAGCAGGAGAAATTCCATTGTTCACAAAGGAAACCATAAAATCCACCCTGGGCACCCTTTTCCTGCTGGCAGGGACAGAGGAGAGCCACCCTGCTCCCCCTCCCCGAGCACAGTGGGGAAAATCCAACCCTTGTTACCCGGCTCGCTG